>NC_133326.1:141543061-141878894 GCF_042186555.1 Aquarana catesbeiana
TCAGTTATTATATAGGTTTATTATGAACTCCAACAGGAGAATTGACGTTTCTAGAAGGTAAGACATTCTGTCCCTCCTATACTTGGAGCTTGCAGCTCTGGTGGGTATGCTGTGGTGTTCTTGGCATTGTGCTCTCACAGCAGTAAACTAAAGTGTCTCGCGCCAGAATTTACCATCCTGCTTTTCAGCTTTGGCCAGAATACACATTTTTTTCTGACTGTTCTGGGTGTGGTTAGCACATTTTAAGATAGTTAGTTGTTATAATCTTATTGCAGGAAACTTCCCTGGATGGCTGCAAATGAAGACTCAAAGTAAAAAGGCAACCATAAGCACAAATGTATAAAATGAGTCTATCCCCTTCTCATCTACACGTTATAAGCCGAAAATGTGAGACTTTTATGAAAATAAATTAGGAATTAGCGGTGGATCTAGCTGTAATGTCAGTTTTCTTATGGGTGATAATTTTTAGCGCAAAAAAAAAAAAAAAAGAGTCATGTCTTGTAAGACCTTACTTTTTGAGCAATGCTTTGTTTCTAGGAAAACATAGTACATAAGGCAATACTTTACACAACTGCCTAATATTTTGCATATGGCCTGAATATATTTTCCTTCCACCTCATGGTCCCATTTGTTTACTATTTTGCTCAATCTGGTGATAATAGACAAGGAGACTTTAAGCGGGTTCAAATCATGCTGGTTAGGTGTTGCCCTAGACGGGAGGGTGGGGGTTCTTTGGTTTTGGCAGGTTGTCTTTGGGTCTGACCCACTGGTCCTGTGTTATAAAAAGAGGAACAGTGGTCTGGAACAGAGAGCCCCCTGAGCAGAGAGGTCCAAAGGCTGTGAGAGAAACCCGTAAGGGAGAAGATCTGAAAACAGCACCCGGGAGGGGTACACAAATGTCACCTGCTACTGCCGTAATGTAGAAGGTCCTCTGTACCTGGTGCTTGTCCCTGAAGATTCCAACACTGGGAAGTGCCACTAATGGATTCCCTGTTCATACATGGACTCTACCTTTGCAGGTATGCCAGGGGAGCACAAAGCCTGAGTTAGGATTAGGGATGTAGGAGAAATGCCGTTCTTGCATGTTGGACTTTGTGATGTTCTTGAACTTTTTCAAGTAAAGCTTTGAAACCTTGTTCCCGCCTGGTTAGAAGTTACTAAGGTTTTTAATGTAAGTAATCAGCACATATAGTCTATGACTTGGTCTATGGGTTATTAAGCACATTGGGATATGAAGACAGCTTCGCAAGAATTTACATAGTATGGAGTACAAGCAAGTGGTTACCTAGAGTAATGGAAATTTACCATGCAGCCTGTTGTTAAGCATGTACATGTGGCAAGAGGGACAGCCTCTTGCAGGAGGGGGTTGTTGTTGGCACACTCTCTGTGAGCAGGTCCATCCACCATAGCAAAGGGAGCAGACTCACGTCGCAGAGGTCCCCAGCCTGTACACAGGTACAGAAGAGTTAAGTGAAGTGCATGCTAGGTGCACGGCGGGACCCCAGACCGTTACTGGGAGTGAGGTAGTGGTGATACGCTGGACAGGTGAAGAGGGCATTGGCTCTGCATTTCCCTTCAAAATGCACAAGTGTTTGTGTTGGTGTACATGATATCAAGAGGGTTTTCTTTTATTTATATATGTTTATCATCTACGGGTCGTAAGTGTGGCTCAAGTAAAGGTACCCCATGTGTATGACAGTGACCCTGTACAAAGGGCCTAGCATAGCCCAGAAGAACCCACCCAGGGGTTTGTCTCGATGAGCAAAGGCAGCATGCTTTCAAGTTGATTAAAAGCTGTGTTTGACTTGCCATTGACCTTTTCAGACCTGCAATTGGCCTCATTCTAAGCTACATCAAGTTGCTTTTACACTGACTTGTATGGGAGAAGAACCAAAATTTGGCACAAACATAAGCCTGTTGGTCCTTTTTTTTTTTTTTTTTGCTATCTATGATTTTATCTGGCCATAGATGGATCTTTCTTTTTTTTTCTTTGATTAGCCAACTGGCTGAATACAAAAAAAATGAACTGATTCCCCCATCCACATTCAAGGTGGATGATAGAATCCACGCCTGCACTGTTGTATTCTGACAATGTGACTTCCCCACAGTGCTGATCTAAGGCCAGCTTTAATGGGTGTCTTTGCTTTCAATCCCTATCCCAAAGACACTACAGGAAGTGAAAGAAAATATCTCCAAAATAAGTTGAAATCCCCTTTTAGACAGCAGTCACTGATACAAAGGTCCCTAATGGAAGCTGCTCCAATAATTAATTCTTGTTGTACTACTGTACCATTTCGAATTTTCGTGACTTTCTGTGCTGGTTAAAATACAGGACAAGTATAGAAGGTGAATCTTCCCAGCAGGAAGACAAAAAAAAAAAACAATAAAATCTGACACTTTGACTTTTTCTCCAGAATTAAAAATGTGTTGTTTTCTGGACATTATCCCCAGGTACTGACTGGTATATGGTCTAGTATCGGTATAGCTCCTTCAAGATTTGCATGACATTTTGAAGAATCTGCCCCCCTGTGTGCCAAGCTAGTGGAGTTAGACAAGGTAAAGCCATTCTTGATCCTGTCATCTTAAAAAACCAACCCGGGTCGGACTGGGTTTCTTGACGTTATCAGTATGGAAGGGTTGTCAGCTGTGTATTTAAGGATAACACCAGCTCTGCTCAATACACTTCTTGCAACAGCTCCGGGCACCAAAAAACTCAATTTCTGCAGTATTACAAGCTTCTCAATCTAACTTTTGGCTCACTAAAACTGTTTGGATTTTCTGATACCAGCATGTCTATGGTTCAAGGATAGCAATTCAAGCCATGAAGACTGTATACTCCAGTCACTGTATGGAAAGACTGCCATCACTACTTTGCCCAATCATAGTGATGCTCGTTTCATGGCTGGAGTATTCACACAACAGCAGGTAGGAGAGGTAAGAAAAAATAAATACTCTTAAGTACTTATTTTAAATTAGCAGAATGTCACTGATAACTTGGACTAGCTGTCCAACCTTTAGGCCCCGTGCACACCTGAACGATTTTCTCCTTGAAGCTTGTAGGTCTAAAACGCTCAACAAGCCAAATTCCATAAATTTCAATGGCCCCTTCATATATGAGTGTTCTGTCGCCGGAAGCAAAACGCCTGTTGCTCAAAAAAGTACATGAGCTTCTTTATGGTAGTTTACAAGTATTTTTGGCCCCATTGACTTTAATAGAAATGCTTGACTTGAGCGTTTTACAAATGTTTTGTCATTCGTTTTCTGCTGAAACAGCAGCTCTTGACCTCTAATTTCCTCTCCCTCTCCTCCCCCGAGTGCTTTCTATTGGCTAAACAAGAAGCTGTAAAACGCTTGTAATACACTTCTAAAACGATTTAAAAATGATGGTATAAAGCTGCAAAAACACAAAAAAAATGCACGAAAAACGCCAGCAAATTACTACACTCAGGTGTGAATGGAGCCTAGGAAACCAATACTTTTAATACTTTTAACAATAATTTGTTTAATAAAAATGATGTGAATTAAAAAAAAAAGTACAAAAAATTACACTAAACTGTAATAAAAATAGAGATGGAGAAAGAAAGAGAGAGGTAGAGAAGTGTAGAAAAAGGTTTCTGTACTATGAGATGGAGATAAAGCACAACAGATAATCTATGAAAGGAATCCAAATTGACTTCTTGTGTGTCCTGTTCTGGAACAAGCCTCCAGGGGACATTACTGTGAGGACACACGTCATGTTTTGTACAACACCTAACAGCTGTGCAGTTAAGTGACGTCTGGAGCTTGGCTCTATCGAAGTCTTGCTGTGGTTTAGCACCTACCATTGTTGGTGGTCACATTGAGGCTTGGCTCTATCTGGGCCTCACTGCGGTTTAGCACCTATCATCATTGAGGCTTGGAACACACGCCGGATACCATGTTGAATATAGCCACATGTCATTATGTTGTACACAGGTTTGTTTAATTATTATTATTAGAGTGTTTATTATTGCGCAGTGCATGGATGTGGACCCCAGTTGAAGTCTTTGTAGACAAAATGCGCCGGGTTTGATGAGTCCTTTCCATGCCATTGCGCCTTTTTGAATTTTATGCTTGGTGCTTTGGGTATATTGGTGTTATTGGGATGAGTTCATGATCGCTAAAATCAGTGCACTCATCTGTAGTCATTAGAACCCAAGGTACTCAAGATGACTAGGGCCTGGCAAGGGATTCAATGAAAAACATATGGCTTGTACATGCAGTACACTTTCACAGTACCGTTTTTCATTTTTAGAAAAGCTTGTATTTTTTTAAAGGACAGATCTGAAAGTGGTCATTATGTATGTAGGACAATACCCAGCTGGCTAACAATCCTATAAACATTTCTGTATTACTCTAAACAGTTACTGTATAAGGGAGGCCGAGGAAGCAGTCAATCACTTGGACTGGATCAGCAGAGTGTACACTCATACAAACACAGTACATGGATTCTGGGCCTTTTAGCTGTCTAGATACACTTGTACACTTGTAATTGTCAACATACTGTGCCAGCCAAAAGGATATGATTCCTGTTATATCTTGGAGTACTAAGAACATCTCAGAAAATGCAGCAAAAGCTGTCACTTTTCATTACCGGATAGCGTGCTGTTGTAGAGCACAGCGGAGGCATTTACTGGAAGAATTTCTATGGCTGGACTGTTGCATTGCTCCTGCTGACATTATACAGCTGTTGGATTTTTTTCTGTTTTGACAATCTTTTATGTAATAGCGTATACCATCTACAAGTGTGTGCAGGTGGGTACATTATTTTTAGTCCATATCATTCAATGGATTGTTGGAGTCAGGCAGGAATCTTTGTGAAAGCTGAGCTGGCAGTTTGCCAGGACACTGGAGCATTGGGGCCCCCTAAGTGCCCTTTATTTGTATTACTTACAGAATAATTTACTGACCCCCTCTGATCATTCCCTGGTCTGGTCTTAAAGAGACACGACACAATATCCTTATTCTCCAAAAATAATCCATATACACCCACTACTTAAAGGCCCTGTAATCTATTTTTCATTAAATCATTTCTAACTAGTAGATGATGGGCTCAGCAATGGCATGCAATGCCAAGCTGCTGCAATCAAAGCAAACAGAATACTGGCATGCATTAAAAAGGGGATTAACTCCAGAGATAAAATGATAATTCTCCTGCTCTACAAGACTCTGGTCCAGCCACACCTGGAGTATGCTGTCCAGTTCTGGGCACCAGTCCTCAGGAAGGATGTACTGGAAATGGAGCGAGTACAAAGAAGGGCAACAAAGCTAATAAAGGGTCTGGAGGATATTAGTTATGAGGAAAGGTTACAAGCACTGAAATGGAACTGACACTAAGTACAACTAAATTGTTACAAATACTACAAGAAAAAGAAATTGTGGAAGATGTTGAAATTAAAGTGTATAAAAACATATTTCCTGGGCATGGATATATCATGTTACAATTACAAATATAGTTGTCTATATACAGTGATCTGTGCAATACAGTATATTATTACACTTAAAGCGGACCTTCAGTCATTTTTTTAACTTTTCATCTATTAAACCTTCTGCCCTTGTTGTTTTAACTTTGGATAGTAAAACATTTTTTTCTGCCAGTAAATACCTTATACAGCCCACTTCCTGTTTCTTGTCTGGTAAAAAGCCTAGGCTTGTGACCTCATGCACATCTCTCTCTTTCACTCTCGTGAGAGTTTGCCAGGAAGGGAGAAGGGGTGAGTCATAAGAGGGCCAATGAGAGCTGCAGGGCTGCAGAGCTGGAGGTGTGTGTCTGTGTTTATCCAGGAAGTGAACAGGCAGCAGCTTCAGCTGCCCACAGTTAAAATAGCTGCAGCCAGACTTAGTGGAGGGAGATTTCTGCAGCATGTTTGAAAAATACAGAATCACAGTATATATGAAATAATATGCAAAGTGGTTGGTGGGAAGCTTCAGAATGGCAAAGAGGTTTTTATTACAAAGTATGTGAGCAGACTGGAGTTCCTCTTTAAGATGTTTTCTTAAAGTAACAAAAAAAAACATTATTTTTAAAGGATAAGTTCAGCTTTTGACAAAAAATAATAATTGCACATTTTTTGCAGGTAAAAAAATGTGCATTTACTTTTTTTTGTTTTTGGGAGTCTGTGAAGCATTGCACCAGCAATCAGCAGATCCCTGATGTGATGCAGGTCTCCTGCAGATCTGTCTGTGTATCGGCTTGCTCATACCTCCTATGAGGAATCCGATACATTCTGACAGGAAGACTCAATGAACTACCATGGCACTTACAAAGCCAAAGTAGTTCACTGAAAACTACAAGCCAACACCTACTAGCTGTGCCTAGTAACCAATCAGCTTCCAGGTTTTATTGTCAAAGCTTAATTGAACAAGCTGAAGTTAGAAGCTGTTTGGTTACTATGCACAACTGCACCAGATTCTGTGTGCACCAGTTTTAGTAAATCACTCCCATAGAGTATATGTACAGTAGTGTCAAAACTGTGTACTTTTGAGAAACAGCATAAAACTACAATTACCCAAAACCGTAAGGGTCTTTGCACACGGTACTGTACAGATTTACTAGTTTTAGTAAATCTCCCCCTATGTTTTATGTCTTTTATATTTGTATCTTTGATGATACAGACCAAAATCCTCTGATTCTGTCAATTAAGAAAGAAAACAAAAATCCTTCCTTGCAATTGGGCTGCCCCTGCACTGTAATGATTAAATGCTTGTTTAGGTCTAGGGGACTGGCAAAATCGCTTTTACACAGTTGCCAATATTTTCAAAAAAATTCCAGGGACACCTTTTTGTGCAGTGCATCTAACAAGACATTATAGGTAGAGAATGTATACCTCCCAACTTTTTGAGATGGGAACGAGGGACACCTATTAGCAACAGTATATAGGCATAGCACTGGGACATACCCCCTGCCATAGGCGTGCGCAGCCTATTGCATCAGGGTGTGCACCCTTAAACTCAAACACACATGCGTGTGCGGGTGTCTACATATATATGACCCCGGCACATTGATCTCCCTGCCGGCACAGTGAAAGAGAAGAGCATAAACACTTCTCTTATGGCAGAACCAGTAAGAGGGAGATCTTTCCCCTGTTTCTGCTGCTACACAGAGCGATAACACTAATGTGCATAGGGTGGTTAGGGTGTGCCTGGGCACACCCGCCACACCCTGTGCGCACGCCTATACGGGCCCCTGCAATACCATTTTAAGGAGAATTATTTTTTTTTAAATCATTAGTTAAACCCACAAGTGCTTTATTTTACCACTACTATTCCTTAATACTGGCTTCTGAAATTTACAAATGCAACAATTTAGAAATTGGATGAAAGGTTTAGCTCTGGGAAACACTTTTTGAAAGTTAAAAAGTGCATTTTTTGTACAACTATACAGGTCAGACCAAAATAAGGGACAAAAGAGGAGGAAAGAGGGACAGAGGGACATTGTTCCAAATCAGGGACAGTCCCTCAAAATCAGGGACACTTGGGAGCTATGGGAATGTACTTTAATTAGGGTGGGACATTCATTTAAGGTTCTACACTAAGACATATCATTAACCTAATGCCATACTTGAATTTAATTTAAAGGCAGAAGGTTTTTTTACCTTAATGCATTATATTTAGCTCACCCCCCCCCCCCAGCCCCCCTTATACTTATCTGAGCCCCATCTCGATCCAGTGATGTGCATGAGAGCAGAGGCTCTCCCGGGTCTATGTCTCCTCATTGCCTTACACAGCAGCGGTAGGGGTGCGGAGCGGGCAGTGGACACAGATTGCACACATCCCGGTACCCGTGGCTCGGTGATCATGTGATCGCTATGCATAATCACAATGTCAACAAAGCTGTTATGAATTAATTCATTCATAACAGCTGTGTTTCCTATGCTGTGATTGGCCCACAGCTACAGTATATATATATATATATATATATATATATATATATATATATACAGTATCTGACAAAAGTGAGTACACCCCTCACATTTTTGTACATATTTTGCATAGAAACTATATTTATAGTATAATTGTGGGACTTTTGAGGCATAGCATTTGGTAAAAAATAACATTTATTTGGTTCAATTAAAATTAGACAATATTGGTCCATGCATTAACAGACTATAGTAAAATACAATTGTAAACCAATCAATCCCAAATCCTATGGTAATTGCATATGATAGTCAGTCACGCTCAACGCGTTTCTTGGACATGGTCCCCTTCATCAGGAAATATCAGTATAAACTTTTATTTGTGCCATCTAAATGAAATAACAAACTTTTAATAATTATGAAAATATAACAAATTTTCACACACTATATGTAATGGCATTTCCCAAGGGATTCCAACATATGAGTCTGGGCAGTTCCTACTCATGGGCTCACACATATGTCTCCAGGGGCCTCAAGAGCCCCTCTCTCCTCCCTCCCCCTCCCCCTCCAACCTCCGATATAATTTTGCTTTATTCTGTTCTGGATAGTTTTCTTATATTATAGGGATTACCTTATACTTTAAAGCAGAACTCCGGGCAATTTTTTTTTCCATGTCCTTGTTGCTGATCTCTTACCTTTACCAACTTTGCCATCCATGTTCTTCTGAGCTGTGTAGTTCTTCTACATTAGGCTGCTGCACTTTCTGAAAAACGTTATTGCCTGCTGACTTCCTGTTTGTAAGATTGCTGGCTGCTAGCCCTCTCCTAAGCCCAGCCAGCGTTCTGACATGCCCCCTTGTAATCCTCTGAAAACGAGCAAGAAGGAAGCAGATATGTAGTGGGCAGAAGGGGTCTCACAGCCCCCCCGGTCTGTGCCGCCCATGGAGAAGGTGTCCTCCTTCTCTTTTCTCCTCCCTGCCAGCAATCCGCCCTCCACTGTCCCCGCAACACCCCAGCCGCGGCACCCTGCCTGCTATCTCTGTGCAGAGCAAGGATTATGTTTAGAAATCAGTTGTATGATACAGCGGGGATGTCCCACTGTGTCAGGTATAGTATTTCAGAACACTGATCGCTGATGTCCGCCTCCCACTCTTATTGGCACAGTGCGCTGGCAATCATAATAATGGCGGGAGGCGGGACATCAGTGATCGGTGTTCTCATATAACAATACCTGACACCCCACTGTGTCATACAACTGATTTCTAATAATTATCTCCGCTCTGCACTGGTGGTCCCTGACAAGCTGCACTGGTGGGACAGACATGCTGCACTGGGGGTCCCTGGAATTCAGGCACTGGTGGTCCCTGGTGGTCCCTGGCATTCAGGCACTGGTGGTCCCTGGCATTCGGCACTGGAGGTCCCTGGCATACGACACTGGTGGTCCCTGACATGTTGCACTGGTGGTCCCTGACGTTTGGCTCTGGTGGTCCCTGACATTCAGCTCTGGTGGTCCCTGACATTTGGCTCTGGCGGTCCCTGACATTTGGCTCTGGTGGTGGTCCCTGACATTTGGTTCTGGTGGTCCCTAACATTCGGCTCTGGTGGTCCCTGACATTCAGATGTGGTGGTGGACCCTGACATTTGGCTCTGGTGGTGGTCCCTGACATTTGGCTCTGGTGGTCCCTGACATTCGGCTGTGGTGGTCCTTGACATTTGGCTCTGGTGGTCCCTGACATTTGGCTCTGGTGGTCCCTGACATTCGGCTCTGGTGGTCCCTGACATTCGGCTCTGGTGGTCCCTGACATTCTGCTCTGTTGATCCCTGACATTTGGCTCTGATGGTGGTCCCTGACATTTGGCTCTGGTGGACACTGACACCTTGCACTGGTGGTCCCTGACATTTGGCTCTGGTGGTCCCTTACATTTAGCTCTGGTGGTCCCTTACATTCGGCTCTGGTGGTCCCTGACATTCTGCTCTGTTGATCCCTGACATTTGGCTCTGATGGTGGTGCCTGACATTTGGCTCTGGTGGTCCCTGACATTTGGCTCTGGTGGTCCCTGACATTTGGTTCTGGTGGTCCCTGACATTTGGCACTGGTGGACACTGACACATGGCACTGGTGGTCCCTCATATTTGGCTCTGGTGGTCTCTGACATTTGGCTCTGGTTGTTCCTGACATTTGGCTCTGGTGGTCCCTGACATTTGGCACTGATGGACACTGACACATGGCACTGGTGGTCCCTGACATTTGGCTCTGGTTGTCCCTGACATTTGGCTCTGGTGGTCCCTGACATTTGGCACTGATGGACACTGACACATGGCACTGGTGGTCCCTGACATTTGGCTCTGGTGGTCCCTGACATTTGGCTCTGGTGGTCCCTGACATTTGGCTCTGGTGGTGGTCCCTGACATTTGGCTCTGGTGGTCCCTGATATTTGGCTCTGGTGATGGTCCCTGATATTTGGCACTGGTGGTGGTCCCTGATATTTGGCACTGGTGGTCCCTGACATTCGGCTCTGGTGGTCCCTTACATTTGGCTCTGGTGGTCCCTGACATTCGGCTCTGGTGGTCCCTAACATTTGGCTCTGGTGGTCCCTGATATTTGGCTCTGCTGGTCCCTGATATTTTGCTCTGGTGGTGGTCCCTGACATTCGGCTCTGGTGGTCCCTTACATTTGACTCTGGTGGTCCCTGACATTCGGCTCTGGTGATCCCTAACATTCGGCTCTGGTGGTCCCTGACATTTGGCACTGGTGGACACTGACACATTGCACTGGTGGTCCCTGACTGGTGGCTCTGGTGGTCCCTGACATTCGACTCTGGTGGTCCCTGACATTTGGCTCTGGTGGTCCCTGATATTTGGCTCTGGTGGTGGTCCCTGACATTCGGCTCTGGTGGTCCCTGACATTTGGCACTGGTGGACACTAACACGTTGCACTGGTTTGCATTTTAGGCTGTAACCTATCATACATTGTTATGTATGGCTTGCTGGCTACAGAATGAGGGGTGTGATTTATGTTGAAGTGGGTGAGTTCACATTTACATGTACAAGCTTAGTGTACCCTTCTACATTCACTCCAATCCCAAGGATTCTTGGGAAATGTAGGCTGATTACAGTTAGAGAGAGAGAAGAGGATATGATGCAATCACTGTTCTAAGAGATCCTCCCTGCCAGAAAAGATGATGCATTTTTTGAATCACAGAGCTGACTTCCTGAAAATTCAATCAGTCATATCTCTTAAAACAATAAGATATTTCACAAATGTAATAACTGTTTAGTGTTGTGTGTGTGTGTGGGGGGGGGGTACTAATGGGGGATTTTTGGAAAATCCCGGAGTTCTGCTTTAATGTCACAATTCCATTCAGGTCAAAAGAATATGGAAGTTTGTTAACTTTCTCCTAGGATAAAAGAAATTTATCAAATGCTGTTATCATTTTATATCTTAGTCATAATAAAATAATAAAATGAAGAACTAATAGATGAAATTATAATAATAGTGATGCTGATCTGGCAATTTTAGAGAAGTGATATTTCTCTATATCAAGGCTGTTAATGATTAATCATACTTTTAATTTTATTTAAATGATGAAGAGGACCATGTCCAAGAAACGCGTTGAGCTTGAATGACTATCATATATGCAATTACCACAGGATTTGGGATTGATTGTTTTACAATTGTATGTTACTATAGTCTGTTAATGTATGGACCAATTTTGTTTAATTTTAATTGAACCAAATAAATGTTATTTTTTACCAAAACCTATGCCTCAAAAGTCCCACAATTATACTATAAATATAGTTTTGATGCATCAAATTTAGGGATGTGGCATAAAAATTGAATTATCTTTCTGATCAGATTATTTGTAAATATTTTATTATACCTTTTCATGTGACAACACTGAAGAAATGACACTTTTCTACAATGTAAAGTAATGAGTGTACAGCTTGTATAACAGTGTAAATTTGCTGCCCCCTCAAAATAACTCAGCACACAGCCATTAATGTCTAAACTGCTGGCAACAAAAGTGAGTACACCCCTAAGTGAAAATGTCCAAATTGTGTCCAATTAGCCATTTTCCCTCCCCGGTGTCATGTGACACGTTAGTGTTACAAGGTCTCAGGGGTGAATGGGGAGCAGGTGTGTTAAATTTGGTGTTATTGCTCTCACTTTCTCATACTGGTCACTTGAAGTTCAACATGGCACCTCATGGCAAGGAACTCGCTGAGGATCTGAAAAAAAGAATTGTTGCTCTACATAAAGATGGCCTAGGCTATAAGAAGATTGCCAAGACCCTGAAACTGAGCTGCAGCACGGTGGCCAAGACCATACAGCGGTTTAACAGGACAGGTTCCACTCAGGACAGGCCTCACCATGGTCGACCAAAGAAGTTGAGTGCACGTGCTCAGCGTCATATCCAGAGGTTGTCTTTGGGAAAAAAACATATGAGTGCTGCCAGCATTGCTGCAGAGGTTGAAGGGGTGGGGAGGCAGCCTGTCAGTGCTCAGACTGTAAGCCACACACTGCATCAAATTGGTTTCTGTCATCCCAGAAGGAAGCCTCTTCTGAAGATGATGCACAAGAAAGTCCGCAAACAGTTTGCTGAAGACAAGCAGACTAAGGACATGGATTACTGGAACCATGTCCTGTGGTCTGATGAGACCAAGATACTTATTTGGTTCAGATGGTGTCAAGCGTGTGTGGAGGCAACCAGGTGAGAGTACAAAGATAAGTATGTCTTGCCTACAGTCAAGCATGGTAGTGGCAGTGTCATGGTCTGGAGGAAACCATGAATGCCAACATGTACTGTGACATACTGAAGCAGAGCATGATCCCCTCCCTTCGGAGACTGGGCCGCAGGGTAGTATTCCAACATAACGACCCCAAACACACCTATAAGATGACCACTGCCTTGCTAAAGAAGCTGAGGGTAAAGATGATGGAATGGCCAAGCATGTCTCCAAACCCTATTGAGCATCTGTGGGGTATCTTCAAACGGAACATGCAAGGTCTCTAACATCCACTAGCTCCGTGATGTCGTCATGGAGGAGTGGAAGAGGACTTCAGTGGCAACCCGTGAAGCTCTGGTGAACTCCATGCCCAAGATGGTTAAGGCAGTGCTGGAAAATAATGGTGGCCACACAAAATATTGACACTTTGGGCCCAATTTGGACATTTTCACTTAGGGGTGTACTCACTTTTGTTGCCAGTGGTTTAGACATTAATGGCTGTGTAGGGAGTTATTTTGCGGGGACAGCAAATATCACCAAAAGAAAGCTCTATTTGTGTGTAAAAATTTATAAAAGTAAATAAAAAAATAATTGCGTACAGTGTTGACCGTGCAATTGCCAGTTAAAGTAGCTGAATAGCAAAAAAAGATCTGGTCATGATGGGGGTGAAACCTTCCGGAACTCAAGTGGTTAAGAAAAAACACAAAAAAATTAATCAATTCCCCCATCCGATTCGATGTGGGTGAAGGTATCCTCCCGCTGTGACTTGTATTCTGACACCAAAGAGGCTTCCCTGCCATCAGAATACACTGATCAGCGCTGCCGGTGGCTCTGATCGAGCAGAAATTTTCTAGCAGGGCTGTTTTACAGAAGTCGATAGGTAATTTAACTTCTCTACAACCACACTGCCTATACACGGATCAAAATTCAGCTGATCCTTACTGAACCGGCTGAATCTACATTTACAATGGCATTTAGCCACACTGTGAATCTCAGCAGGAAGAATCTACTGATCCTGTAGCTGGGATTGACAGCTGTGTTGTGGATTGCATCGGGTGCCAAGCCTGTGCAGTGCAATGACTCCTTTGGCTGGGATGAGCAGCGTGGTTAAACATCTGTTTGAATGTATCCCTATAGAAAAGGTTAAATACTTACCTTTCCAGTGGCCCATTTCCTGATATCCTGACTTTTCATTTCCTCTTGGTCCAAGTATTTGGACATTTTATGCTGATCTAAAGGCTTAGTGTTACTGCCGCTACACCCCCCAGCTGTTCACCCAAACTGTAAAATACCAGCCCGATGGGGCTCTTCATATGCCCTGGCTACAGCATTTTCAACTTTGGTGCAGAATTTGCCATTGACATTAAGTTTAAAGGAGCTATGTCACAACTGCGGAGAAGTAGTATGGCATTACACAGTTAAATCATGCAGTAAGAATGTGATATAGCGCCTCCTCATTGCCTGTAAAATGCCCCCTGACAAGCGATCTGAATGTAGATCGCTCTTTAGAGTCCACCGCACTCTACTGTAAGTGTGAAAGAGCCCTAAGGGCCCATTCACACTAGGAACTGCATGTGAATTGCACAGGATCACGCTGTGTGTTCCTGTGCAATTCACATGCAGTTCTGTGCAGTGCGATTTCCTGTTCATTTTGAAGGGGCTGAAATCACACTGGACCAAAAGTAGTGCATACACTACTTTTGGTAAAGCACTGCAACCGGATCACATGGTACATTTGTACCATTCAATCCAGTGCGGGCAAACGCACTGTGTTTGCCACCTGCATTTGGGGTGTTGCTAACTTTTCACTGACACCCACTGCAGATTGCAAGGGTAGTGCAATTCAAATGCGGGAACATTTCCTGCTCAGCATTCTAGTGTAAATGGGACCTAAGACTAAGTTCACATCTATGCGGTTTTTAAGGTGTTTGCAGATCCTCAGAAATGAATAAATAATGAAGAAACTCCTGCGCTGTCAGAAATACCTATGCTAAGGGGCACTGCTGCAACACCTAAATGGCTGATCCAAACAGACAAAAGTGGTATGAATAAAGTGAGTGGTGATTGCGCTGTGATAAAAGGGGAAGGGGGACTGCACTGAGATTTTTCTTTTAATAAGTATTTGCTGAGTTACCACATATGTGCTAGTATGATACTAGCCCTTTTGCACAGATTTTTCTTTTCTTTTGTTTCAGTATTTACAATATTTTTTATGTGCTAGTATGATACTAGCCCTCATGCTCATTATACCTTTATATTTTGTATAATTTTTTCATTTTTCATTCACCTCTCTATACATTTGAGCTAGCCCCTTCCCCTTTCTCTTCCCCCCTTCCCCTTTTATCACAGCGCAATCACCACTCACTTTATTCATTCCTCAGAAATGAGCTACAATCCATCTAACCATATTTCCTATGGTTGCCATTCACATCTATGCAGTTTCCTGCAATGCATTTTTTTGGAAAGGTGCAGGGATTTTTTTTCACACAGCACATTTTGGCTCCATAGACCTCTATAAAATTGCGCGAAAAAAAGCATGAAAAATGCATTTAGGCTAGGTTCACACCTATGCAGTTTATTATTATTATTGTACAAGATTTATATAGCACCAACAGTTTGTGCAGTACTTTACAACATGAGGACAGACAGTACAGTTACAAAACAATTCAATACAGGTGGATCAGAGGGCCTTGCTCGTTAGAGCTTACAATCTATAGGGGGGGGGGGTCAAGTGATACAAATGGTAATAACTGTGGGGGATGAGCTGATGAAGAAAATAAAAATACAGTTGATAGGTGTGGGCAGAATAGGCTTCTCTGAAGAGGAGGGTTTTTAGGGATTGTCTAAAAGCAAACAGAGGAGGAGATAAACGGACAGATTGGGGCAGGGAATTCCATAGAATGGGAGAGGCTCTGGAAAAGTCCTGGAGCATGGGAGGAGCATGGGAGGAGGTGACAAGGGATCTAGAGAGCAGTATATCTTGGGAGGAACGAAGAAGACAATTTGGTTGGTATTTTGAGACTAGGTTAGTGATGTAGCTGGGGGCCAAGTTGTGGATGGCTTTGTAAATTATTGTTAGTATTTTGAATTTAGAGCATCGGGTGAGTGGCAGCCAATGGAGGGATAATAGAGAGGAGTATAAGACACTGAGCGGTTGGTAAGGTGGATAGCCTATGTAAAGGTTAGCCAATGAGAAGGGAGCGACAGTAATCAAGGTGAGAGATGACCAGGGAGAGAACTAGGAGCTTTGTGGTGTCATTGGTTAGAAAGGGGCATATTTCGTAGATGTTGCGGAGATTGTGGCGGAACGTTTTGGACAATGATTAGACGTGGGGCCAAAAGGATAGTTCAGAGTATAGGATTACACCTAGAACCCTGGCATGCGGGGATGGGCTAATAGTTGTGCCATGGATCTTGACAGAGAAATAAGGGGAATGGGCACGTGGGGGAGAAAAAATGATGAGCTCCATTTTCGATCGATTAAAGCAGAGTTCCATCCAAAAGTGGAACTTCCACTTTAAGCACTCCTTGCCCCCTTACATGCCACATTTGGCATGTCATTTTTTGGGGGGGAGTGGGTGCTTTGTCCCACTTCCTGCTTCCGCCTATGGGCCGCCTCGGCGACTCCTCCTCTCCCCCTAGGCGGCCCCTCCCTCTCACCAATCTTCTGGGACACGTGACGTGTCCCAGAAGATTGCCTTCCACTGGAAGAGCGCAGCACGACTCGCGCATGTGCAGTGCGCGCCCAGCCATGAAGCCACAAGCTGTCACGCCCGGGTGCCCACAGTTTCAATGGAGGCGCAGAGGAGGGGGAGAGGAGGAGCGGGGCTCTGTGAGGCCGCATCGCTGGACCGTGGAACAGGTAAGTGTTTATTAAAAGTCCACAGCTATACTTTTTGTAGCTGCTGACTTTTAATAAACAAAAAAAGCCTGGAACTCTGCTTTAAGTTTGAGGTAGTGGTGTGACATCCAGGCCAATATGTCTATTAGTAAATTATGGATACGTGAGGAGACTGAAGGGGTGAGCTGATGTGTAGAGAAATAAATGTGGGTGTTGTCAGCTTATAGATGGTATTGGAAGCCATGGGATGCTATCAGCTGACCCAGGGAGGAGGTGTAGATGGAGAATAGGAGAGGTCCAAGAACAGAACCTTGCGGGACCCTGACAGAGAAAGGAAGAGGAGAAGAGGAAGTAGAATTGTAGTTGACACTGAAGGTGCGGTGGGATAGGTAAAATGAGAACCAGTGAAGAGTGCAGTCACGGAGACAAAGGCGTGTAGTCTTTTGAGGAGGAGGACAAGGTCAACCAAATCAAAGGCAGCAGAAAGGTCCAGGAGTAGGAGGACAAAATAGTGTCCATTTGTTTTGGCCATTAGTAGATCGTTTATGAGTTTTAGAAGAGCAATTTCTGTGGGTGTAGAGGGCGAAATCCAGACTGAAGGGGATCTAGAAGGTTCTTCTCGGTGAGGTGGTTGCTCAGTCAGTTGTAGACCAGACGTTCAAGGAGTTTGGATAAAAAGGGGAGCAAGGAGATGGGATGTAGGTTGTTAAGATTGGTGGGGTTCAGTGAGGGCTTTTTAAGTATGGAGGGTGACTTGTGCATGTTTAGAGAGTTGGGCAAGATGCCAGAAGGGAGGGAGAGATTGAAGATATGAGTTACAGAGTGTAGAATAGAGCCAGAGGGTCAACAAAGCAAAAATAGCCCATGGGACTTTGAGTGAGGCGAGCACGGGGAGCTAACAAAAGTAGAAATAAACATGGTTACATAGTTCATTGAAAACATGAGTAAATACATGGACATAAAAGCCAAGCAATTGAGAGCAAGAGGGTGAACATAGTATTTGCGAGGGAACAGGCTCCAGGGGGCAGGTGGACGTCAGTAAGAAGTTTAGCAACCTTGTCTATAGTGGTGGGGTTGAATGAGGGAAGTAATGATTGTACCTGTGGACATGGAGTGGTAAGTGGAGAAGGGATCTATACAATGGAGATCTGCTCAAGAATTGTATCAATCTTATGTTTGAAGTGATTGGCAATCTCCTGGGCAGTGAGCAAGTTAGTGGGTAGAGGCATTGAAGGATGAAGTAGAAAGTTAAAGGTAGAGAAGAATTGATGGGGACGGGATGATAAGTTGTAATGAGAGTGATAAAATAGGTCTGCTTGGCAGTGAGGAGGCAAGAATTGTATTTTTGGAGGGCAGGTTTATATTGGTTGAAATCTTTCTGAGACTATGGGGGAAATTTACTAACTGGGGAGTACAGAATCTAGTGCAGTTTGCATGGGAGCCAATCAGCTTCCAGGTTTTATTGCCAAAGCTTAATTGAAGAAGCTGAAGTTAAAAGCTGATTGGCTCCCGTGCAGAACTGCACCAGATTCTGCACTCTCCAGTGTTAGTAAATCTCCCCCTATGTTTTTCAGATGTCTGGTGTTATCTGTATGCCAAGATTGTAGGGGTCAGGGTCCCATTCTGTGTGTACTGAGGGGGCCAGTGTGTCCAAGGAGGATGACAGTGAAGTGTAGCAGACAGAAGTGGCTAGGTTGGAGCAGGACAGGGGTGAGATTTTGTCATAGAGGTGGTCAGTAGTAGAGTAGAGAATAGGAGGTTTAAGATGGCAAAGGTTTCCATGGGTAACTGTTAGGCGGTTGGATGGAGAGGAGGTGGAAGAGAGGGAGAGAGTGAAACTAATAAGGTAGTGATCAGAGAGAGGGAAATAATAGTTGGAGAGGGTGGGAGAAAACAAGGTCAATGGTATGGAAGCCTGTATCCGTTGCTTCAGGTCAAAGGAGGAGGTTAGACTGAGAAGTTTGGAAGTAGCAGGAGTGTTAGTATTTTCAGGGATGTTGAAGTCGCTGAGAATGATTGTTGGGATTTCAGAAGAGAGAAAGTAGGGTAGGGAGGCAGAGAAGTCATCAAGGATGGCTGGACCAGTAGATCAGGAGAGTGACAGAGAGGGAGGTGGGTGAAGTATCTCAAAGGTGCTATGTGGGGATAGAAGGATTCCCACAACCCCTCTCTTGCGTCCACCGGGTCTGGGGGAGTGAGTAGAGAAAAGGCCACCATGGGAGAGGGCAGCAGAAGATGCAGTGTACATTTTGCGGTGTGTTTTTTTTTAAATAGGAAATTATAACAGTTTTGTTCATGCAGTGCGACTTTGATGCAACTTTTGATGCAACTTTACACTCTCTGGTACTTAAGTACCATCAAAGTCACATTAAAGTAGTGCAAGTACCTTTATGTGTCCAAAGTCGCATGTTAAGGTTAGGGTTAAGGGCTAGGGTTAGCCATAATTGTAAGAATTAGCGTTACAACAAATTACTGCTAACCCTAACTCTAACCCTAACCCTATCTCTAAGCCTATCTCTAACCCTAACACTATCTCTAACCCTAACCCAAACACTTTCTTTAACCCTAACTCTAACCCTAACCCTATTTCTAACCCTAACCCTAACATGGGACTAGCCCTTAACCCTAACATGGAACTTTGGACACATAAAGGTTCACGCATTACTTTGATGCAACTTTGATGCTACTTGAGTGCCAGAGTGTAAAGTCACATCAAAGTCGCACTACAAGAACAGAAATTTCATATTTGTCTATTAGAAACAAAAACACAAAACGCATTAAAAATGCAACACTTGCATTTTTGGAGCAGGACTTTTGAAGTCTATTACATGCAAAATGCAACCTGCTGCGGGAAAAAAAGTCCCTGAACCTTTCAAAAATGCAGCGGCTGAAAAACGCATAGATGTGAATGTGTCCCATAGGAAACCATGTTAAATGGACTGTAGTTCGTTCCTGCAAAACGCACCAAAAAAACGCACAGATGTGAACCTAGCCTTACATACATTTTTGGTGCGCTTTCCTTCATGACAACATACACATCAAAATCTCCCGAAAAACATGAAACGCATTAAAAAAATGCATTTAAAAAATAATAAAACACGCATGAAAAAAATTGAAACGCGACATAAAAATGCATTAACCGCACATGCATAGACGGTAACTGAGCCTAAATGCATGCGTGTTCCGGGGCAGGGATAGACATACAACTAGCGTTTTCAGGAAGGGGTCACCAATGGCAGCCTCTCCACTTTTCTTAGACCTGGGGAAGGCTTTGTGCTATATATAAAGAGCTGTGAATAGTTTTCACTCCAGATGACCAAAGTCTTCCCCAGCCAGGAGATGTCCCAGCATGACTCCCCCAGCTAGGAGGACTACAGTGATGATGCTGTGATCAGCACATTGTCCTGCCAATCACCACCCTTCTCCTTGTCTCACAATTTGGGGAGGGCAAATGGGAAACTTTTTTTTCTTTTTTTTTTTGTCTGCTCTTTCCAGCAGACACATTCCATCGGCTCCTTTAAGAAGAAAACAGAGTCTAGGGATCCCAGCTCATCAGATCCCTGAGGATCTACAGGGAGGAGATCCACTTGTAGGACTCCAGGACCTGGGAGAACATGACCCTTCTTTGTGTAGGGGGGAGCTTAGAGCCCCTGCCATCCCCAGACTCTGCATAGGGCGCCTTTATCAAGACTATTGAAGGATCATCAGCCAGCGGGATCGCAGCTTCTCCATGATCTGTCTTGGAAGAGGTGACCCCGGGGAGCGAGGAGTGTTTAAGGAGTGAAAGGGGACACTTTCCGAAGTGTGAATTGAAGTGCGAAGCCAGATTGGGGCTGGGAGAGGAGGGAAGGAGGAGGAGGGGAGTCTGCCATCCCAGAGCCTGGATCACATTACATTCTTCCACTCCTCTCCTGCAAGTTTTCTGGGAGAGAAAAGTCCCCTGTTGTCTGCCATTGCATGCCTGGAGCTCGGGGAACACAGCAGGACTTTCCTCTGGATGCTGAGTCCTTGGATGGACTGTGATGGAGGGAGGGAGATTGTCCCCATCCCATTGAGACAAAGCTGTGTGCAGTTTGGGGCCATTCCTGCTTTGTGTTGTTCTGGAGGATAGTCTTCCTGCCCCCCCACCCCCATCCTCCTAAACATGTCCTCCTCCATGGGGCTGAGGATCTCCTGGATGGTGGTGATCAGCTTCTTCATGTCTGCCTCTGGAGAGATTCACTTCAATGAATCCCTGTACATGGATAGGTGCAAGAAGAGCACCACTTGTGAATCCCTCAAATACAACATCTGCCTGGGATCTGCTTTGCCCTATGCCTTCACCTCCATTGCCCTGGCTGAGGACTCCTTCACCCAGGAAGAAGTTCATGATAAGCTCCTGCTGTGGTCTGGTATGTAGCTGGGTTCTATGGTGAGCCAAACTCTGGGGCTCATTGACTACCTGCATATGGGTGGTCTGGGGGGGGGTCACTAAACTGAATCATGTGTTTTCCTTTCCAAGTGCTATGTGTTGTGTTTGTGTTATAGTGAAAGAAACACAAGAAACATTGTCATTTTTTACATTGTTTTATTATTATTTGTTCTTGTTATTGTAGTTGGAGCAGACCTAATGATTTGGCCTATGCACACAGGGCGTTTTTTTCCTACCCTGGAAGGCCTATGCTCCAGGAGAAGTAAAAGAATCGTTAAAAACTTTCCTTAGCCTGGTTCACATACATGCGGTGCGGTAAGGCTGGGTTCGCACTAGTGCGATGCCAGAAATCGCATGTGATTCGCACCGCTTTGCTGTGCACATTACACGCGATGTCTGTGCGATGCAACTTCAGACATACAAACTGTATGACTGAAATCGCATCACATTCGCACCAAAATGGTGAAGGACCCTTTTTTGATCCGCACTGGAATCGGATCGCATGGGTGTTCACATCCATGCGATCCGATTCTTGTACCATTTCACAGTTAGCACTAGTTAGTTACGAACTGATTTGGGGGTGTCATTAACTTTACATTGACACCTGCAGCGGTTCACAGATAGTGTGAACTGCCTGTGATTCAGGTGCGATGCAGGAACCCGCACAGGAATCGCATGGTTTCCCACATCACACCAGTGTGAACCAAGCCTAAATGCAGCGATTTCTGAACACTTGCCGTGTCACACTCCGTTCCTGCGATCTGCCGCTGGTGTCAAATGAATCACACCCCAAAAATGGTTGCAATGCGATTGCAAGAATCAGATCGCGTGGGTGTGAACACCCATGAGATCCGATTTTGGTGCGGTGCTGTGCGAATTGAGGCCATACAAAATGAATGAGTTTGAAGCGCACTGCAAAGAATCGCATGAGATTTGAATAGGAATGCAGTGCGATTCCTATCCGAATCACGCTGCACAACTCTGGCCATTAGAATAAATGAACGCCCAAGCACTTGACGCACCTAGTGCTAAATAGCGTTTAGATGCATCTACACGCATTTAGGCAAGTCAAGCATTGTTTGATGCTGGAGCATTCCTCTCTTTAACATCCTGGACCTGGTTTTTTTTTTTTTTTTTTTTTCCCCCTCTAAATGCCTGTGCACGGACACATAGGCTAACATTAAGGGGCGTTTAGAGGCAGAAAAGAAAAAAAGCACAAAACACCTCTAAAAGTGTCCTGTGTGCATGAGGCCTTTATCATCACAAAGGCTGATTGACCACCAAAGGAGCAGAGAATGTACACTGTGCCAAGTGAATGTTCAGCATAGGGAATGAAGTAAGGGCTCATTCACATGGCCGTATCTGGCCGTATTATGTCAATTCTGGCATATTTCCCCACTAGCATACAGCTGTCAGAGGCTTTATACAGCTATATGTTTGTATAAAAAAAAAGTGCTTGCCCAAAAATACGCACATGTGCACTGGCGTACCTCTCTGGACATAGATTGTCTGTGTACGCTTTTATGCATATGTGTGTTTATTCAAGTACTGGCATATATGCGCGTATAGCCATTGACTTCTATAGGCAGCTGTTTACAGCACTTGGGGGCTCCCTGCCAAAATACGCTGGATTTATAAGATACAGCCAGAAGCGTTAAAGTGACACTACATGATATCCTTGTTCTCCAAAAATAACCTGTATACATCCACTATGTAATGGCCGTGTAATCAGTTTTTTTTTTTTTTTTTTAAACAAATACACAATACACACTGGGGGTTATTTACTAAAGGCAAATCCACATTGCACTGCAAGTGCACTTGAAAGTGCAGTCACTGTAGATCCGAGAGGGACATGCAAAGAAAATAAAAAACAGCATTTTAGCTTGCACATGTTTAGATGATAAAATCAGCAGAGCTTCCACTCACTTCAGATCTACCCCTTAGATTTAGAGCGACTGCACTTCCAAGTGCACTTGCAGTGCAAAGTGGATTTGCCTTTCGTAAATAAACCCCATTATTTGCAGTCAGGTTCATTGCTCTTTACACAATACAAACCCCACAGCACCTAGACTATCGCGAGCAAGAGAGGGTGGCTACATTCCTACTTACAGTGGGACCGTGGAGAATAAAAGTAGCCACCCTGTAAGGCATCTTTTACATTCGCGCGTCTCCAAATTTCAAGTGCGACTTTGATGTGCCTTTTGGTGTGACTTTAATCTAACTTTACATTCTCTGAACAAAAGTTGCATCAAAAGTAGGACCAAAGTAGTGCAGGAACCTTTTCTGAAGTCGCAGCGAATTCTGTAGTGTCAGTAGAAATGCTCTCATTATTATTATTATTATTATTATTATACAGGATTTATATAGCGCCGACAGTTTACGCAGCGCTTTACAACATTAGGGCAGACAGTACAAGTACAATACAATTCAATACAGGAGGAATCAGAGGGCCCTGCTCGTTAGAGCTTACAATCTAGGAGATAGAAATACATTGAATTTCACATGTCCTGCGACTTGGGGTCTCACAAGTCAGATCCGAAGTCGCACAGGTGTGAAAGAAGCCTAACGGGAAGTCAGATCACAGCAACAAAAAAAGGAATTTAGAGGAGGCTGAGAGCAATAGAAGGTACTTTTTTGAGTTAGAAATAACAATATGAATAGATTTCAACCAGGTTTTAGCAGTGTCAGTTCAAATAACAATAAAAATAGTGTTATGGCATTTTCTACATTGTCTCTTCTGTGTTTGTTACATTGTATGTTGTTCAATAAGGAGATCCTGTACTATGTTACAACACTGTCGGAATCAGAGTCTCTTAGGTAGTTGCGAGCACACAGTGCCTGTGGCCTACCCTTTTTAAGGCCTACTAAAGAGGGAAGTTCTTTCTAGCAGAAAAATAAGGAAAATGAATGTAACACAAAGGAAATCTGACTAAAACTTCCAAATTACATTACAAAGACAAAGATCCAGATTTTTTTTCTATTCCAAAAGTCACTTTGGTTTCGCTGTTCAATAAAATTTTCCATATTAGGAGTCACGTTCAATGCACAGGAGGAGTAGAGGGGGGTCATGGCGTTTGCTGATTGCATGTGATTCTTAATTTGGTTACCATTAGGAAATTTTCTTATATTTATATATAGATATATTAATAATTGTATATTTGATCTGGGAAAAAACCCTCATTGTAATATCTATTTGAGGAAGAAAATGGATTTTTATGTTTTTTGTTAGAATATTGATGTAAGCTATTAGAGATGATGACTGTCAAGTAACTAAGCTACAGTAATCATTAAGGCCTGGATCACACCTATGCATTTTTTAGTGCTTTTTCAGTTTTGCAGAAACACACTGCAGTCCATTTAACATAGTTTGCTATGTGTCACGTTCACATCTGTGCATTTTATGGAAAAGGCCAGGGACTTTTTTCTGTTTTTTTTGTTCCATAGACTTCAATGGATCAAAAACATGTATTGAAAAACGCAAAATGCACCTGAAATATGCAAACTGCAACCTGCATAGGTGTGAGCCAGGTCTTAACATGGTTTCCTATGGGTCACATTCACATCTGTGCATTTATGGAATGGGCCAGGGAGTTTTTTTCCTGGTTTTTGGTTCCACAGACTCTTCAAGGTTAATTGAAGAGGGCAGAGCTGTCTGATGACCCCTCTGATCCCTTACAACCTGTATTGAAAAATGCAAAATGCAAACTGCAACCTGCATAGGTGTAAATAAAATCAAAATCTGAACTCTAGGTATGCATTTTATTGCATAGTAATGCTGACAATAGATGTCTTCTTTTTTTTTTTCTCAATCAGCAAGCAAAAAAAAAAGGATTCCCCATACACAGAAACGAGGTGATGGAGGAATCCTTCCCACTTGCCATTGTATTCTAATAACTGGATGCCTCCACTGTCAGACTACACAGATCAATGGCTGCAGCTGTTGATCGACAAAAGATTTCCAACATTCCCGTTCGACAGAAGCCGATTGTTAGATTGACTTCTGTCAAGCAGGAACGGCCCATACATGAATACAGCCGGTCCCTGCTAAACTAGCCAACTTTCATATAGTTACATATTTAGTCTGGCTGAAAAAAGACACAAGTCTATCTAGTTCAACCAATAGAAGGGAATATATATATATATATATATACAGTATTTCACAAAAGTGAGTACACCCCTCACATTTTTGTA
This sequence comes from Aquarana catesbeiana, assembly GCF_042186555.1. Taxonomy (NCBI): domain Eukaryota; kingdom Metazoa; phylum Chordata; class Amphibia; order Anura; family Ranidae; genus Aquarana; species Aquarana catesbeiana. Next base: position 141,568,106 of record NC_133326.1, read on the forward strand.
AAAATGTCATTATATCTTTTCATGTGTCAACACTAAAGAAATGACACTTTGCTACAATGTAAAGTAGTGAGTGTACAGCTTGTAAATTTGCTGTCCCCTCAAAATAACTCAACACACAGCCATTTAATGTCTAAACCTCTGGCAACAAAAGTGAGTACCCCCCTAAGTGAAAATGTCCAAATTGGGGCCAATTAGCCATTTTCCCTCCCCGGTGTCATGTGACTTGTTAGTGTTACAAGGTCTCAGGTGTGAATGGGGAGCAGGTGTGGTAAATTTGGTGTTATCGCTCTCACTCTCTCATACTGGACACTGGAAGTTTAACGTGGCACCTCATGGCAAAGAACTCTCTGAGGATCTGAAAAAAAGAATTGTTGCTCTACATAAAGATGGCCTAGGCTATAAGAAGATTGCCAAGACCCTGAAACTGATCTGCAGCATGGTAGGCAAGACCATACAGCGGTTTAACAGGACAGGCTCCACTCAGAACAGGCCTCGCTATGGTCGGCCAAAGAAGTTGAGTGCACGTGCTCAGCGTCATATCCAGAGGTTGTCTTTGGGAAATAGACGTATGAGTGCTGCCAGCATTTCTGGAGAGGTTGAAGGGGTGGGGGGTCAGCCTGTCAGTGCTCAGACCATACGCCACACACTGCATCAAATTGATCTGCATGGCTGTCATCCCAGAACGAAGCCTCTTCTAAAGATGATACACAAGAAAGCCCGCAAACAGTTTGCTGAAGACAAGCAGACTAAGAACATGGATTACTGGAACCATGTCCTGTGGTCTCATGAGACAAAAATAAACTTATTTGGTTCAGATGGTGTCAAGTGTGTGTGGGGGCAACCAGGTGAGGAGTACAAAGACAAGTGTGTCTTGCCTACAGTCAAGCATGGTAGTGGGATTATTATTATATTATTATACAGGATTTATATAGCGCTGACAGTTTACGCAGTGCTTTACAATATAAAAGGGAGACAATACAGTTATAATACAATAAGATACAAGAGGATTAAGAGGACCCTGCTCAGAAGAGCTTACAATCTAATAGGGTGGGGTTTCATGATCTGGGGCTGCATGAGTGCTGCTGACACTGGGGAGCTACAGTTCATTGAAGGAACCATGAATGCCAACATGTACTGTGACATACTGAAGCAGACAGTATTCCAACATGATAATGACCCCAAACACACCTTCAAGATGACCACTGCCTTGCTAAAGAAGCTGGGGGTAAAGGTGATGGACTGGCCAAGCATGTCTCCAGACCTAAACCCTATTGAGCATCTGTGGGGCATCCTCAAACGGGAGGTGGAGGAGAGCAAGGTCTCTAACATCCACCAGCTCCACGATGTCGGAGACTGATGGAGGAATGGAAGAGGACTCCAGTGGCAACCTGTGAAGCTCTGGTGAACTCCATGCCCAAGAGGGTTAAGGCAGTGCTGGAAAATAATGGTGGGCACACAAAATGTTGACACTTTGGGCCCAATTTGGACATTTTCACTTAGGGGTGTACTCACTTTTGTTGCCAGTAGTTTAGACAGTAATGGCTGTGTGTTGAGTTATTTTGAGGGGACAGCAAATTTACACTGTTATACAAGCTGTACATTCACTACTCTACATTGTAGCAAAGTGTAATTTCTTCAGTGTTGTCACAGATAGATATGTACTCACTTTTGTGAGATACAGTGTGTGTGTATAATAAATATATATATTATACACATACGTATCCTATTTATACTATCCTATACCCACAGTTGATCCAGAGAAAGTTTCGATCCATCTAGGGGCAGTCTTACATTAGTCCAACTTGCACCAGAAAATGCAAAGCATTCTGTAAATGGCGCCCATGCCAAACAAGCAAACTCCTGTGAATACTATGCAGCAGGGTGGCCACTTGGCACATTTCATCAGAAGTACTTTATTGCTGAACATTAGGATTTCCATTATAGTGCTCATTTACACCTGAGCGTAGTGTCATTTGCACCAAACATTGCTTAAAAAAGCACATGAGCTTTTTTAAGGGTGCACATTTTGGCCCCAGTAGACTTCAGTGGGAGTGTTTTCTTGCCTAATAACTAGAATTCCATCCAAAAAAGAAAAAAAATTGCTCAAGTTTGAAGCTCGTCACAAAATGCACAAAAACACTTGCTAAAAAAAAAAAGCCTGAAATACAACAAAGCGTGAATGGGGCCTATTAGAGTTGAGAAATAATAGTGATCTGTTGCCAGTCCTGGAGTGTTTCATATGTTTCATGCACCACAAAACTTGTCTGATCTACTTGTTTTCATTGAAGAACCTTTTCAGGCATAAGAGAAATATTATTTAACTAGTGCATAGTTTCAGCATTACAAAGCACTGTGATAACGCAACAGTTTTGGTTGCTAGCAATCAAAAAAATAAAGCTTTAATTTTCTTGTAACTTCATTGTAACTCAGCATATAGGCTTGTGTAACAAAATACAAGATAGCTTGACAGAAGTGCCATCCTCATTCATTCATTTAAATGTAGCTTTTACTGCCTGCTTTCACTTCCTGTCCCATAGCCAAAGCAGGAAGTAAGCGGAAATCCCTCCACAGTGACAGAAATCCCTTGTAGTCACCAGAACTAGTGTCTCCATTGGAAGATTTCCCCGCTATTACTGTCCTGGTGAAAACCCCAACAGTTTAGTGTGACTTTAAAGCCCAAGTGCAGCCAAAATAAAATCCAGAAACTTCAGCACAAGGGACATAACTTTTGGTCAGTAGGATACAGTGGCGGCCCGCTCATTAGGGACCCACCTAATCCATGCACAGGCCTCTTATCAATGCAGGGCGCCGGACGCATGGATTTCAATAGTTTTTTTGTTTTTTTTTTAAGCACATGATTAGAGCTTGGGGCTCTAATTGGTTTCATAAAGGGTGAGCTCAGGGAGCAGAGCGCAGTGCCCACCCACTTGTGTGACGTGTGGGGCGGTGGTTGGAGCAGATAAGCAGCGGAGAAGAGGAGTAGAGTAGAGGAGCGAAGGTGGCGGGGTGAGCTGGCGGCAGCCAATGAACGTGCTGTCTCCAGCAGTGACATACGCAGTGCAAAGGCAGAGTTGGCATGTAGCCTGGGCTGGGAGAAGAAAGATGGCGATGTCTGTCATTGGAGCGTGCCACAGCTTGGCTCTGTACACCTGGCTGGTTTCTTACTGCTTCGTCCATCTGCTGTGCATGGACTTCACGGTGGCCGAGAAGGAGAGGAAGCCACGACTGTGGATGGGGTAAGTGAGGACCCGGCGGCGGCCCAAAAAAATGGAGCACCAGCCACCACTGGTAGTATGTGTCCCTCGTGCTGATGCCTTTTCTGCTAGTTGAAATCTTCCTCCATCCATACCTCCCACTTCCGCTGAATCTTCCAGTGCAGTGGGGGGTTAGTACAGCTATGGGCTGCCACAGGCTCTCCCAAAGAGTGCCAGACTTTTCCCGCGCTTTTGGCCCAGCTCCTCTATTCATAGATGCTGTACTACAGCTGTAAATGTAAATGAAACACAATCTAGAAATGGCAGAGCTGGGCAGAAAGGGCAGGTGACTATGCGCTTGATGAGCGCCTGTGACAGCCCCTTAGTTGAATAAAACCTTTCTGCACCTGAAGGTTGTGGCAGCAGGGTGCGGGGAAGTATGAGCGGAGCAGGATTTCAACTAAAAGAAGAGGCATCAGCACAAGGACACATCCTACTGACTAAGTTATATCCCTTATGCGGATTTTTCATTATTTTATTTTGGCTGCACTTAGGCTTTAAAAGAGAAGTATGTTTTTTTTATTTTTTATTCATACGTACCTTATGTGGATGCAGCATCAGATTGTCACATCGATGTGACCTCTATAGGCGGTGACCCCGCCTCCTTATGCCGTCACAGTCACTGGGCATGCTGGGACTGTGACGGCATAAGGGGGCGTGGTCAACATTACCGGGTGATGTTGACCCCGCCCCCTTATGCCGTCACAGTCCCAGCATGCCCAGTGACTGTGACGGCATAAGGAGGCGGGGTCACCGCCTTTATAAGTCACATCGGAGTGCTCAGAGAGCATTCCAGCCAGAGGGAGCGTCGTGTCAACATCAGAAGAAGAGAAGAGGGAAGAAGACAAGAAGGCAGAAGTCCGGGCCACCGCTAGCAAAAGAGCAGCAAAAGAGCAGAAGATAGCGGAGGGGCCCGGCAGAAGACCCGGAGAGTGCGGAGAAGAGGTCGAACAACAGGAGAAGAGGCCGGAGACAGTGGAGAAGAACCGGAGAGACCCCCGAAGTCGGAAGAAGACCCCCGAAGTCGGAAGAAGACCCCCGGAGCTGTCTAATAAATTACTTTAAAAACCTGTGTAGTGTGTTTTTTTATTGACACTTTTTCACTAGGTGAATGGGTAGGGGTACCATGTACCCCATACTCATTCACATGGGGTAGGGAGCCGGGATCTGGGGGCCCCCTTATTAAAGGGGGCTTCCGGATTCCAATAAGCCCCCTGCCCGCAGACCCCAACAACCAACGGCCAGGGTTGTCGGGAAGAGGCCCTTGACTCATCAACATGGGGGCAAGGTACTTTGGGGTGGGGGGACCCCCCCATGTTGAGGGCATGCACCCTGGTACTGTTCGGGGGGGGGGCGCTCGCCCGTCCCCACTCCCCTTCCTGACCGGCCAGGCTGCGTGCTCGGATCGGCGTCTGGTATGGACCTTGGGGGGGACCCCACGCCGTTTTTTCGGCGTAGGGGTTCCCCTTAAAATCCATACCAGACCTAAGGGCCTGGTATGCCCCACGACGGGGCTCGCAAGGTGCCAATCTCACCGATAAAAGCGGCGAGATTGACTTCCTTTTCTAGTCCCGTCGTACCCGAGTCACGTTCAAAATGAACGGACTTGTCCGTGTGTGGGCAAGTCCGTTCATTCTGAAAGTCCGCCGTAACTCTGACGAAAGTCCGTCAGGAAGAGCGGCAGACCTAGTCCGCCGGAAAATCCGGTCGTGTGTAGGCAAGTCCGTCCGTTCACAAAGTCTGCCAGTAGTCCGCGGAAGTCCGGCGGGAAGAACGTCGGACCTAGTTTCCCAGAAAGTCCGGTCGTGTGTACGCGGCATAATAGTGCAGGAAGTGACATTTTTGATCTGTAGGTTTCCTCTGAGAGGGCTTTACGGGTGTGCTGGAGGGAAGTAAAGTTTATGACTTCTGTGAGTTATTAGATTATATATATGATGGGACTATGATAGTGGTGAGATGAGCATAAGGGGGCAATAATTTACCTGAGAATTTCATACTGTCCCATGGTGCCATTCAAAATGAATGGCACTGTAGTGCACGGCACAAATTATAGCTCATCGCGATATTGTATAAGTATGATTGGGCCCTAAATCTTTTTTCAAATGCATGACGACACACATATGGTTCCCATATGTGCATTGTGATTAGATGACATGTTGCATTGAAGTGCCAATCAAACAGAATGACACTGCGATACTTGTTTCTGTGCTGTGCATTGTAGTAGAGTATGTTACTACAACCCATAGATGTGAAGCCAGCCTTAAACTACTCTCTGTATTAGGACATATTCAGACTAGAGAGATGCAGATATTTGACCAACATTGATGTAAATAAACATCAGAGGCTGCAGCTGTTAGATTGAGGTAAGTATACATCTGTGGAGGGGAAGGGTGGTTTAGGTTAGGTCAGGATAAAGGGGAAGTGCACTTTGTTTTAAGCAATCTTACTTTTGTGTACTTGATTGAAGATAATGAAAAATGTGACAAAGAACATAATTGCAGGACAAACTCAATGGCTGCATTATAATTTAGGCTTCTGTCAAAAGAGTTTTCTTCAAAAACTCTCTCTGACCCGCATATTCCTTAGATCTTACTTTCCTACGACCTTATCAGACTGCGGTACTTACAGCTTTGTTAAAAAAAAGTAATCAATGGCAGTTCCCATAAAGAGACTCTAAATGGGCAAAATGACAGGTTCTCGTGAAGGTACATCCCCCCCGACCCCCCCACCCCCACTGATACTAACCTTGCCGACATTCCCCCAACACTCTGTTCCTCCATCAGGACTGGTAGCCCCAACCTGTGTAAACTCCATGTTGGATGGTGTCAGAGTTTACACAAGGTGGTCACATGATCCCCTATAATGGGAAGAACTGGACCTATCCCAAAGGCTCCAGTGGTGGCAGTTAAGCTCAGTGCAGGTGAACATCAGCATTGGATTGTAAGCTGTCATGAGCAAGGTCATCTGATCCCTCTTGTATTGATTTGGATTGTAACTGTACTATCTCCCTTTATTTTGTAAAGTGCTGTGCAATCTGTTGGCACTAAATAAATCCTGTATGCTAATAATAACCTGCCATTTACCCTAAATGCGCAAAGCGTCAGAGTCTCTTGGTAGGTTTGCAGTTGTGCCACACTCTTCATTTTCAGATGATGGATTAAACAGTGCTCCGTAAGATGTTCAAAGCTTGGGATATTTTTTTATAACTTAACCCTTTAAACTTCTCCACAACCGTATCCCTGACTTGTCTGGTGTGTTCCTTGGTTCACTAAGGTTCTCTAACAAATCTCTGAGGGCTTCACAGAACAGCTGTATTTATACTGAGAATAAATTACACACCGGTGCACTCTTGTTAACTAACTAGGTGACTTCTGAAGGCAATTGGTTTCACTGGATTTTAGTTAGGGGTATCAGAGTAAAGGGGGCTGAATGCACGGCACACTTTTCAGATATTTATTTGTAAAAAAGTTTGAAAATCATTTATCATTTTCCTTCCACTTCACAATTATCTGCCGCTTTGTGTTGGTCTATCACATAAAATCCCAATAAAATACATTCATGTTTTTGGTTATGACAAAATGTGGAAAATTTTAAGGAGTATGAATACTTTTTCATACTGTATGGTTTAAAATTGGGTAGACATTGTTGGGATTTGTTTCATCTGAAGACCCTTGTCACTCTGGCTTTGTATATAAAAATGCATACATGCGCACCATACAGATTTACTGTATGTCTGTGTGTAGGGGTATATACAGTGTGTATTTGTGTGTGTGTGTGTGTGTATGTATATATGTGTGTGTGTGTGTATATATATATATATATATATATATATATATATATATATATATATATATATATATATATATACATACACACACACACACACACAGGGAAGATGTTTTCCCAACAGCAGCCAATCAGAATCTTTGTCAAATATTTCCGTTTTCACAGAGCTGCTTTAATATGCTCTATAATTTATTTAGAATAAATTATGTTGTATTCTAGATACAGTGGGGACGGAAAGTATTCAGACCCCCTTAAATTTTTCCAATCTCTTCTCCCTCGATAGCTCAGTTTGGCCGGACGGCCAGCTCTAGGAAGGGTTCTGGTCATCCCAAACGTCTTCCATTTAAGGATTATGGAGGCCACTGTGCTCTTAGGAACCTTAAGTGCAGCAGAAATTTTTTTGCAACCTTGGCCAGATCTGTGCCTTGCCACATTTCTGTCTCTGAGCTCTTCAGGCAGTTCCTTTGACCTCATGATTCTCATTTGCTCTGACATGCACTGTGAGCTGTAAAGTCTGTGGTTTTCCTAATCAAGTCCAATCAGTATAATAAAACACAGCTGGACTCAAATGAAGGTGTAGAACCATCTCAAGGATGATCAGAAGAAATGTACAGCACCTGAGTTAAATATATGAGTGTCACAGCAAAGGGTCTGAATACTTAGGACCATGTGATATTTCAGTTTTTCTTTTTTAATAAATCTGCAAAAATGTCAACAATTCTGTGTTTTTCTGTCAATATGGGGTGCTGTGTGTACATTAATGAGGAAAAAAATGAACTTAACTGATTTTATCAAATGGCTGCAATATAACAAAGAGTGAAAAATTTAAGGGGGTCTGAATACTTTCCGTCCCCACTGTAGATGTTTAACAAGTGGGGTTGATATACTGAAGGCAAATAGACCATTTACTTTACAAGGGAATTCTCCCCAGAGTTTATTGAATGAGGTGATGTTCTGCTGACTTCCATCATCCAGTCATCTGCAAGCAAAAATGCTGTTTTATTATTGTCCTTGCACTTTATTAGGGATTCTTTGAAAAGTGAAATTTCACATTTTCGAAGCTCTGGGACAAATACTCTTGCAAAGTGCAAATTCCCTTGGAAACTGAACATCCTATTTACCTTTAGGCTCCATTCACACTAGCGCGTTTTTTGATGCATTTTGCATTTTGCAGAAATGCACGGGAATTTTTTAACATGGGTTCCTATGGAACATGTTCACATCAATGCCTTTTTGTTTCTCTGCATTTTTGGAAAGGGTCAGGGACTTTTTTTCATGCAAAATGCAGCGTTTTGCATGTAAAGGAATTCAATGGACAAGCATCAAAAACGCAAGTGCACCGTTTTTGCAGCGTTTTTGATGCGTTTTTGATGCATTTTGCCGTTTTTTTTTTTTTTTATTTAATTTTTTTTAAGACTAAAAAAAAAAAACTGTAAAAAAAAAAAAAAACAAAAAAAAAAAACGCAAATCGCGGCAAAATCGCGGCAAAAACGCTGCTCAAAAACGTGGCAAGCATGAAAAAAAACCCTCCAAAAACGCTCAAAAGCAACATGCATAGGTGTGAATCCAGCCTTAGGCTGGATTCACACCTATGCATTTTTAGTGCTTTTTGCATTTTGCAGATTTGCACTACAGTCCATTTAACATTGTTTCCTATGGAACACGATCTGTAGTGCAAATCTGCAAAATGCAAAAAGCACTACAAATGCACAGGTGTGAATCCAGCCTTAGTGCTGGTTCACACTAGTGTGACTTCTGATGCAACTTGAGCCGTACAGAGTCACATGACAAGGTAAAAAACATTCCCTAGGATTCATAAAGACTGGTGCAGGCAGATTTTGTGAAAGTGTCTCTCATGCATTCTAAAAGTGGCACTTTTGCAAGGTTTGTCTGAGCCAGTTTTTCTCTCTGTACGCCAAAGGGTAGTTGGTCTTAAAGCGGTAGTAAAGCCCACTTTGTTATTTTTATTATAGGCTTACCCAGGGCTTTTTTTCATGGAGAATAGGTGCAGGAACTCCCCCTGTCTGAGTTACCCCTTGTCTCTGCCCCCTACCCACCTCTGACCACCGTCCCTTGATTCCACCCCCTACCCACCTACCAGTACTGCCCCGTTTATAGAATACAGAGCCAAGTATCATTTTGTGGTGCTAAATCATTTGTATGGAACATGTTGATGATAAAAAGAAAAGCAGTAAAATAGATCCGCTGCAGCCAGCAACAATAGAACCCCAGCAATAGATCCCCACACAACAATAGACTCCCCCAGCAACAATGGACTCCACCCCAACAACAATAGATTCCCTGCAGCAACAGTGAACTACCCACAACAAAATATCACACCCAGTAACAAAATATCCACCCAAGCAACATTAGACCCCTCCCCCCAGCAGCAACAACAGATCTCCCAGCAGCCAGCATCAATAGATCCTCCAGAAGCCAGTAAAAATAGACCTCTCCCTCAACAGTAGATCCCTTTCAGCAACATAAGACCCCCAGCAACAATAGATTCCACATCAGCAACAATAGACCCTCACACAAAATCAGATCCCCACCAGTGACAATAGATCCCCCAGCAGCCAACATCAACAGACCCTCCAGCACACCCCACAACCCATGCTATAACATACATTCAGTGCTGGAGGTGCCAGAACTGCGTTCCCCCATGTTCCCGCTGAAAAAAATCCCTGGGCTTACCTGTAGGTAAAATGAATATCTCCTAAACCTGCACCGTTTAGAAGATATTCATTCTGCATGCAGCTGCTGATGTCATCGGCACATGCGCTCTGAAGGTCTGGCATACTGTGCCGGACCATCAGAGCCTCTTGCCGGAACCGAGGGCTCCCTCGGGCATGTGCAGAAGTGACGTCATCGCAGCTCTGGTCACTCACAGTGCCGGAGCCTGCAAACCTGGAAGAGAGGCCAGGGGAAGATGTCAGCCCTCTCAGCCGTGACCGCCCACCTCTGGAAGGGCTTCGTTCCAAAGTAAGTATTTTATAATGTGCTAATAAGCAATGCATACTAGCACAGTATGCCATTCTCTTACAGGTTTTTTTATTCAGTGGTTTACAGTGGTTTAATTGGCTCCACTTTTACAATCAGCGCATTTTATGCAACACACTGTAAAAGTGGCGCATTTTAGAATTATTTGAATTTGGTGCACATGTTGCTGTCACAACCAAAAGTGTTGCAGATGCTTAATGAATTTGGCGCAATAAATTAGCAAGAGGGGTTAACCACCCTGCGGTATGATTATGTCTGATTTTTGAATCTCAAAGCGGTACATTGTTTTGCATGGAAATTTGGCACTTTATATTGTAGGCCTGTAATTCTTAAGAATAACTCACTTACATCTGTCCAAACAAGAGTCTAGTAAATATCCCGGGTATGATAAAGTTTGAAACACTAAATCATAAATTATAATATAATAAATAACTATTAATATTTATAACAAATAATTATATAATAATAATAATACATTTTATTCAATCATTTAATCAAATCAAAAACACTGAAATTTGTCCAAACAAGGGTGCAATATTACTAGTCACTGTAATACTAGACACTGCATATTGGTTTAGTAAACATCCCGGGTATGAACATTTTTGAAACATGGGGCTGCACAGTCCGATGTCACAATCAGGACAGTGAAATCTGGTTTCCTTTCAGATTTCTTTCCACTGTCATCTCCCTTCGAGCAACAAACCAAGCACATCCTTGTAGGTGCTGACTTTTTCTCGGTTGGTGGGATGTAGTCCATGAAGTGATGACCAGTCAGGTGTTCTGGGTTGACAACGCCAACAGCACGATGTCCAGCTCTATTCACAGCCATTGATGGTGTTTGGTGGTTCACAAAGATCCGTTTGGTAATTTTCCAAATTAAGTCAGAATGAATCACAAGCTTGTTACTCTTTTTTTTTTTAGCAGAATGTAGGCATTCCACAAGTATTTCTCAAGAAGATGCTTGAAGATCTTCTTGTAGTACTTCTTTACTGTTTCCTCATTGCTTGGTCACCTCTGTCAACACCTCCAATGGTGTTATTGTAGTCTATCACTATTTGTAGCTTCATAATTTCTTTCCCACCTTTCGTGCGTAACATAGCAGTGGAGGTATCATAAACTGTACTCATTAGGCACACATCTTTCTTGTCACACCATCGCAGTGCCAACATTTTGCCTTTCTGCCAGGCAACTATTTCTCCAGTCTTCAGCTTCTTATTGCCAAACATTGGCGGCATGTCACTCCTGTTAGCCCTAACTGTTCCATAGGCATCTGTTTTGTTCTGCAGAAGAAACTCATAAAGTTCAGGAGACATGTAAAGTTGTCGGTTGTTGCACAATAGCCTTGATTTAGCAATAGCTCAATCAGTGAAAGTACAGAAGATGTTGCCATTCCATAGTTGCTGTATTTTGGATTGAATTTTGTTCCTTTCCCAGAGTATAGGACTGAATTCCAAATGTAGCCAGTTGACGATTCGCATAGCATGAAGGATTTTACGCCAAATCGTGCACTCTTTGATGCAGTGTATTGTATCCAGCTGAGCCTTCCCTTGAAGGCCATTAGACTTTTATCTATGCTAATATCTCTTTCTGGCACATAGCTCCATTGAAAATTCTCTAGAATCATTTGAGTGTAGTATTAAAATGATGACTTTAATAGGATAAGATTAGGATAAGATTAAAAACACTTACAAGTTGACAGAAGATGCATGCTCGTCAAACTAAAGTGCAGTCCTGGCATTCCATACGGCTCTATAGGCCCCACCGCTGTTCCGGATAGCTGGAAAAGATTGAGCAGCTGGCTGGAATGGATCACAGTGTTTCTCCAGGAGCAAAGGAACCAAGCAGCTCCACACAGACCAGCATGGACAGTGGAACAGGAAGTGATGTCACCGGTGTCTGATTGGACCTAGGCAGGGCTGGAATCTTCTCAATCAGGGCTGCAAAGCCACGTAGAATGCCAGGACTGCACTTTACTTTGACGAGCATGCATCTTCTATCATCTTGTAAGTGTTTTTAATCTTATCTTATTAAAGTCATCATTTTAATACTACATTCAGGTTGGCGCCTCCCCCGCCCTGTTTTTTCCTTACATGTCTTGCAGAGTTCTGGACACACTCTGAAGGATGACTGCCTTCCTTTTTAACCCTTAATACCCCTTTCTATGGATACATCACCATCCAGCTATTACAGCCACAGACTTTACCCCTAAGGATTACTCCATCTGGAGCACTAGATAAACACTGACTATACTCCAGCTGACAGGTAACACTCTCCCTCTCCTGCTTCTGCTTCTTCCACACCATCACAATATCCTCCAGCACCAGCTGCCACTAAAAGATATCTATTCTCATCATTTCAACTCAGCAAGGTGTGACTTTGGACAAGGTTTCTATGCTACTTTGTTGCAATATACAGTGTGATTTAGCTCCAATAGTATATCCAGAGTGGCAGCAAAGTCACACTACTAATTGTACAAAAAATCAAGTCAAAATCGTATTGCAGCAATGTGAACCTAAATTAAAGGGGTTGTAAAGGTAATTTTTTTTTTTTTTAAAAATAACAAACATGTTATACTTACCTTCACTGTGCAGCTCATTCTGCACAGAGTGGCCCCGAACCTTGTCTTCTGGGGTCCCTCGGCGGCTGTTTCAGCTCCTCCCCGCAAGCATTAACCACCTTAATGCGAGCTCCCTCGCATGGTGGTGAGTGCTTGCGGGCGCGCTCCCGTGATACAGCCGGCGGCTATAGCCACTCGCTGTATCACTCGGCCCCGCCCCCCGGCGCGCCGCGTCATCGGATGTGATTGACAGCAGCGCGAGCCAATGGCTGCGCTGCTTTCAATCCATCCACTGCAGCCAATCAGCGACCAGGCTGAGCTGCAATGGGAATGACGAGAACGAGCAGCGGAGATTCGAGGCGTCAGGTAAGTAAAACGGGGGGGCTGGGGGCGGCGGTATTGTCAAAAGTTTTTTCACCTTAATGCATATAATGCATTAAGGTGAAAAAATTTTTACCTTTACAACCCCTTTAACACCTGTTTGTCAAAAGTGTCCTAAATAAAAACCCATGTAAGACATAGCTACCAATCAGTCTTTATTTTGTTACTTTTGTATCATGAAATTAAGAATCTGGAAGTTAAGAATCTGACACAAGGCCACATCTGTGTCATTTGTTCCAAGAGTCCCGAAATTCTGTGTATCTGGCCCAGTATTACCAGCTTGTGTAATACTATGTGTATCCAAAGAGTTACACCTCGGATATATGTTTGCAGACGGCTTCTTGTTTGCATTCCGGCTATGTGCTCAGACGCCAACACACACCTCGGCAGAAACACCAAACTAAAATAAAACATAGCTTCTAACAATGACTTCCACAGGCAAGAGAGGCACACATGTACCGAAGGTCTTTAAAGGTGTTATAACAAACTGTTTTCTGTGTGTGTGTTTATAGGGGAAGGGGGTGATGTAACCATACTGTAAATGATGGGAATATACAGCTAAAGGCCTCCCTGCTCACGCCATCCATGATGGCCACTAAGCTGTTTCCCAATGTTTCATGCATCAGTATCACATAGATAGGATTGTTGTAATATCCAGATGTAGTTACAATCACAGCTGTGAAGTATATCATGGAAAACTTTCAGGATTACTCATATGGCAAATTATACTGCCGTTTCCCAAATTTGGGTGATATCACTGAGCACTGTTTACAGTACAAAATGACATCATTGGTTTATAAAATCTATAGTTTAATGATGATGTCATATTTGGGGGGAAAAAATGTCTATTCAGAATTTAGGATGGCGTTAAGGATTAGGTGCGAGTTGTTCCACATCACTTGTTTTGGAACTGATAAATGTCAGCAGAGGTAAAACCTGACTATGAGGATCACTTCAGTATAAATCTAACTGAAACGTGTTATCGCAAATATGACATACCCAACCATCCCTGTAATATTTGTGGGATATCCTCAGCAGTTCATATGTATTATAACTGTGTATACTGATCAGCCATAACGTTATGACCACTGGCAGATAAAGGGAATATCTTGTTACAATGTTATCTGAAAATTGGTGGGATATATTAGGCAGCAAGTGAACTTGTTGGCTATGAAGTTGATGTGGTGAAAGTAGAAAAAAAAATGGGCGTGGCAGTTTGTCATGTATGGGGCTGTGAAGCCCATGGTGACCCATGTCCACAGCCAAAAGCTTCTACAATGTTCACATGAACATCAGAACTGGACTATGGAGCAATGGAAGAAGGTGGCCTGGTCTGATAAATCATGTTTTCTTTTACATCATGTGTATGGCCAGGTGCGTGTGCATCTCTCGCCTGGGGAAGAGATGGCAACAGAATGTGGTATAAGAAGGCATGTTCACAGAGGCAGTATGATGCTGTGTGTGTGTGTGTGTGTGTATATGTGTGTGTGTGTGTGTGTGTATATGTGTGTGTGTGTGTGTGTATATGTGTGTGTGTGTGTGTGTGTGTGTATATATATATATATATATATATATATATATATATATAATTATACAGTTGTGTGAAAAAGTATTTGCCCCCTTCCTGATTTTTTTTTTTTTGCCAAGCTTAAATGGCTCAGATCATCCAACTAATTGTATTATTACACAAAGTTAACCCGAGTAAATACAAAATGCAGTTTTTAAATGATGGTTTCATTTATTAAGGCAAAAAAGCTGTCCAAACCTGCCTGGCTTTATGTGAAAAAGTAATTGCCCCCTAAACCTAATAACTGATTGTGCCACCCTAGGCGGCAACAACTGCAATCAAGTGTTTGCAATAACTGGCAAAGAGTCTTTCACGTTGCTGTGGAGCAATTTTGGCCCACTCTTCTTTGCAGAATTGTTATAATTCAGTCACATTGGAGGGTTTTCCAAGCATGAATGGCCCGTGTAAGGTCATGATACAGCATCTCAATTGGATTTAAGTCTGGGCTTTGACTAGGTCACTCCAAAACCAAAATTTTGCTTTGTTTAATCCATTTGGAGGTGAACTTGCTCTTGTGTTTCGGATTATTGTTCAGCTACATAACCCAAGTGCAGTTGAGCTTGAGGTCACAAACTGATGGCCGGACATTCTCCTTTAGGATTTTCTGGTAGAGCTCAAAATTCATGGTTCCATCAATTATGGTAAGTCATCCAGGTCCTGAAGCTGCAAAGCAGCCCCAGACCATCACGCTACCACCACCATGTCTGACTGTTGGTATGATGCTCTTGTTATGAAATGCTCTATTAATTTTATGCCACATGTAACAGGATGCACACCTTCCAAAAAGTTACATTGTTGTCTCATCAGTGCACAGAATTTTTTCCTAAACGTCTTGGGGATAACCTAGATGTTTTTTGGTAAATGTGAGATGAGCCTTTGTGTTCTTTTTGGTCACCAGTGGCTTTGGCCTTGAAACTCTCCCATGGATGCTATTTTTGCCCAGTCGCTTTCCTATTGTTGAATCATGAATCATCTTACTTGAGGCAAGTGAGGCCTGCAGTTCTTTAGATGTTGTTCTGGGTTCTTTTATGACCTCCTGGATGAGTTCTTCATCATGCTCTTGTAATTTTTGTAGGCCAGCCACTCCTGGGAAGGTTCACCACTGTTCCAAGTTATCTCCATTTGTGGATAATGGCTCTCCCCGTGGTTTACTGGAGTTCCAAAGCCTTAAAAATGGCTTTGAAACCCTTCCTAGACTAATACATGTACATTACTTTGTTTCTAATCTGTTCTTGAATTTTTTTAGATTGTGGCATGATGTGTGGCTTTTTGTGATCTGTTAGCGTGCTTCACTTTGTCAGACAGCTTTGGTATATGTGGTTTCTTGATTCAACAGGTCTGGTAGTAATCAGGCCTGGGTGTGGCAAGTGAAATTTAACTCAGCTTTCCAAAAAATTGTGGTTAATCACAAGTCATTCATGATTCAGCATGGGAGGGGGCAATTACTTTTTCACATAGGGGCAGGCAGGTTTGAACAGCTTTTTTTTCCTTAATAAATGAAATAATAATTTAAAAATCGCATCTTGGATTTACTTGGTTTACCTTTGTGTTGTATTAAAATTTGTTTGATCTGAATCATTTAAGTGTAAAAATATGAAATATGCAAAAAAAATAAAAAGTCAGGAAGGGGGCAAATACTTTTTCATACAAGTGTGTGTGTATGTGTGTGTGTGTGTGTGTGTGTATATATATATATATATATATATATATATATATATATATATATATATATATATATTACAGTATCTTACAAAAGTGAGTACACCCCTCACATTTTTGTAAATATTTTATGATATCTTTTCATGTGACAACACTGAAGAAATGACACTTTGCTACAATGTAAAGTAGTGAGTGTACAGTTTGTATAACAGTGTAAATTTGCTGTCCCCTCAAAATAACTCACTACACAGCCATTAATGTCTAAACAGCTGGCAACAAAAGTGAGTACACCCCTAAGTGAAAATGTCCAAATTGGGCCCAAAGTGTCAATATTTTGTGTGGCCACCATTATTTTCCAGCACTGCCTTAACCCTCTTGGGCATGGAGTTCACCAGAGCTTCACAGGTTGCCATTGGAGTCCTCTTCCACTCCTCCATGACGACATCACAGATCTGGTGGATGTTAGAGATCTTGTGCTCTTCCACATTCCGTTTGAGGATGCCCCACAGATGCTCAATAAGGTTTAGGTCTGGAGACATGCTTGGCCAGTCCATCAGCTTTACCCTGAGCTTTTTAGCAAGGCAGTGGTCGTCTTGGAGGTGTGTTTGGGGTCGTTATCATGTTGGAATACTGCCCTGTTGCCCAGTCTCCAAAGGGAAGAATCATGCTCTGCTTCAGTATGTCACAGTACATGTGGGCATTCGTGGTTCCCTCAATGAACTGTAGCTCCCCAGTGCCGGGAAGCACTCATGCAGCCCCAGACCATGACACTTCTACCACCATGCTTGACTGTAGACAAGACACACTTGTCTTTGTACTCCTCACCTTGTTGCCACCACACACGCTTAACACCATCTGAACCAAATAAGTTTATCTTGGTCTCATTAGACCACAGGAATTGGTTCCAGTAATTCATGTCCTTAGTCTGCTTGTCTTCATCTTTAGAAGAGGCTTCCTTCTGGGACAACAGCCATGCAGACCAATTTGATGCGGTGTGCGGCTTATGGTCTGAGCACTGACAGGCGACCCCCCACCCCTTCAACCTCTGCAGCAATGCTGGCAGCATTTATACGTCTATTTCCCAAAGACAACCTCTGGATATGACGCTGAGCACGTGCACTCAACTTCTTTGGTAGACCATGGCGAGGCCTGTTCTGAGTGGAACCTGTCCTGTTAAACCACTGTATGATCTTGGCACCGTGCTGCAGCTCAGTTTCAGGGTCTTGGCAATCTTCTTATAGCCTAGGGGAAAAAAAACTGCGCTAATCCAATGAACTAATATGGGTGGACAAATCCCAAAGCTGCAATTAATTTGGGATAAACACAAATATAGATGAAAAAGGGAAAATCGCACTTAATAAAGTCCAAATTAATAATATATAGTATTCCAAATGCTTGACCAACTGGAGATATGTTCAAGGTTCACCCGGTGACTAAATCACAAAAAGTGTACCATCACCTTGTGGAAAACATGCTTATCAGATTGTAAGCCAAATAAGCAGATGGCTAAAACACCAGCCCGGGCTAACGGTTTTGTGAGATGGAATGTATAGGTTTCGAACCTCTCAGCATGGGTTGATGTTGATTCCACAATTCGTTTTTTTGTATTGACCAAAAAAGAAAAACAACATAGCGTAATATTGTCAAAAAATATAACTGTATGCACAATAAATGCATATGCACTCACACTGTGAACAACCAAGGATTGCACAAACAGAAAACCACCCAGTGGATAAAGCAGGATTATGTGTACCATCACCACATAGAGGGCCTCCTTACCAGATGCCAAACCAAACAAGGCAGATGTCTCTTTATGAAAAAACTCAGCTGGACCCAGACAAACAACTTGATTGATGGGCGGAATAGCAACTCTCAGCGGAGAACCAAATGATCCGTAGAACAGTGGGTGTCAGTTGGTAATACCCCAAGAGAAGATACAATACACCATAGCGTAATAACCTCAACACTCGTTTATTATATAAAAAATATATTGCACTTACCAACAACGATAAAAATCTTGCACAAAGATATGAAGCCGGCCAGCCGCAATGCAAAAGCTCCCGTCCTTCTCAACGAGACAGCGTGGTGACGTCAGCACGTACCTCCTCAGACGCGTTTTGTCATAGCTAACATTTTCAATGGCCAGTGACGGAGCGCAGTGCGCGCCCGGCTGTGAAGTCCCAAACTGTCACAGCCGGGTGCCCACACTCACAATGTTGGCGCCGCAAAGAGGAGGGGGAGAGAACGGAGGCTTTGGGCGGCCGCATCGATGGACATTTTTCTTTTTTGGTCAATTAAAAAAAACAAATTGTGGAATCAACACCAACCCATGCTGAGAGGTTTGAAACCTATACATTCCATCTCACAAAACCGTTAGCCCGGGCTGGTGTTTTAGCCATCTGCTTATTTGGCTCCAGTTGGTCAAGCATTTGGAATACTATATATTATTAATTTGGACTTTATTAAGCGCGATTTTCTCTGTTTTTCATCTTATAGCCTAGGCCATCTTTATGTAGAGCAACAATTCTTTTTTTCAGATCCTCAGAGAGTTCTTTGCCATGAGGTGCCATATTGAACTTCCAGTGACCAGTATGAGAGAGTGAGAGCAATAACACCAAATTTAACACACCTGCTCTCCATTCACACCTGAGACCTTGTAACACTAACATATCACATGACATTGGGGAGGGAAAATGGCTAATTGGGCCCAATTTGGACATTTTCACTTAGAGGTGTACTCACTTTTGTTGCCACCAGTTTAGACATTAATGGCTGTGTGATGAGTTATTTTGAGGGGGCAGCAAATTTACACTGTTATACAAGCTGTACACTCACTACTTTACATTGTAGCAAAGTGTCATTTGTGTGTGTGTATGTGTGCGTGTGTGTGTGTATATATATATATATATATATATATATATATATGCATATGCGTGTGTATGTTAAAGCCCAGGGAACTTCTGTCAATTTTTTTTATTGCTTTCTGCACTGTCTTGCTCTCCTGTGACTGGACAGATTTCATCTCACCTCCTGTCTCTGTGGCAGTCTGTATGTAACAGCAGAACAATAAAGCAGTTGTCATTGAGACAGAAAGACAAAGATATTAAAGCGGCGTTCCACTGGTTTTTGAGTTTATTAAAAGTCAGCAGCTACAAAAAGTATAGCTGCTGACTTTTAATAAACAGACACTCACCTGTCCCATGGTCCATCGATGCGGCCACCCGAAGCCTCCGTTCTCTCCCCCTCCTCTTTGCGGAGCCAACATTGTGAGTGTGGGCGCCCGGCTGTGACAGTTTGCGTCTTCACAGCCGGGCACGCACTGCGCATGCGCGAGCTGCACTGCGCTCCATCACTGGCCATGCAATGTTCTGGGACCTGTGATGTGTCCCAGAACATTGCCGGGAGGGATGGGCCACCTAGGAGTCGCCCAGAACATCAAAACAAGATACCCAGCCCCCCCCCCCCCAAAAAAAATGACATGCCAATTGTGGCATGTGAGGGGGCGAGGAGTACTTAAAGCGGAAGTTCCACTTTTGGGTGGAACTCCGCTTTAACAATAACCTGGCAACGTTTTTTCTTATCCTTCTTGTTTTTTTTGAAAAATAATTTTTTTCCTCACTGCAGAGACTTCGTCTCACTTCCTGTCAGGACAGGAAATTTTGAGAAATGTCCCCAGCTGGAACATAGTAAGAAAAACGTAACATGGATTTTATCCTTTACCTGTCCTCACCAAAATAAAAAATATTTTTGGCTGGCATTGGAAGATGTATTACTACTATATTATTATACAGGATATACAGTATATAGCACAAACAGTTTGCATTGCACTTTACAAAATAAGGAATACAGTAAAGAGGATTAAAAGAGAAATATGGGGTGTAAAAAAAAATATAAACCTTAAACTCACCGCCCCCCGCCTCTTCTGTATGAGCTGATCACTCAGTTCTCCCCTGCACTCTGAGCAGAGAGCCATGACTCTCAGTCAGTGGCTCTCTGCTCTGCCCCTCCAGCGCTCACTGGAGCACTTGGCTGGGGAGGGAGCAGCTGGCTCAGTTTCCCAGCGGCTCAACTGAGAGGCTTAGCCATCTGCCAGTCCAGGCATCTGGGTGGATCCCAACTGTAAAGGATCTTTCCCTAGCCTGGACCAGCTGAGTGACATCAGCCAACAGCTTTAGCCGCCTGTAGGCCGAAAACGGGTCACAGGGGTGCAGAACGAACTGCACTCCTTTGATCCATAGGAAAAGTAGGGCCAAAAAAGCTTTGGAACAGGTGCATCCGAGCTACTACCTACTGTGTAATGACTGGCGAGTATCAAGAACACATCACTCAGCCTGGGAAGGCTCTGCAAACCTCCATGTACAATCCATGCAAAAAAGGGAGAAAGGCTGGTGCCATGGAAGTTGGCTAAAGCATTGGCAGTCAAAAAAAAATAACGCGTTTTGGCCATCAGGCCTTAATCATGGCTCAGAAAAGCATTGGCCCTGATATTCAATGGCAATATTAAACACAAAGTCATGGTACTGCATTAGAATGGTTCTGTCTCTTGTATGTACATAGCACAAAAAATTGATAAAAATTAAAATCTCACCACATGTTTCAGATGTTGTTTTTCACTGGATAGAGACATATGTACTTTGTTAAGAGATCACCATCCGTTCCAACTAACTAACTATATATATATATATATATATATATATATATATATAGTAAAGTATAGCATCTGTGGATCAATGTGTTCTTCCAGTTTCACAAACGACTAATGTTTTTTCCCGTGTTAGGTTTACGGAATGCTCCGCGCTGCTGGGAGTCCATACAACCGCTCCTATGTGCTGTGTACATGCCAAAGTGTGAAGGGGGCAAAGTAGAACTTCCAAGTCAAAGTCTCTGTCAGGCTACGCGTGGGCCCTGCGCCATTGTAGAGCGTGAGAGGGGCTGGCCAGACTTTCTAAAGTGCACCACAGATCGATTCCCAGATGGCTGTCAGGTAAGTTACCAGTCATAATTACGTTCGGAAATATTTTTCAAGATGTTGAGAAAAATCTCTTGTAAAATTGTATTCAATTTTTTTTTAAGCCATTTAAATTTTTAAAATATAATTTGTTTGTGGAGTGATTGTCAAAAATAGGATTTTTTAAACTTGTCGCTGTAAAATATTTAGTCTGTTCAGATGATTCAGAATGGGTGTGTGTGATATACTACAGTATACATGCAGCTACAAGGTGAAAGACATGATGATCTTTGTTACCAGAATACAGGAGTGCTCCTTGCTATTAGTATATTTTTTTTCATAAGGGAACTCTTCTAAGAACTGGCTATAACAGCACTTTTAGTTCTCGTTTACGGGTGGCTGAGGTGCTGAGCCACACGGATGGCCGAGCTGCAAGTTGGCAATGTTAGTACACATTGCCGTGGTTGAGGCATGGAGTGGTAAAAATGATACTTCACATCCCACTTGGCAGGCAGAACCACCACTAAATGTGACCCATAAATGTAATGTATAGGTAATACAGACAGTGAGAAGGCTACATATCGTCTCTGAGCCATCTGTCAAATGCATTTTAAAAGTGATCCATCACAAACCACCTTTCAGAGGGGAGGTAAATACAGCTAATTAAGCCCACAGAGCAACTGTTAAGCCTGGTACACACAATGAGATTATCGGATGAATGTTTGTTTTATTTTGGATGCTAATTTCCATATTGAAAACGAATAGTTTACTAAACCACGAAAATTCTCGTATGACAATAAAAATTCAGAAGTGATGTAATGTATTTTAGTGTATTGGTATTGTATTTTGGATTGAAAACTGTATTGAATAAACGGAAATCGTACGAGAAAGATTTTCATGTTTGCCTCTTCGGAAAATTTGGGACGACAGCTGTGTACTAACGATCAGATTATCGTACGATCACTTGGAAAGCGGTATTTTTTGTATGATATTCTGACCGTATATATGGGGCTTTAGGGCATGTCTTGATAGCATGTCTGCACAAATTGTTTTATGTTTCATTGTGGTAGTACTGTAATGTTTTAGGATGGAAATATGCTGGCTGAGCATTCATTGCTGTCTTATGCATTTTCTTTATTTTATGCATACAATAGGTGTGAACTCAACCTGAAACTCAGCCTCTGGACTCATTTTCCTTCCTAACAAAACAGTTGCTCTTTTTGTTTTATAACACCTTTTTTGAGTCACTGACCCTTTTAAGAATCCGATGAAAGATATGGGCCCCCTACCCATAAATATTCACATAAACACAACTTTGCATGAAATGAATTTATGTACTTTTTTTTTTTTTTTATTTGATTGCCTCATACATATAAGGCAATTCACAAAGTTTGAATAAAGTAAACAATCTTACCAAAAAACTCACTCCTTTTCATGCAAAAAGTAATGGTCACTCATTACAAAAATGAAATACGATCATTGCGCAAATTAAATGAAAATGTGGGTCTTCTGAATAATAATCCGCCCTTTATTCAAAAACACCCCCACTGCGCCACTGGATAAGAGCGTGATGAGATGAGGAATATGACCTGGTGAATGGTCTCCTCTATATTATGAAAAATTAAAGGTGAAAAAATGGAATAAAGTGAAATACATTTCCATAAATAAATATAAAAATATATATCAAACAAGAGCTGCCCCTTTAAATGATAGTAAACCTGAATATTATTTGATCTCATATATCCATTCACCCATAAGATCCTTCCCTTAGATATAAAAGAACAAATAAGAGGCGCTCATACCCCCAGTGATAGCAATAATGTGCACTACAATATCAGCAAAAACCTATATAAGCTAAAACACAAGTGCACAAATAAATAAGTGAATAATTAACAAGTGCTTATACACCCCAAATATGACCATGCATAACTTAATCTGCCATGTGTAATGAGTGCATTATACTGTGCCAATCATATGACATATTAATTAAATAACATGTAATCACCAAATAATGTGGCATAAAAAAAGTCCATAACTGCAAAAATGTATAAAGACCATAAAAAACATATGACAATCAGTCGTGATTTGTTTGTGGCACACTAAATCTCCAATGAATGTGGTAATCTCAATGGTGTATAACTCCACGTATCCTTCACCTCACCACCATGAAACGTGAATTCACTCCCAAAGGAACCTCACTCACTGATTTATTTTGCCAGCACTCTCATGCACGGAAAAAAACGCTTATTTACCACACTTCAGGGTAATCCGATATGTAGAATTTCCACAGTGTTTGAATCAATCCACATGAAAAATAATTAAAGAGCTCACATAGCGTAAACCAGCACGGCAAGTTTATTTAAAACCACTACAATCTATAAGAAAATCACTCACATTTCAAAAGATTTATAAAAGCAGTAAATGCAGTGTAGCTCACAGCAACTCTAAAACCAGTGGATGAATCAAACACAACAAATGGTCACGGCGGACCTGAGGTGTGCTAGTGCTTTGACTCACAGCCGCTCTCCCCTCCTCTGTAGCACGCCGTGAAAAACAGATCAACCTTCCTCTGATGCGGCTCTCAGCGTTGCTCGTCACATCTCACAGCCACGCCCCCTGTGAGATGTGACGAGCTCAGTAGCTCAGGGTGACCTTTAAACACAAGTGAATTAATTACCCTTCTGCCCTTTTGTTCTCTCTGTCCTCTACTTAAGGCCCTAGGGGTTTTCTCAGGTAATGAATTGTTGTACTTTTTACAGAATGAGGTGCAAAACATCAAGTTTAACAGCTCCGGCCAATGTGAGGCTCCCTTGGTCCGCACAGATAATCCTAAGAGCTGGTACGAGGATGTGGAAGGCTGTGGCATTCAGTGTGAAAATCCGCTATTTACCAAGAAAGAGCACCGAGAAATGCATGTCTACATTGCCATATTCAGTTCAGTCACCATATTTTGTACATTTTTCACACTGGTAAGTTAGTCTACAGATATTTACAATTTAAAGAATAACTCAGCTACTTTATGAATAAGTGAAGCTGTTTTCTACAGCTCAATTTATCTTTGCTTATTAAATGAACCGCGGTCATATGAAGGATCAACAAGCACTAAATTTGTTCTATGAATAGATGGGATCCATTGTCCATTACATTGTCCATTACACAAGTAAAATATCTGACTTGAAGTATTCTCCTTCCAAATTGTGTTTCTATGAACAGATTGTGCATTCAAACATCATAATTTTCCTAATATGCTCTAATGTTGCTTTAGACCATCTCAATCTTTTTACCCCAGAGGAACGCCTAAAAAATCAGTGCATTGGGGGGTCAGAGAAGAAAAAGCCCTTACATTGGTGATCACTGGGAAGAATGCAACCCTTACAGTGTATAAAGTGCCACCCTTACAGACAGACAAATAGATCAGAGATAGTGTTATGATGATTGCTTTGTCAATTAGTATTGGCTCTGGAACTCTGCAGGCCCCTGCAAATGGGTGGTCAGTCAGCCACAATCCAAGGAACACCTGACAATCTCTGGAGGTTCCCTAGGGTTCCCTAGGGTTCCACGGCATCCTGATTGAGAAAGTTGCCCTAGACAAACAATGTCTATTGCTGTGAGATGCTCGCTCATTATATAAAATTACACAGTATATATATATATATATATATATATATATATATATATATATATATATATACTTGATGTACTTTGGTTAGCTTAGAGATAATTACTGACCATTGTGCCCCTGGTGTAGTACACACTTCCATTGGCAAATTGCATTAAACAGGAGATATCACGAGTGGAGTAAGTGCAGTTTAGCCGTGGGTAGTGTATTCTGCACTTGAAGTTATAGTAATTAATTATCAGTAAATTGAACAACGAGAAACATTTAGACCAGCACATCAGGAAATACCTCCTGTCCTGATCCTCAGTCTGCAGGTGTCCTAACTCCCATTGACCTGTTATGGTTACAGTTCCTGTTTGTGACTATGTATTTCTATCTTCCATTTTTTTCCAGGCCACATTTCTCTCAGATTGGAAAAACTCTAACCGCTACCCTGCTGTGATTCTTTTTTATGTCAATGCCTGCTTTTTCATGGGAAGCATCGGGTGGCTTGCTCAGTTTATGGATGGTGCCCGTAACGAAATTGTTTGCCGGGGAGATGGTACCATGAGACTTGGAGAGCCCACGTAAGTCCAGTTAATTTTTAAAAATGTTCTCCTTATATGCTACAACAGCCCACTGACAGAATAGTGCTCAGCTATGCCATAGGATCAGCTATGAACTGCCATAGGTGTAAACAAGCTTTTATTACATCAAATTATTTGAATTGGATCTGGGGGCCTTGGCCTCAATCCAGAACTGTAGCACATTGTTAACGTAACAAAAATTCCATTATTGGATGGCCTTACATTTTCCTGTATATTTTGAGTCCCATTCCAGTAAGAGCTACTGCTTGTGCATAGGGTAATTCAGACAACATTACAGTTACCATACATAGCCAAATGTTTACAAGCAGCTCTCTCGGCTCAAGCATCACTTGCAATGTTTGGCCAGGGTAGGGTCAAAGGTCAAGGTCTTCCCTAGAGCAGTAATAGGCACAACAATCTATTCATAAGCAGATACAAATTATTCCTTTTTCTATTGAAGAAACACTCATATCTGCCTGTTAGTTTCAAGCCCTAACTATGTGCAATGCAATAAAATACACATTATTAAAGCATCCCGCAAGTTTTTTTTAAAGTCCCCTTATCTGTAGAGAAAGCCAGTAAATACCTTTTCTGATGCCCATAAGGGTGAACTCCTCTCTGATCATTACAACTGGTGAAATGGTTTTAAAACAAATTTTCATTGTCAATTTGAACGTCATCTGGGGCAGCACAGTGGCTAAGTAGTTAGTACTCCCGCTTAGCAGCACTAGGCATGTCAGTTTGCACTACCTGCCTCAAGTCTGCATGGTCTGTGTGGGTTTCCTCCCACATTCCAAAGACATATTGGTAGTTAAATTGGCCCTAGTATGTGTAATGATGTGACTTGGAGACCTTAGATTGTAAGCTCCTTGGGTGCAGGGACTAATGTGAATGTACAATATATATGTGTAAAGCACTGTGTAAATTGACAATGTTATATAAGCAGCACCTGTAATTAATAAATATGGCAGTAAATGTTCATATTTTTCTGTTCTTTTATCTTTTTCAGATCAAATGAAACTCTCTCATGTGTTATTATATTTATCATTGTTTACTACTCCATGATGTCAGGAGTGATCTGGTTTGTTATGCTGACATATGCTTGGCATACCTCCTTTAAAGCCCTGGGTACCACTCACCAACCCCTCTCTGGCAAGACTTCGTACTTCCACCTGGTCACCTGGTCTATTCCATTTGTCCTCACGGTGGCCATCCTTGCAGTGGCTCAGGTAACATGACTTAGTAGACGTTCACACTATTGTGTTGATTTACTAAAACTGGGGAGTGAAAACTGTGGGGCAGCTGTGCATGGTAGCCAATCAGCTTCTAAGTTCAGCTTGTTCAATTAAGCTTTGAAGTAGTAGGTATCTTAAATCGCACTGTAACATTCTGTGACATTAGTATTACAGAACACATAAAAGTTTACCTTCAGATCATCAGGAAAAAAGTGGTACTCTTCTGGACAGAATGAAAAAAAAAAAAAAAAGTGTATTATTCTTGTCCCCGTTCGTCCCCTGTGCGAATTGTTGTGCAACAATATGCTACAATGGGAATCACATTTTTGCCTATGGGGCCCTTTTGCACCTATGCAATGTACTTCAACGCAACTTGGGGAAAAGGTGCAGACATGTCTTATGGTGTGTCAGAGTGTGCTTTTAGTCCCATAGATTTCAATAGGACGTCAAATTTACATGCGTTTTAATGCATTTTTTTGTCCGTTTTTATGCATAACCTCCTAGTAACATCTACTCTAATAAAGAGTCTGCATAGGAAGATGGAGAAAGTAGGCCACGCCATGCTTCATACTGAATAACTAATTTTGCTGGTAAGGTCAGGAATATTGCTCCCAGCAACAATTACAAGGATTGCTGCAAGCACAGGAGAGCCTAGAGGACATTGCCCACAAGGTTTATACAGAATGGGATCCAGACTTCTCTCCACCTCTTTCTATATGAATAGTGCATAGTGAAGATGACTGCTCAGATAGCACAAGTACGTAACACAACACAGGAACCAGATGCAAGAAAGATGGCACCTAATTAACCAAAAATGAGCATCAATATGCTACAAAATCTTGCTAAAGAAATGAAAATACAGAAGCACAAGTGTGAATGGAGGATAAAACCACATTTTTCAGCAACTTACATTTAAAAAATTATGGTTTTTAAATAGCATGTGAGAAGTTCCCTACTGTTTGTCAATCACAGCCAGTGAGCCGATGAGGAGAGCAGGGAGCCGCGGCTCTATGTGTCTTCTGGACGCATAAAGCAGCAACTCGGGAACCAGCATGCAGCGGTGCTCCCAGGGCGAGCAGCTTTCTCTGGGGGTACTACTCGAGGGGCAGTAGCCAGGAGCACCAGCAAGGGACCCTAAAAATGGAGTATCTGGGCTGCTGTGTGCAAAACAGAGCAGGTAAGTATGACATGTTTGTTATTTTGAAAAAAAAAAAAATGAAGCTTTAGTATTACTTAACTAACATCTTACTGCTGAAGATAGGAGTTTTCTTCAGGGATCGAGGGGAGGATTACAAATATAACAAAGATGCTTAGAACATGTTATATTAATTCCCTCTAATTTGATTTATATAAGTTGCTAAAAACCTACAGTTTGAAGTTGGAGTGGAACTTTACCCATAACAGCTAGATGACACTTAATGACTTTTAATAAAAGAAAGTACATTCCACATGCTACCAAAATTAGTGTGTGCTGTAAATTGCCTCAAGCATTGCTCCTGTTTCTTCTTGCCAAAAGCTGCTTTTTTGTAGGAGCCCAGAGCAGTGGGAAACTCTCCCCCCTCTCCTTGGTTTCAAAAACTATTTGTCACATTCTGTAAAAAAAAATGTGCAATTTCAGCCTTGATTGTATGTCTTGGCTCAGCTAGAAGAAAGGGCTAACAGAAGCTTTACAGTGGTGAAGTTTACAGGGTTCTGCTGCTAAGGGAGAAAGGAGAGAGTATCAGACAGATAAAATAAGACACTATACTTGTAAGTTTAACTCTTTTGTGTCTCCCTGGCAGCAGAGTTTGTCCTGTCACCTTCCCTTCTTTTCCTTTCTCTCTTCCTAAAATTCTCAGTCTGTGAAATTTCTGTTCCACCCCCTCCCCTCTGCAGCAGTAAATTGTGAGGATCTCAGCAGATCTGCCTCTAGGAACTCACTGATTACAGGGCATCTGAGGCTGTGCAGAGCAGGGAGAGACAGTGTATTACTGGATTTTGGAAAAGGATTTTGGAACTGTATGTGTGTAGTGCGTTTCTGCAAAAACCACCAAAAAAAGACATAGGTATTAACCAGGACCCAGAAGCAATACCCCCTTAGTGGAAATGCATGTACTGATATACTTTATACATTGCAACTATTTAAATAATAAAACGTATATATATTTTTGTCATGTGCATGAGTAGTATTACAACATACTTTACAACTAGTCTTTATTAGACAGTAAGGAGTTAACCCCTACAACAAATCATTATATTTTTTATGATCATATTTATCATATTTATTATAGAAATAAAAAACACAAGCTATAGTAGCATGACAGAATAACCCTCCATTCACAAAAGTACTCTGATTGGAAGATTAATGTGTTGCTTGATATGTTCCAACAGGTTGATGGAGACTCTGTGAGTGGGATCTGCTTTGTGGGATACAAGAACTACCGCTACAGAGCCGGCTTTGTCTTGGCTCCAATTGGAATTGTACTAATTGTTGGAGGTTATTTTTTAATCAGAGGTGAGATTATTAAATGTAGGATTTGGTGTCATGGTCAATGATTGGACAAAAAAAGTAAAGCTGTCACAGACTTAAAATCATATAATAGCCATTTTGTTGATTTATTATTTGCTTCAGACATTCTTGCCAAGCTGCATAGTCAGGCAGCTAGACCAGCTATTGTAAGCATATCCAAGTCCAAAAACAAAAATATAATAAATTGCAGCTTACTTTTATTTTCTCTTGCTAATTGAGTGAATACCACACTTCCTGTCCCTGGGTGAGTACCTCTCCATTGTATCTATTGAGAGAGCCAAGGTTGTCACCCAAGCTGGATTTCAACTTGTCTTTCTTTCTCCGTCTTCATTACATTGGGAGTAGGGGAAAGATAAAATAGTTTTTTGCCTCCAGCTCAGCTTGCAGGAAGTAACAAAGGCTTTGTATTTGTACCAAGATCAACATGTATTTTCTCAACTTGCTAAAAATGTCCTTAGCCTGAAAAATTCAATTTAGTGCAGCCACCACATTCAACCCATTGCCAACCGCTCTATAGCCGAATGAGGGCCACAGCATGGCCGACCAGTTCTGGGAGGGCGGCATATGACATCCTCCCATGATTGCGCCCGCTGCAGCTCGCAGGCGGCGTGCTCTGTGATCACTGTGTCCTCAGGAAACAGCTGATCGAGGATCAAGATAAAGAGCTAATTAGCTAATTGCATTCCTATCCTCACGCTGATGACAGTGTGAGGAGAGGAGAGATGATACCGGCTTGTGTAAAATTTACATCTACACTGATTATCAGTGTCCTGATTATCAGTGCAGTCTCAACAGATGCCACCAGTACTGCCAATCAGTGTACACCAGTGCTGTCAATCAGTGCCCATCAGTGCCTCCTCATCAGTGTCACCTATCAGTGCTGCCTATCAGTGCCGTCTATCAATGCCCCCTTATCAGTGCCCATCAGTGCAGCCTCATCAGCGCACATAAGTGAAGGAGAAAAATTACCTGTTTGCAAAGTACAGTGTTCTTAAAGAATTGTCACAACTGCTAAATCTGATTGGTACAGAAAAGTCTTGGTAGCTGGATTATCTAGAACATATTTAGGCTGTGTAGCCCCTATGGGATCAAATGTTGCCAGACATATGAATCCAAACAAAATTGTCAGATTTTGCACAGAGTTCTACATTTAGTCTTGCCATATCACTGGTATTTCATGACCCTTAGCACTTGTGCTTGTGTATAAAGAGGAAAATCCGAATTATGTCCTTACAGCATAAAAATATGGAAAAAGTACTATTGGTCCTGGGTGACTGAGTAATATAACTGAATTTACGCCTCATCTTTTAGGATTGTTACACTTTTCTTGTTGTTGTTATTATTATTTATTATTATTATTATTATTATTATTATTATTATACATCCTAAATTCAAATTACCTAAACACTTTTTTTTTTTCAAATTGTGTAATATTTTTTAATTTTTTTTTTCTCTTTTTACATTTTTTCTTATAGGCGTAATGACATTATTTTCTATCAAAAGCAATCATCCTGGACTCCTGAGTGAGAAAGCAGCCAGTAAAATTAATGAGACCATGCTGCGGCTAGGTAACTCAATTCCTATTCAGTCTCTGAGTAATTTAAAGCTAAACTCCACGATAAGCAAATATTGTCCAAATACAGGAGCCATGTGTATTCCTTCTTGAATCTTGTTGTGCTTTGTCCATTTGTTCCAGATCTGTGCAGAATTCCAGTGTGAATCTTTGCCTCTATGCTGGAGCTTCCTATAATAAAAACTGGCCATTGCTGCAATCTCTCCTTGTGCAGGGTGACGGGTGTTGTATCCAGACCCTCCTGTAGTTTATGTAGGCAGCCTGTAGTAGGTGAAGCTCTGCTCCCTGCATTTAAATCGCTCTTCAGAGGGCATTTGACAGGTGGTGAGGAGGTGTTATATGTCCTCCTCACTTGGCTTTAACCCCTTAAGCCCCACACCAGCTTGCCGCAATGCATGTGAATGGGTCATGTTTTTGGAGAGGGGAAAATACCCGCCAAATGTGACAGCGGGAACGTTTTTTTTTTCCGCTGCATATGTGCAGTTGGGGGCAGTAAAATGCTGCTCAACCACACATTTGTATGCCTCCCCCCAACCACACCTTTTTATCAGAACATAATAAAAAAGACAAATGTTGTACATCTCTGCAGTGCACATTTCTCAATGTTTTGTCTGCAAGTACAGAAAAATGCCTTTTTCTCATGCCATTAATCCACTTCCTGTTTAAGATGACAACGCTTGTTATGGTACACTGAAATATCAAGCAGTGTTGTCATCACTGTCCATTTCTCCTGTGCTGGACTACAGAACAGCTTCGTCTATGTTATGGAAATTAAGAGGGGAAGGAATTCTGTAGAAACAAGTGGCCACTGCCCCCACCTATAACTGGTCTATTGCAGCAAGGAGCACTGGGCATCGTATGTCAAACAAATACAAGGAGATTTCCAAGCTCAAACTTACCAACCAACCAGCGACCAACCCAATTGACCTGTCTAACAATATGCATTAAGAACAGAGGTTTAAGCTGGATACACACTATACAATTTTCTTTAGATTTTTTCCTTTAGATTTACCAAAACCATATAATATGAGGTCAAACCTTGAGTTTCAATTTGTATGCAATCAGGCAAGCCCTTGTACTACATGGTTTTGGTAAATCTTAAGGAAATCGGACAACAAAAGTTGTATAGTGTGTTTGGGGTCTTAGTCTGCACAAATTTGCAAATACATGCGTAAGCTACATGCCCCGTCTTAACGCATATTGTTAGACAGGTCGATTTGGTTGGTCACTGGTTGGTTGGTAAGTTTCAGCTTGGAAATCTCCTTGTATTTGTTTGACATGCGTCACCCTTCCAGTGCTCCTTGCTCCAATAGACCAGTTATAGGTGGGGGCACTGGCCACTTGTTTGTATTTTAACTATATTGGTCAGGTAAGGCACTGACATCTTTGCTGCCATAGTGCTATGTGCTGAGTGTTCAGTGTGCCCCTCTACCTTAAAGGAGGGGCGGGCTCCTTCCAGGTCATATATCCTCACTTATCCATAAAAATGTATGCTCCTATTGTGGAGACCCAGAGGTCAGGGTTAGGGACTACAGAAAACAGGCTGCCTTGACAGGGCCTGTAGTTTACGCATGTATTTGCAAATGTGTGCAGACTAAACCCCTGTTCTTAACGCATATTGTTAGACAGGTCAATTTGGTTGGTCGGTGGCTGGTTGGTAAGTTTGAACTTGGAAATCTCTTGCATTTGTTTGAAGGAATTCTGTAGTTCAGAAGGAACAACTTTCCAGGGCTGATAATACTGCTTGGATTTGATTTCAGTGGGATAGATTTATGGCAGATCCACATATATTTTTCTTTACATGCAGTGCTTTTAAAGGAATAAAGGATGGGGAAATTTTCATATGGTTCAGAAATCTACTTCAGTTTATTTTTATTTTCGGCCAGACACACTTCAATCATCTGAAATGACTGGCCAATATTGGTTGTGTATCTGATAATCAGCCAGCTACACAAACCTAATTCAGTGTGATCTCAATTAGGCTCCATTCACACTTGTACGACTCCAAAGTTGCGCCGACTTTGGAGTGCAACTTTGGTGCAACTTAGACACAACTTTTGATGGGTGCAACTTGGATACGACTTTGGCTTTGAACAGTGATAATGGACAACTTTTGCACACAAGTTACAATGTATAACATTCAGGTTTGACTTCCATGCAACTTCTGAGGGTTAACATTGAAGTCTATGTCCCTCAAGTTGCATAAAAGTAGAACCAAAGTAGTGCATGAACTACTTTGAAGTTGCTGCAACTTTAAGTCGTGGATATATGAATGGTTAATATTGGAAAACATGGGGGAGACTTGTCGTGCAACTTTGATGTCCAAAGTTGCATGACATGTTGCACTTGTGTGAATGAAACACATTTGGAAGAGATCACTTTAGCATACAAGTATTTGCTTAGCATGAAATAGGATATTAGGCACATTGGTTAAGCTGGTCATACATTATACAGTTTTCTTGTTCAATTTTCTTTAGATTTACCTTAAACTATGTAATACAAGGGCCTCCCTGACTGTTTAAAATTAAAAGTGTTTAGGTTTTACCTCATATTATATGGTTATGGTAAATTTAAAGGAAAGTTGTACAAGAAAATTGTATAATGTATTGCCATGCTAAGTGACCAAATCTGCCTATATACTGTATATGTGTAGTTTTAGACTATAAAACTAAATATATGACTGTTTGTTTGCATGTTTTTTGTTGAAATAAATTTGTACTTTGTTCTGATACAGGAATTTTTGGATTCTTAGCCTTTGGATTTGTACTTCTCACCTTCACCTGTCATTTCTATGACTTCTTTAACCAGGCAGAGTGGGAGAGAAGTTTCCGTGAATATGTCTTGTGAGTATTACCAGTCAGGCAATATCCTGCTTCATACTCTAAAGGTATCTATTCTGTGAAAATAGGTTGCTAAGAATTGTTCAGCCATATGTTTTTAATGGTAGACAAAAAAACATTATTCTTGCCGACTAATTACATCTTCCTTGCTCAGTGATGTGTTTTATGTTCTCTTCTTCTCAAAAAACTGTAATCACTAGAGATAAGGATGGGACACTGGATGTAATATTCCAATTCAATAGAGAATGTTGTGGCTGACAGCAATCAAACTATTACAGTTATAGTTATTTAAGGGTTATATAGCATTCAGAAGAGGCAAAAGTGGTTGCAAATTGACTATTGGAAGATGTGGCTTGAAATGTTTGGGCGAGGGTGTGTCAATGGAGGGAAGTTACACTTCTGGGTATTATTATGAGGATATCAATTATTAATTTCAGCATTTAAAAAAAAAAGAGCTGGATACACACTATACAACTTTTGTTGTTCAATTTCCTTTAGATTTACCTTCAAATATGTAGTGTAATTGGTTGCCTGAAAGTGTTTAGGTTTGACCTCATTTTATATGGTTTTTGAATCTAAAGGAAAAAAAATCTAAAGAAAATTGTATAGTGTGTATCCAGCTTTAGCTAATGCCGCGTACACAAGAGCGGTTTACCGTCATAAAAAACTCAGATGGTTTTTCCGACGGAATTCCGCTCAAACTTACCTTGCATACACATGGTCACACAAAAGTTCTCTGAACTTTCGACCATCAACAACGCGGTGACGTACAACACTACGACGAGCTGAGAAAATGAAGTTCAATGCTTCCGAGCATGCGTCGAAATGTTTCCGAGCATGCGTAGGAAGTTTGCGCGTCGGAATTTGTACAGATGATCGCATTTTCGGATAGGAACTTTTTCCAACCGAAAAATTGAGAACCTGCTCTTAATCTTTTGCTGGCGGGAATTTCGCCAGCAAATGTCCGATGGAGCATACACACGGTCGCATTTTCCAACCAAAAGCTCTCATCGGTCTTTTGCTGGCCAAATTTCTGATCGTGTGTATGCGGCATAACACTCAGAAAGCCTGTTCATGCTTCAGAAGCAACATTGTGGACCTACATTGACAGCTTCAATATTTGACATTTCACATTTATAGTATATAAGGTTTCAGCACTGAGAACCTAGGAATGGTAGCGTTCAACCATTACTAGCCATACTTTGTTCCACTCTTTGTCACTGAGTGGATTCAGCCATCATGGTAGAGGAACGGGGCTTTGCTACCTCACAGTAGAAATATTACCACATTTCACCCTAAAATCTTGGAGACTAGCAATCAG
Organism: Aquarana catesbeiana; assembly: GCF_042186555.1. Classification (NCBI taxonomy): domain Eukaryota; kingdom Metazoa; phylum Chordata; class Amphibia; order Anura; family Ranidae; genus Aquarana; species Aquarana catesbeiana. The sequence continues at coordinate 141,602,921 of NC_133326.1, forward strand.
AGAGGCAGCATGATCTCATACTGCAGATATACAGTTATTAAATAGCTATAAAACAGGCGTGCATAGGTATGTCACATCAGGAAGCATACTGCTAATTTCATGAAGAATTTCAAGAAGCACTCAGTGCTGAATAATGGTGCATCGAAATGAAAATTCTGGTGCATAAACCCGAAAATTCAGGATGCACTTGGCCAAAACCGAACTTGACATTTTTAAAAATATATATATATTTTCTAAAAAATAATTGTATTATATTCCACTTTTTAATTAACATCATGAATTTAAATGAATATGAATTTATTGTCAGCCATTATCGGCACTTTTTGAAGCAGTATTAAAAATCCTGCTTGCTGCATTTTTGGTGCATATTTTGTTAGTTAAAAAAACGCACAAAAAATGCACCTCCCCATTGAAATGCATTGAAAACGCAGCAAGAACGCATCAAAAATGCACCGTGTTGCGTTTTTGATGTATTTGTGAGTCACGTGACCTATAAAAACACACCATAAGCACAGTACATTCACAGCAAAAGCACAGTACAATTGTGGCAAAATCGTGGGCATTTTTGGTGGCTGAAATTTCAGTGCATTGCTAGTGCTGAATGCAACTGCTTTGATCTTTTAACATCAACTCAACCAAAAAGTGATCTTTCATTGTTGGGTGGGCAAAGATGGGTAAATCATCTCTTGATATCTCTCAGTGAATCCATTGTGGAGCTATATAGAGAGTCAGGTACACAAGGGTTATACACAATGTGGAGCAGGTATTAGGCTAGACAAAGTAAGTTGAATTAAGTGGCTGGTTGGTTTGTGGTACAGTAATGCCATGTACACACGGTCAGATTTTCCGACGGAAAATGTGTGATAGGACCTTGTTGTCGGAAATTCCGATCATGTGTGGGCTCCATCACACATTTTCCATCGGATTTTCCGACACACAAAGTTTGAGAGCAGGCTATAAAATTTTCCGACAACAAAATCCGTTGTCGGAATTTCCGATCGTGTGTACACAAATCCGACGGACAAAGTGTCACGCATGCTCAGAATAAATAAAGAGATGAAAGCTATTGGCTACTGCCCCGTTTATAGTCCCGACGTACGTGTTTTACGTCACCGCGTTTAGAACGATCGGATTTTCCGACAACTTTGTGTGACCGTGTGTATGCAAGGCAAGTTTGAGCCAACATCCGTCGGAAAAAATCCTAGGATTTTGTTGTCGGAATGTCCGATCAATGTCCGACCCTGTGTACAGGGCATTATACTTCCCAGGCTCGGGATTGGTACTTGGTTTTTGCTTGCTTATCATGTACAATAATCTTGCTGTTTGCATATGTTCAGTTGGAACACAGCAGCAGTTTCAGGCTATTATAACATGGTAACAGTAGAACTAGTTTCTTGTAATATGCATAATTTTCTAATATGACATCCATAGTTAAAGCGTTTGTTACCCCAACATTTCATATTCCTATAATGTGGCTGCTGTACCATGTACTTGTATGAGAAAGTATCAGGTTCTCTTTTTATTGCTTCCTTTGTGTGAAACCTCTGGCATTCCTGCAAGTCCCCTTGCTTTCCTATGAAAAACTAACCACACTAAGCAGGAGAGCACACCGTGGTCAGTTCTCTAGCTATGAAAAAGGTATTTATCATGTTTTTGTTTTTTTATATCTCTACACAAATATTTTGCCTTTCATTTCAATTTAAACTGAATAGGTTGTTTTATAAGGTGATCATTTACAAAGCCAGCATTGATTAGTGTTGTTGGCACAAACTTATCATGTCATGTTTCTTTTACAAGTAAGTTTAAGACTAGGTTCACACCTATGCGAACTGGATGCAGGTTTCCCAGCATCCAGTTCGCATAACAGGAGATTGTGACCGGCTCTCTATGGAAACAGTTCCGTTGTGACTGCAGAGCGAATTGCACAGGGGTCCTGTGCATCTTTGGCTTTGCCTGAATTTAGCCCTGATTCATCATTGAAACGGTGAAACGGGACGCACAGCACCCCTGCTGCGAGCCGCATCCGTCAGAGGTGTGAACCCAGCCTTAAAGCGGGGGTTTACAAAAAGTGACCTACTCCAGTCTCGCCAGTTTTGTGGGGAATACTTTCATTGTTTGTTTACTCTACATTTGGAGAATTGCTCTGGAAAGTGTGACACCATTGCTAAGATTTGTACCACTTTAGATTAGACTGCTTCTGCTTCCCTGCTAAGGCTGGCCCTGAATCAATAGTCTATTTTAGGCAGCATAGCAGCCCACTGGCCACTTGGACTTCAGTACTATAGGATCTATTTCAGTACCAGCGCCACATGTATATTTGCTAAGATTTGTAATGACTACAGCAGTTGGGTGAAACAACTTTTTGAGGTATCTTGGGAGATCACCACATAAGAGTCTCAGAGAGATACAAGAACTGGTGTGTGGTAGATTTTTCCTTCTGGTCTCCGGGTTCTAAATCTTGTACTCTTCACTTTTGTCCTTAAGGTGCGAAGCCAATGTGACTATTGCAGCTCAAACTAATAAGCCCATTCCAGAGTGTGAAATAAAGAACAGGCCCAGTCTCCTGGTAGAAAAGATTAACCTCTTTGCCATGTTTGGCACTGGCATAGTAATGAGTACATGGGTTTGGACCAAAGCAACCATTATCATCTGGAAGAGAGCCTGGTGCAGGTAAGACAACAGCAATCATCCTGTCATGTCTGACAATAGAAAACTTTACAGCAATGGCCATGATTATCCATGTAGGTTTAATATGAAAAGTATTTGCTGGCTCACAGTAAATAATTGGATGCAGATTGAGGACCCATGAAAATGATAGTTGAACGGTAAAAGTTTGGAGAAAATAAATACAGTCCTTATTAAAGGGTATTATCACCTTTTGTGTGAGTTTTCAGTTCAATTTTCAGTCCAACACAATCACTCTACATTTTTCATCAATTGAATTGATTTCTTTTTTTTTTGTTGTCACTGATAGATTTCCAAATGTATTATTTTCTGCACATAAAAAATAATCTCTGTCACTTAGGAACCTGTGTTTTAAAATAAACTACAGACAGGTTTTCATTAACCAGTTCTCTCTGTGGTCCGTAAACCGTTTGATCACATTCTTTGACCATTCTTTACAAGCTTTATCTTGCAACTGCTACTAGAGCAGTGCATTGTGGGACTTAAAACTGTAAGAATACAAGAAAATAAAATGTTAGACTAACATAACCCATTCAGAGCAGACAGCTCTACCACATACCTTCAGATTTCAAGTGATTGTAAACCCATATTTTTTTTTTTAAATAACAAACATGTCCTACTTACCTGAAGCCCTGATCCTGCTCTTCCCGGGTCCCTCACTGATGCTCCTGGCTCCTCTCTCCTTCTGAGTGTCCACCATAGCAAGCCGAGCCATGCTTTCTGTGTCCGGTGACACACAGCACGCGGTTCAGCCCCCCCCCCCCCGCACTGGGTGTGATTCACGGCAGTGGAAGCCAATGGCAGAGGAGGGAGAGAACAATTGCTGGATTGTTACGTTGACTGTGAGTAACTTCTCCTACTCAAACCAAAAAATTGGATGCTCTATTTATTATTAGATGGATCTAGCCTGAGTCTAATGGGTGCTGAACTGTCCAGGATCATCAAAACACTAGATTTTCTATGACCGACTTAAATATTGGATAGATGCTAAAAGCTGTATGATTTATTTAATTTCCACCAAATTATGTAGCTGAAAACAAAAAAGCAGATACAGGGATGTAGTTTGTTACTTAACAGAGCTATAACTAAGTGTTGACAGGAGTTTTCTTTTTAGAGATTATATTGGCTTTTATTTGGTTAAGATGTATATACTATACTGTAACTTCATCAGTATTTTATTTTATACCTATATTGAACAGAATTTTAGGTCGCAGTGATGATGAACCAAAGAGAATCAAGAAAAGTAAAATGATTGCAAAGGCATTTTCCAAGAGGAAAGAGTTGCTTAATAATCCCGAAAAGGAACTGTCCTTCAGTCTCCATACAGTTTCGCATGAAGGACCAGTTGGTATGTATAAAAACAATTTGCAACTGTCAGCGTTTAATAAAAGCATGCAGAGGAAAAATATAATAAGACCTCAAGTCAGACTTCAGTTCCATTAGCCACACCAAGACACATCCCTGTTCCATCAAATTAATAATTATAAAAACTGACTGGCATACTGGAAAACATTGAAAGGTCTACTGGTCATTGAAAGGCATTAAACTAAAGCTTGCTAAAATTGACATACACCGCTATCTGAGCCCTTCCAAAGAGCCCTCAAAATGTATGCTTAAATGCAATGTTTTTGAACAGTTTGCAATGCTGCTGCAGTGGAGTTATGCCGCGTACACACGACCGACTTTCCGGCATAAAAGGTCCAACGGAATCATTCCATCGGACACTCCGATCATGTGTGGGCCTCATCAGACTTTTTCTTTCTAAAAATTCTGACGGACCTAGAAATAGAACATGTTTCAAATCTTTCCGACGGAATCAGTTCCTATCGGGAAAACCGCTCGTCTATATGCTAGTCCGACGGACCAAAGACGATGCAAGGGCAGCTATTGTCTACTTGCTATTGAACTTCCTTTTTTCTAGTCCCGTCGTATGTCATCACGTTCTAAACGATCGGACTTTGGTGTGATTGTGTGTAGGCAAGTCCGTTTCAGCAGAACTCCATCGGAACTCCGTTTGTAAGAACGTCGGAGTCTATTCTGACGGAAAGTCCGGTCGTGTGTACGCGGCATTAGAGGATCTGGCATTATGCACATTTTTCAGAGCATAGTCTCTTGAATTTAGTAGTAATAATAATAATAATCTTAATATAAAAGGAACTTTTGCGCTAAGCTCAAACAAGAAAGAAAACTGAATAAAAGGTTATTTATTTACTGGACTGTTGCAGTCTATATAATCCAGACACTGGGCCAATATCAAAACCAAACAAAAATAGTGTGCTGTCCCTTTAAATAATAATAAATCATTCACTAAAATCAGTTCATAACATCAAAGTGCAAAAATGTCAAAAAAGTTGTGCAAATTACTGCAGTATACAGTACCTTGAAAAAGTATTCACACCCCTTGAAATTTTCCACATTTTGTCATGTTACAACCAAAAACGTAAATGTATTTTATTGGGATTTTATGTGATAGACCCACACAAAGTGGCACATAATGGTGAAGTGGAAGGAAAATGAAAAATGGGTTAGAATTTTTTTTACAAATAAGTATGTGAAAAGTGTGGCGTGCATTTGTATTCATCCCCCCTCAGTCAATACTTTGTAGAAGAGTTTGCACCGATATCACTGTTTTAAGACCGTTACTTTTTTTAATGTCATGTAACACTGGCATTAATATGATAGTTTTCTATCATTGGTATCCGAGGGAAGAATTGTGCCCCATTGTTGGGGTCAGTGGTAGAAATAGTGCCCTTTCTTTAATCGTACATCACAGGACACAGAGCCATAGTAATTACTATGTGGTTTTCAGTCCACCTTCAGGTGCGGGACACTGGCACACCCTAAACAGGAAGTTGCTTCCCTATATAACCCCTCCCATACCGGGAGCATCTCAGTTTTTTCGCCAGTGTCTAAGGTGTTGGTCACGAGTGAAGATGTGCTATGCTGAGCTCCACTGGAGCAATCCTTGCTGGGGCTAGCCATGCAGCCGGATCCATTCAAAGTGTCTTTTAGGTACCCGGGTCTCGTATCCGAAGAAACGAGGTTTTGCTTGTAAACGCTTCTCTTTTTAGAGATCCAGTACTTTTGGTATTAAGGCCATAAAGTTTTACTGGCGGGGTGCTATTACAGGTCCAGGATTGTGAGTTCCCCGAGGGTCCCTGGTTCCTGAAGGTTTGTTAACGGAACCCACCATGAAGGGTGAAGATTGGGTCTGTTGGTTTTACCACAGAAAACCCTGCGGCGAGAAAGGTAAGTGGAGTTTTCTAAGGAATTTTTGAAATTTCTTATGAAATGTCTCCTTTAAAGTAAATGTTGTCATGCCTAAGTGTCACCACTGGGGGCTGTATGGAGCATGTACCTTCTCATGCTTTGCTCAGAGATCACGCTGTGTCACAGAAGCAGCAGACTTTTTTCCTCCAGCTAGCAGGCAGACCTCCGGTAAGTTTGGGGGGTTTTGCTTCCTCCAGACACCCCCACCTGGGCTGAACTCTTCCCCTCTTCATGAGGCTGGGTATAAGGGAGAATTGAAAGCAATCGGCAATGCCGTTTTCTTTCACCGCCCCTACTCGGCGGCGGCTTCCAGGTCTCCTTCACACCATCCCTCCCTCACTCACAAGCCGATCCCGTCGGATCGGAGGCCTGTGCTTGCACGGGAAAACTCTTTTTTTTTTTTTTTTAAAGAGAAAGGAGGGGGGCGCGATGCGAGGTGGGGGCGGGGCTTAGCACAGCGTTGGCATCCTCCAACGTGGGAGTGTGGCTGCAAAATTGTCAGAGAGACATAAGAGCAAAGAGGAGCATGAAAGAGGTTTTGGTGACACAGGCATTTCCTATTTGACACATTTACTATTTGCATCAGGCAGAGCATTAATAGCATTGGCAGTGGCTGACTATTGCTCAAGCAGTGGATGTGATTTCTTCTGGTAGTACCTCTGCTTTGTGCATCGGGCTAAGGTCAAAAGGGGGGATGCAGCACCCCCAAAAAAGAGCTAAAAGGGTCTCCCTCTAAGCTCTGGAAAGCCTATTCATTTCTACAAATGGCATCCTCCCCTGAGAGAGGGTGGTTGGTCAGAGTGAGCATCGGGTCCATGAAATGTTTGCAACTGTTTTCAACACTGCAGCCCCTGTTTATTTTTCTAAAAAAGATCTTTTTTCCTCAGCCATGATAGGTTTAAAAAAAAAAAAAATGTTTAGCGGCTTTAATCGCATCCCAGTGTTGGTCAAAATGTGACAGGTTCTCTTCCATTGCCCAGGACCCTCAAACTGAGAAACTAGGGGCGGGAGAAGATGAATTCCCTCAGGGGACCGTGGTGAGGCTGATGACTCCTCTTCTGAGGTGTCAAATGCGGGAGAATCAGCTGTTTCAATCTTAAGATTGATGGTGCAATTTCTTGCTGAATGGTCTGCTCCACATTTATGTACCCTTACCTGAGTGTTTGGGTTCGCTAAAGCTTCCTCAAGCTGTGCATGCCTTTTCTTGCCCATTCATTGTTGGAAAAGCTTTTTTGTATCTGAGAGAATCACCTCTGTGAATAAGAGTTTGACTTGTCCGGAAGACAATGCTCAAATGCTTAGGGATCCAACGGATAAAAAGTTGGAATTCCTATTTAAACAAAAAAAACACTTTTTTCTCTGGCAGATAGAGTGTCTCAGCCTGCGCTGACAGTAATTGCTTAATCGTTGAGAGACAAGTTTATACAGGTGTTCAAGGTTATCCTGCTCAACAGGCCCAGGATCTGGTAGCTTTATGTTTGCAATAGTTGCTATGAGAGATTCTATCCTTCAGGCCTTGTGCTCTTCACTAAGCACCATGCAGAAGCTACTGGCTAGTGTTCCTTTTGCGGTGAAACAGCTATTTTGGGATGTTTTGGATAATACATCCAAAGAAATTCTAGTGGAAAGAGTACCCCTTTTGCCATTTCAGAAAAGGAGTAAATGTATTTTTGTTTTTAAAGCTCCCTCTTCTGTGCCAGGGGCACCAGCCTCCAGGCAGTCACGACGGCTTCCGCCGTCAGGTTCAAAAGGTAATCCTCATGGTTAACCCCAGGGACAAAAAGGTTTGGGGGAGGAAACCTACAAGATACTGAAGCCTCCTTATGAGGAGGCGCCCCCACTCGCTCAATAGGGAGAATTCTTCTGCAGTTCTCAAGAATCTGGCAGGAAGAGTGTCGAGACAAATGGGGGAATTCATCAATAGCTCCAAGGTACAAACTGGAGTTCCAAGCTTTCCCGTCTCCTCGTTTTCTCAGATAAAACGTTCCTAAGTATCCAGAGAAAAAGAAGTCTTTCTCTCAAGCATTAGCCAACTTTTGGCATGATCATGGTGGCCCTCATGTAAGAGAAGAGGTTGGGGTTTGGTTAAATCCAAATGGACATTCTGGATCTCAAAAATCTAAATTCAATTCCTGAATAATATAATATTTTTTTTTTCCTTTCGCATGGAGTCAATCCAATCAGTTATCTCCATCCTACAAGGAGAACTTCTGGCGTCAATCGACGTCAAAGATGCCTATTTCCTCGCTCATTAGTAATATCTACTTTTCAAGGTGGAAAATCTTCATTTTCAGTGTGTAGCTCTGCTTTCCGGTCTAGCTACTGCACCTTGAGTGTTACAAATGTTCTGGCCCCTCTTCTAGCCAGATTAAGGGCCCAAGGTATAACGATTATGGTTTACCTGGACGATCTGTTCTTGATAGTCCAGTCGGTAGCCCGCTTAGACCAAAGTCACCACATTCTACTACCTGGAATATCTAGGTCCGTTTCTCAGCCTAGGAGAAATCTTCTTTAAAACCATGAAAAGGGCTAAGATAATTGGGTCTGATCATAGGTACACCCAGAAAAGGGTATTCTTGCCCCAGGCAAAGATCAGCGCCATAAAGGAACTGATTTAGGTGGTCGAAGCAAGATGAATTCTTCTATTCAACTTTGCATGAGGTTGTTGGGAAAGATGGTGGCTTCATTCGAGGCCGTTCCTTATGCTCAGTTTCATTTGAGACTGCTGCAAAACATTATGAAAAAGGGAGAAATGGCGCAAGATCTCAACCTAACATGAGGAAAAGATAAGGATATCAAAATAATGTCCCAAATGTACAAAATGTCCAAAAAGACAATGTGTGGCTTTGATAAGGCATATAGGTATAGGCAATACAGGACACATATACGCTATGTCTAGGAAGTCCAAAAAATAGCAATAAAAATATAAAGTTCAAATGGAAATGATACTGTGCACCAGTGGCTGCTTTCTTGAGAGTAGAAGCAAAACTCAGATTGGCGCTTCTTGTCTTTTATCTCCACATTGCCTTTCAAAGTGCAGTATCAAAATCTAACTTTAATATAAATATAAAAACAGCTGACCAACAAGCCATTTTAGATTTATGCGAACTATGGAATACTGACGAGGATGATGACCTGATAGCTTGGTCCCAATACTCCCAGCCTACTCCACCCATACAACACACCTCCTTCAGACCCAAATCTATTTTCAATCCCACCCAATCTAAAGGCCCCTTTTTAACTACCTTTTATCAAGTTGTGTTCAAAGACCTCTTAGGCCTCTGTTCCTCGGAATCCTCCAAAACTCACTACTCCACTCATAACCTTAGTCTCCAGGAACTCAAAGCCCTAAAATCCCTTAGTACCAATACAGAAATCATCATCAAACCTGCAGATAAAGGGGGAAGGATTGTGTTACAAAATAGATCTGACTATCTTCAAGAGACTTACTGTCTCCTTTCTGATACTCAAACTTATGAGAAATTGAAAACCGACCCATTGGCTCAATTCATCGAGGAGTCCAAGGTCATCATTACACAGGCATTAGCCCAGGGTATCCTTAGCAAATCAGAGGCAGCATTTTTTCAAAAACCTTTTTTTCAAATCCCTTACCTTTATCACTTGCCTAAGATTCACAAAGACACCAGCAATCCACCAGGCTGTCCCATAGTGGCATCTATGAATAGCATTACCACCAGCTATTCACTATATATAGATCAGTTTTTGCAACCACTGGCTCAGTCCCTCCCATCCTATATTAGAAATGGGACCCATCTGATAGATCTTTTACAACCTTACAGATGGGAGTCTTCTTACTTGTGGGTTTCTTTGGACGTGTGTTCTCTCTACACATCTATACCCCATGAAATAGGGCTCCAAGCCATCGCACACTACCTTCACTCCAATCCCCTCTTGAATCCATCACAGATAGACTTCATCATCTCTGCAACCAAGTTTTGTTTAGAACATAACTATTTTACCTTCGATGTTCAGTTTTATTTACAGAAACAGGGGATGGCCATGGGTGCTAATTTTGCACCGAGTTACGCCAATCTGACCATGGGACTATGGGAGACCAGGTACATCTGGGATAACAATCCCTTCTCAGCACACCTGGTCTTCTATGGTCACTACATAGATGACATCATCATCAGTTCCGTGCATGATTTCATCACCTTTTGCAATAACAAATCTTTTGGTTTATCGTTTACATCTGCTATGGACCCAGAATCTGTTTTTTTGGATTTGGAATTTTTCCATACTAACAATCAGATTGCCACTAAGAACTACACCAAACCCACGGCCGGAAATTCCTTTTTCCATTTCTCCAGTTGTCACCACCCCAGGTGGGTTAACAATATACTAAAAATTACACCAATATTAAATTTGCGCTTACTCTAAATATTCATAAAAATATTATTTAACAATATACCCAAAAGCCAGTTCCATCGGCTTAGGAGAAATTGCACCAGACTAGAGGATTACAGTTCCCAATGCACCACCCTCTCTAAAAAATTTATTGACAAGGGCTACCCGACCAATACCATCAGCGAAGCCGCCTCCCTTTATTTGACAGATACCCTACCCAACCCTAAGAATCAGAATACTGAACCAACAACCAGATTTATCACGCAGTTCCATGCGAGTCACAAAAAGATGGAACAGGTTATCAAAAAACATTGGTCCATTCTGACTCAGGAGCCTCATTTATTATCTTCTTTACCTACTGTTCCCAAATTTGCTTATCATAGGGCCCCCAACGTTAAGGCAAAAATTGCTCCTAGCAAAATTCAAGCTCAGAAAAAAATCTCTTATATCTAAACAACTTACCCTCATTCCATTAGTTGGCATGTACTGGTGCAAAAAAGCGCTATGCCTTACCTGCTCCAATGTTACACATGGCAGAAAAACCTTTAATACCAATGGCAGCCAATATACCCTCAAATCCTTTTTTAATTGTTCAACGAGCTACATGATATACTGCATTTCTTGTCCTTGTGGGCTCTTATATGTAGGTAGAACGATTAGGATTCTACGCGCTAGGTTTGGAGAGCATAGAAAAGCTGTCCAAGCCAACAATCCCCTATACAGCACTGCTCGTCATTTTACCACTCGCCATCAACAAAACATTTCAGACCTAATGTGTGGGTCATTGAATCCATACCAGATCACTTTACCCCAGCCGAAAGATTCCAACGCCTATGTAGGCAAGAAACTTTCTGGATATACACATTAAACAGTGTGACACCCAATGGCCTCAATGAAGAAATAAGAGATAAATACATTAATATAACATGTTCTCTGCTCTCTGGTTCCATTATATGGTCTCTGATGAGAATCATTTGTATATATGTATTGTTTCAAGATGTATACTGTAAATGATTTATGTTGATAGCTCATTATTATGTTTGTTTAAGCCTTATATTCCGTCCCGTTTTCTTCCCCCTTTCTTTATAGTCTACTTCCTCATACTGTTCTCACCATTTTTTTTTCATTTTTCTATTGTTCTCTTTTCTCTTTTGTTATGACCCCTATACAGCTCCATAGTCCATTTTTCACAGACATATATATTTACGCATGTCATGTGTGCGGTGTGGGGATACCAGACATAGATCTGTTTACTTCCAGGTTCCACAAAGAAATCGACAACTTTGTGTCAAAAACAAAGGATCCGCTAGCATGCGGAACAGATGCTTTGCTATTCCCGTGGAATTGGTTCTCACTGATTTATGCATTCCCTCCTATTCTGCCTGCTTCCACGACTTCTTCGCAGGATCAAGCAGGAAGGGAAGTCAGTGATTCTTGTGGCCTTCAGCGAGGACCAGGAAATTTTGGTATGCAGGGATCGTAAAGATGACAGTAGGGGACCCATGGACCCTACCGCCACGGCCAGACCTTCTTTCGCAAGGTCCGGTATTCCATCCTACTTTACAAACGCTAAATTTAACGGTTTGAAGAAACGTGGGATGTCAGGTTCAGTGGTTTCTATCTTGGTTAATGCAAGGGAGCCGGCCTCCATAATTATATATTATGGAGTCTGGGAAGCATATGTCTTCTGGTGTGAAGCCAGGGGTTGCATCCCAGGAAATAGGTCAAAGGTAGAATCCTTGACTTTCTGCAGATGGGGTGAGAAATAAAGCTGGCCTTGAGTGCTTTCTAAGGACAGGTCTCAGCCTTATTGGTATTATTTCAAGGACCACTTGCTTCGCTTTCTTTGGTTCATAACTTTATTCAGGGGGTAACACGGCTTAATCCCCGGTTAGATCATCCCTGAACCCTTGGGACTTGCATTTAGTTTTTGGCGGGATTACAAAACAGCCTTTTTTTGGACTGATACGACATTTTCACTTGGTCCTTTTTTGACAAGGAAACTATTTTTTCTGGTAACCAAATCTGCGGCAAGAAGGGTATCAGAATTGGCTGCTTTTTCTTGTAAAGGCAGCCGTATAAGTCCTCTGATCTCATGGTACCCTACTTTTGTTGTGTCTCCCTCCCCTGAGTTGGCATTGCTCTGGGACATCCCACAAAGTAATTACTATGGCTCTGTGTCCCGTGATGCACGATTAAAGAAAATAGTATTTTTATAACAGCTTACCTGTAAAATCCTTTTCTTTTGAAGTAGCCAAAGAAGGGGACACAGAGGTCCCGCCCCTCTTTCTAGTATACACGTGTATTCCTTTGCTGCAAAACTGAGATGCTCCCGGTATGGGAGGGGTTATATAGGGAGGCAACTTCCTGTTTAGGGTGTGCCAGTGTCCAGCACCTGAAGGTGGACTATAACCCACATAGTAATTACTATGGCTCTGCGTCCCGTGATGTACTTCAAAAGAAAAGGATATTACAGGTAAGCTGTTATAAAAATCCTATTATTGTTGGTATCAGTGACAGGAATTGTGTCCTATTGCTGGTGTAGAAGGAATAGTGCCTTGTATCAGAGAAAGGAAAGGTCCCAAGGGCCCGATAAAGGCAAGCAAAGGGCCACAGTTTGGAGACCACTGATCTAAACCATTCCATTTAAGCTCTGGCTGTATGTTTAAGGTTGTTGTCCTGCTGGAAGGTTAACCTCCACCCCAGTCTCAAGTCTTTTGCATACTCTTAACAGGTTTTCTTTTAAGATTGCCCTGTATTTGGCTCCATCCATCTTTCCATAAACTCTGACCAGCTTCCCTGTCCCTGCTGAAGAAAAGCATCCCCACAGCATGATGCTGTCACCACCATGTTTCTCCAAAAGGGTCATGTTCCATGCTTCCTACACATGACTCTTTTGGAGAGCGATTCAATGAGGCTATGAGGGCTGATCCTTTATGATCCAGCCGAATCCATTGTGGAGTATATTGCTAGGATTCAGTGTGATAAGGGAACCTCCTATCGGGAGACTGATATCATGATTTTATGATCCCTGTAATTCAGAATCAACATTGTTTGGTAAGTGGCCATCTTCTTTACAGGAGATACCTTTGAGCACTTCAGCACTTTTTGAGAAATCATTGCACACTGAGCACTTTCATCACCTTCACTCATATGTGGACTTTTAATAACTAGAGTCTTTCATTGATTGTTCTTGTTATATTTTGTTTTGTATATGTTGTGTTATCACTGCTTTCAATTGCATATGTGGGAGACTTAAGGTCCATATACTAAAGCAATTTGCACAACTTTTTTTGCACTTTGATGTTATGAACTGATTTTAGTGAATGATTTATTATTATTTAAAGGGACAGCACACTATTTTTGTTTTGGTAATAATAATCTGTCTTGACCTCTAATACTCAAAAATAAAAAAAATTATGTATCCAACATATGATGGGTGTACAACAAGATATATTTTTACCCAGACATTTAAAATTTTCTACCCCAGAGCTTATAAAGAAAAAATTTAACGCACGGATAATGTCTTGTGTAGTTTATCCTCAATTCGTATGGTTGAAGTCACTACATTTGTTTCATTTATTCTTCAGCGGGCCTTAACTTTGACATTAATGAGCCATCAGCTGACATGTCCTCGGCATGGGCACAGCATGTCACAAAGATGGTTGCCAGGAGAGGAGCCATTTTGCCTCAAGATGTTTCTGTAACTCCAGTGGCAACTCCAGGTAAGCACAATCATTTGCCTTTTAGATGAAAACATAATGTAGGTCTATTAATTCATATAATTTGTGTAAACCGTGATTAATTAACTTTTTTTTTTTTAGCTAAGAGCCAATAGATTTCCAAACTTTGAAAAACATAAAAACATGCTGTTTGTATCACTTTTCCTTGCAGTGCCCCCTGAAGAGAGAGAAAACTTATGGCTGGTAGATGCTGATAATCCTTATGGGCTGGAGAAGAAAACTAAGAAAAAGAGAAAGCGAAAGAAGAAAGAGGTCAGACCAGTAGATGAAAGTAAAGGAAATGGAAACTATAATAAAAGGGCTTCAACAGCAGTACCTCGTCTTCCAAAGCTGCCTGTTAAGCCTGGTCTAGTGACCAGAACAGTGAAACCTCGGGAATTTGAAGAGGCTCTTCCAGGATCATATAGAGAATATAGGGGTTGGCCACCTCTTAATGGAGGGTTATATCATGCGGAGAATATGGATGACCATCTTGGATACAAACAATACACTCATGCCAATTTTATTTCTCACCCTTTCTCCACTGATGAACTTCCTATCCCTCATCCAAGGCGTGATGGTGTATTCCAGTACTCAAATGGGAATCTGCCACCATATTCCACAAGACATGGTCCCTGCAATGACAGGACTCAAACTAGAAGAACAGAGAATCCCCCCATGCATTCCAGAGCAAACCTCATGGATGCTGAACTCATGGATACAGATTCTGATTTTTAACTCTACAACAGACACTTGAAGAACTCCCTCTGAGTTAATAGAATGCATTTACCAGACACAATCCAGGTCTTCTGGATCCCTTTTGCATTGATTAACAAAGGTTCTTAATAAGGAGACATATACAGAGCTATGGGATCTGCGTGAATGAATATGTGCAGAAGATGGTGGGATTTATTTGGAACGATTTCTCAAAATGACACCAACAGATGGATAAAAACTGAGACAAAAATAATTAGTTTTATTGTTCATTCACAATACAACTATGCAATGCAGAGTTTCCATATTAGGTCTTTTTTGATTTATTTGATGGGAGTTATTCTGCTGGCTATGTATTGTGTATATGGCAAATAATTAGTGATCTCTGTGAAGATGGCATACATACATGGAAATGTTTACCTGGGCCAAGCTACATTTTTCTGATCAGCTGTCTTGTGGTACTATTTAGAAAATGAACACAAAACGCAATGCTTTGTATAAATCTTTAGCAATGTGCCTTACATAGCTGGCTGTTGAAGCTGGCTTTCATGGTTTTATTAAACCTTAAGGATGCGTCATATGTGAAATAGCTAATCTAATCAGGTCCTGGTCTTTAAATTTATGTTTAGGCATATACATTCCTTTTACACATGAGATGCTATACTGGTGGAACTTTCACTTGCCTTGAGATCATACTGCATAAGATTTTAGATATTCTGTAGTGTTGAAATGTATACACTTGCAGTACAACAAAAAGAATGCTTACATTATGTTTTATGCAGGAAAGCTGTAACTTTGGGGCATCTTTAACAATATTTGTAAGCAGGCTTAATATCTTTAGAGTCAGGAAATGCAGCATTTCTTTAAAGGACCTTTAAAACAAAGACACTATCTGCAACCCACCATATCATCTTCTTAGGCTGTATTTTATTGTAATTTATGTCAGATTAGAAGAGAAAACGAGTTTCAAAGAAAGGAGTAGCTGTAATAAATAAAGGATTTGGTATATAATAACATAATATTAGAACTCTAATGGGTATCAGTGGTTTCTGGTTTTCAACATTTTGGGGAGGGCGGCAAACAAACCTGAAACCCCCTGTAGGAGACAGACAGTGGCAATCAGTGGCCCACCCCTCCTGCAATTAGTGCCCCTATGGGAGATTTTGTACCATGCAATCTGGCAAACGTGCACTGCATTTGCAACCTGTGTTTGGGGTGTCATTTGCACCCGCTGCAGATTGCAAGGGCATTGCGTGGGTTTGTGGGTTTCCCACACTGCATTCTAGTGTGAACAGAGGCTTAGGCTTCTTTAACATTTGCGGTAATCCGGCTACCCTTTGAAAACGTACCCGTGATTGATTGTTTTTCAGAGGGTGGCGTAGCAGCGGCTGACAGGCATTCAGAAGGCACTACTGCTGCTTCCTGATTGCCTGTGTCTTGTTTTATTTTTACATTATTTTTTTAATTGCCTATTTTACTGAACGCCATAACTGCAAACCAACTAATTGGCTTGCGGTTGTAGAGTGGCCAAATTGAACTCAATTGCTGACTTTAACAGGCATACCACCTGTCAAACTCTGCAGCCTGAGTTAAAAATGCCGCAAAGCAAAAGTATCCTGACCAGGGCCGGTGCTACCACTAGGCAAACTAGGCAGCCGCCTAGGGTGCACTGGTGTCTAGGGTGCAGCAGGGGGACTCTGGGGACTCTGATGTAAGGGAGAGCTATGGGGACACTGATGTAAGGGGGGCTATGGGAACCCTGATGTAATGGGGACTATGGGGACCCTGATGTAAGAGAAGACATTGGAGATCCTAATGAAAGTGGGGTCTCTGTTGTAAGGGTAAACTCTGGGAACTCTGATGAAAGGGGGGGGGACTCTGAGGACCCTGATTTAAGGAGAGGGGATTCTTGGGACTCTCATGTAAGGGGGGGGGGACTTTGGGAACCCTAATGAAAGGGGTTAGGCCCGGGGAGCCCAGGCCTAAAGCTGTGTAAGGGGTCCCAAGATTTCTGATGGCTGCTCTGTTCCCCACACACTGCGCCGACATTCCTCATACCGCTGCAGGATTGAATGGTGTTAGCTGGAGACTAAGCCAATCCATGAAGAAGAGGTATCCAGCCAATGAGGTGCCATGCAAGCCGTGCTGCATGTAACATCACGTCCTCCCAGCTCCCCAGTCAGTCTGCACACAGCAAGGAAAGGAGGGAAGAAAGCATTCCTGTACAGGCTGCATTTGGAGCCTTTATTTTAATGCTAGTAGCTGGTCTTGTCTAGGGCACAAAATAGTCTAGCACCGGCCCTGATCCTGACCATGGCATATGTGCAGCCGTGTCCAGCTGTATTGTTACAGTATGGGTGGGTGGGGAAACCACAGCTTAGCCTCCTGTTCTTACCATCCACCGGCCATCCATATGAAAAAGCCTGTATGCTGTTTAAATCTCAGATATGGGTATCCTCTATGTTAATACATGAAATGTGACCATTCAGAATCAATCAGGAATCTATACTTGCAGGGAAATTGCTACAGTTACACTTCCCTGAACAATGAGTGCATTTTAAATGTGCTTTTCACACCTATTATACTCAAGGGTTGTTATATCTGTCTGGAGATCTTCAGCTTCACGTAGATTTACAAAAGACAAATAATAAAAAGAAACTCTCAGTTGGACCATAAACTCATCACATCTGTGTCTAGGCCGACATTAGTTTATCATGCTGGAGGCAGTATCAAACAATTACCCAAAGAAACAACACACACCTAATAAAGCCTTCATGGAACAACCATGTCACAGCACCAGACCTCAAATATGTTGCCTGTTACTCATTTTGGTATCTGCTTTTTTCCTTGGATTGCTGTTTTTGAGTAGCTGATGTGGCTCCAGCCAGTTAATATATATAAGATTCTAGCAATGGAACAGTAATTATCTGGATGACCATTAAAGAATTACAAATGGCCAAATATGGACCATTATTTGTACATTATTATTTGTACATGATTTCTGATAAACTGTATCTTTATTTTCAGTTTTTTATGTTTTATTTAACTGAAATAGAACTTTTTTCCTATGGAAATATTACCTGAATAGAATTGTATATATGCATCTTTTGGTTTAGCACACCCTTGTTCTTCATATACAGAGCATAAAGCATTTGGTGCTGCTCCTAAATTATCCTTTATGTGCATGTTTTTTTTTTTTTTTTCATATTGTACAAAAGAATTTATTGTTGTGTAAAAATGTATTCTTTTTTTTCTTTGCCCATCCAGTCAGTAGTTATTTTTATATTTTGTGTGTTTATTGTCTTTTTTGATAAGAGTCAGTGACAATGTTCTGATAAAGTCCATAGATGAATCATACTTTCTAGCAGAGGAACAAATCACAATATCCTTTTAGGTGACTATAGGTATTATCATTTCTATAAAGTATTTTCCATTACTTGTACATTTATCTAGGGGTGCATTTAAAAAATGCAAAGCAGTTTGCCCAGTGAAAGTGCATGCACGTTTGTTCTGTGCCAATAGGGCAAAAAAATAATGTTATTAGGCTATTTCCTGTGCTGGGCAAATGTTTCTCATTTATTTCAAACAGAAAATAATACATTTAGCCACTAGATGGGGTAAGATATTAGAGACATTTTCTATGGTATGTAATGCCATCTAGTGACCAAATGCAGTATTTTCTGTTGTAAATAAAAAAAAAACCCTTTGTCCAGCACAGGAAATGGGCGAATAATATACACATTGCGGTTGATTTACTAAAACTAGAGAGTGAACAACTAGCTGCAGGTCTGTATAGAAACCAAGCAGCTTCCAGTTTTTTTTTTTTTTGTCTTATCTTAATTGAATAAGCTGAAGTAAGAAATTCATACTACCATGAACAGTTGCACCAGAGTTTGCACTCTCCAGTTTTAGTAAATTACTCCATTGTGTTCTTTAAATTTAAACAAAATTGATCAAATAAAAAAAAAAAAAATTGTGCTCAAGTCCCATCAACTAATGGGAGAAAATCGACACTTTGACCAGTTCAAACAGAAACGTGTGTGAGAAAAGTCCAAATGTGTTTTCCCTCACCAAAAAGGGATCTCCGTCACCAGATAGCCACAACTCAAAGCTTACCAGAAAAACATGACTCTCATGTTATAGAGAAGTCAAGGGTAGCATGTGATGAAAATGATCAACAGCAGGTTCAAGGAAAGTTACAGATTGCCTACAAATGAAGGAGCCCCCAATCTATCCTCGATCCACTTGCCCAACTGAAAATGTGCTCAGGAAAGAACAGGAGACCACAGGCTCCACATAGTGTGAAATCTGAAATATTCAAATTATTAAAACATTGCACCTACAACTCACAGTAAGGCCTCTTGCACACTACAGCTTGAAAAACCTAACTACAGTGTTTTTTTTTTTTTATTGATCTAAAATGCAGCCCATTGTTTACAATGTGCCTGTACAAACAGGCACGTAAACAAGCGCTAAAAAATGTATGTAAAAAAATGAGTAATGTTGAGCACAGGAGAGTAAAGTGTGCAAGTGTATAGGCAAGTAAAATTTTTCTCCATTGCCACAATTGTAATATACTCACGTAAACCTTAAGCGACTAAACAATCAAGTAAATTAATGCACTTAAAAAGTAGAATTTACTATTTTTGTTTTACTGCTCTGTGCTCAATGCTGTATTACTGATCTTTACTCAGCTGTGTGCAATTTCCCATAGACAACAATACATCTCTATTCAGATCAGTAAAAAAAACTCAGCATTTTTTAGTCCTGTGTGCAACAGACCTAACTGTGCAGGAAAAAATGTATTCCAGCCAGCAAATGCTAACTTCCATGTCCAACTTGTGGTTGCGTGATGATGTCATCACGTAGCTCCACCCTACATGTTTCGTCATAGGTGACGTCTTCTGGAGCTAATAACTTTTTTTTCTCACATTTGGACAGAGCGGTTGTACATGCACATGGACTGAGTGAATTGCTATGCAGTTTTTTTCTTTATAAATGCACCCTTTATCATGTAAATATTTTTATTAAATGTCATTTTAATGCCAAGTCACCAGACCAGGTTTTGCATCGTGTTAGGTCATCCGTTGGACTTTAGGGATCCCAGAAGCCATATTCCCCTTCTTTGTACTCTGCAGTATAGCGTCAGCACCCCCTGTGATTACTCAAAATATGTAAAGAATTTGCAGTGCCATCTTGGCTGCTAAGCACAAGCTCACTGATGCCACAATGGGACACAAGGGACCAGGAATAAGTATACGGATTTACACATAAGGCAAACCTCAAACTTTTTCAATTGACCTAAGGATATTGAGGTACACTTGTCCAGTCTGCAGAGAATCATACAATTTATGGACTATAAGGGGGAGATTTACTGGAGCACACGGAATCTGGTGCAGCTGTGTGTTACTAATCATTTTCTAGGTTGTATTGTCCAAGTCATAATAAAGTCTTGTGGGTTTTTTTTGTTTAAAATAACAAACATGTCATACTTACTTGCTCTTATCTGTTCAGTGATTTTGCACAGAGCAGCCCAGATACTCCTCTTCTCGGGTCCCTCGCATGCGCTCCTGATTTCCCACCTGCTGAGTGCCCCCACAGCAAGCAGCTTGTTATGGGGACACCCAAGCTGAGTGGCTGCTCTGGGTGTCCATTCAGACACGTAGCCATAGCTCGGCCCCACCCCCTCTCTCTCCTCATTGGCTCATTGACTTTGGTTTTACAGCAGCGGGCGCCAGTGGCGCCAACAGCTGTGTCTCAGCCAATCAGGAGAGAGAGTCCCGGACAGCCGAGACTCTCGTGCAACATCGCTGGATCAAGATGGGGGCTCAGGTAAGTATTAGGGGGGCTGCTGCACATAGAAGGTTTTTTTTATCTTAATGCATAGAATGCATTAAGATAAAAAACCTTATGCCTTTAGAACTACTGAACAAGATACTTTAACTGAACAAGATGAAATTAAAAGCTGATTGGTTACTATGCACAGCTGCACCAGATTCTGTGTGCATCAGCTTTAGTAAATCTCCCCCATTGTGTCTGGATTTCTGAATTGTATGAGTCTCTGTACATCAATTTGCAATTTATTGGCTGATTCCACAATTTTTCATTCAGATCTGTGTGATTTTAAGGGAATTTACGCGATTAATACGCCAGAAAGGCGTGTGTCAATAAAGCATATGATTCTCCACCGATCAGACAAGTCTTCATGAAAATATTTCAGCAAACGAAAATTGTGGTTACGAATATGTGGTTACTATTTTATGTACAAAACTAATACCATAGCAGCCCAAGAATGTGGTTATTGTTTACACAATAAATTGTTTGAATGTTCACTTTAATTAAGCAATTATGTGCCTATAAAATAAGTAAATGGGATTTTTATTTTCACATGATTGAATATTTGAAGTGAATCCTAACTCATTTTATTGTTTTGAACATTCTGAAATCCTTTAGTAAATCAGCCTCATCGTAGGTAGCATGTAAAAGTTTTTTCCTACAGTACTGTTTCTTTTCCAATAGATTTTTATTAGAAAGAATCAAATTGAATACAAGTTTGAAAAGCAGACTTAATGAATCCAAAACACCCCTAAAGTACTGTTTATACTGACAGCACCATCTGCCATCAGCCTAATCACAATGTAGACGGTACAGAATAGACCATAGAGTTGCAACAGCTGCACTCACAAAAGATATGGTACACGGCACAGGCAAGGAAATCACTGCAAAGCTGGGGATCTACTGAGGAATCTTACTGTAAAGATTCCCAGATCCCAAGTATTGACTCAAGCATACAGTTTAGTTTTGGGTGATCTTGCCTTCACAATGCTTAAAACACTACCCCTGAAATTCCTGAACATTTTTTTATTTTCTATTACATTCTACTAACATGTCAATAGTCAATAAGAAACCAACCAAAAGACTTACATTAATGCACCTTCAAACACCACCATAATTGGATGTAAAAAATTGGCACGCTCTTCATACAGCATAAAAAAGCATCTTGACATTTTCTCCTTTCATGTTGTTTACATTGGCTGTTTGACAGATCTGCATTGTCAGAATCTTATACTGACTCAGAAGTGACTTGGCTTTTAAATGTCTAATCACATTGACTCATTTTATTACATATCAGTGTTTCATATTCTTTGTAATAGTGTTTAGAGTTGTGGTAATGACTGTATCAAAAGCGTGATGATGATGATTTGGATGTATGGAAATTGTGTGTTTCACAGTCATTTTAACTGACTTGATTTGAAATGTTTGGAGGTTTGCGATTTTCCTGTCTCGTGTACTTGGCTGCAGGGCTGTCTTTAATTTTGATTGGACCCTGGGCAAACATTTTCTTGGGCCCTCTCGAATCCCCTTATCAACTATTTGAGGGCTGTGCGGGCTCAAGGGGCAGCTGCTTTGGGCCCCACAAAAATGACTGGGCCCGGGGCAGCTGCCCCTTTTGCCCTGTGTTAAAGACAGCCTTGCTTGGCTGATGTATTTTTTTTCTTTCACATATCATAGTCACGCTCGGCTTATTTAGTTCCTTGTTGCTGCAGAATTAACTTGTAATACCTTTGTTTCTTTTTTCTAAAAAAATTGGGATAATATAATACAAGGTGAAAAGGTTTTCCACTGAAACAGTGGAAGATCGGTGAAGCTTGGGCATTCTGAACCTGTGCCTTGCAACAAATACACAGAACAAGTTTTGGAAGGCTTGTCATTTGTGCAGACAGAATACATGTTTGCAAATAAAACTTGTAAACCCCAAATGTGGAGGAAAAGCTGTTACCAAAATGATTTTGTATTTTTGTATTTCTTATTTGTAAATATGAATAAAATGTGCTCTCTTTTACATATTTGCTAGTGTGTATTGATCTTTTTTTCCAGACCTTGTACAAACGCTTTGGTCAGATTCACACTCCTGAGGTGCATTCATTCATAGCAAAAATTAAAGCTGGCCACCTGGTAACTCTTATAAATATTCTTTATTGGCTACATCATGTAAAACAAGATCAATGCTAATGTGTTTCAGCTATTACATCCTTTCTCAATGCTATGAGGAAGGCTCTTCTAGCTGAAACCCGTTAGCATTGATCTAGTTATACATGATGTAGCCAATAAAGGACATTTAACCACATGCAGACCAGCGCACAACGATATACGTCAGCACAATGGCACGGCTGGGCAAATGGGCGTACAGGTACATCCCCTTTAAGAAGCGGCATTGTGGGCCCGCCGCGTGCTCCGTGACCGCGGGTCCCATGAACTTGATGGAGCGGAAGAATGGGGAGATGCCTTTGTAAACAAGGCATTTCCACGTTATGCCTAGTGACATGACAGAGATCACTGCTCCCTGTCATCGGGAGCAATGATCGCTGTCATGTGAGTGGTAGCCCATCCCCTCCACAGTTAGAATAACTCCCTAGGACACAGTTAACCCCTTGATCGTCCCTTAGTGTTCAACCCCTTCCCTGCCTGTGTCATTTACACAGTAATCAGTGAATTTTTATAGCACTGAACGCTGTATAAATGACAATGGTCCCAAAATAGTGTCAAAAGTGTCCAATGTGTCCGCCATAGTGTTGCAGTCACGATAAAAATCGCAGATCGCCGCCATTACTAATAAAAGAAATTAATAATAAAAATTCCATAAAACTATCTCCTATTTTGTGGACGCTACAACTTTTGCGCAAAACAATCAATGTACGCTTATTGTGATTTTTTTTTTTTACCAAAAATATGTAGAAGAATGCATATTAACCTAAACTGAGGAAAAAATTATTTTTTTTTATATATTTTTGTGGGATATTTATTATAGCATAAAGTAAAAAATATAGCTTTTTTTTCAAAATTGTCGCTCTTTTTTTGGTTTATAGCGCAAAAAATAAAAACCGCAGAGGTAACCAAATACCACCAAAAGAAAGATCTATTTGTGCGGAAAAAAGGACGTAAATTTTGTTTGGGTGCAATGTCGCATGAACGCGCAATTGTCAGTTAAAGCAACGCAGTGCCGAAACGCAAAAAGTGCTCTGGTCAGGAAGAGGGTAAATTCTTCCGGGGCTGAAGTGGTTAAAGGAGTTACCGAGTGGCCGGCTTTAATTTTTGCTTTGATTTTCTACCAGGGGAGTTGGACACCCCAGCCAGAGCACTGGATCTTAGCATACATTTCTACTATTTTGGCAGTTGAGCTTGGGTATTCCTTGTTTGTGCATTAATTCAAATTACGTTGCACCTGCACCCTTTTTTTTTATCTCAATGCACACAGAAGTTGATTTACTAAAGGCAAAAAGACTGTTGACTTTGCAAGGGAATTTTCCCTTAGTTTAGTGAATGGAGTGAAGCTCTGTTGACTTCCATTATCCAATCATGTGCAAGCAAAAATGTATTTTTTTTCCTTGCATGTGATTAGGTATTATTTCCACAAGAAAATTTTTACAATATCCACTAAGTTAAAGCAAACTTACCTTGCAAAGTGAACAGCCTATTCGCCTTTAGAAAATCAGACCCACAGCCTTGGCATGTATGAGTTAAGCCAAAAGGAACCTGCAATTCCATCCCAAGAAATCCACATTTAGCCTCCTGGCTTATACATGCAGTATGCTCCAGCTCTAGCCTTAACCTTTAGGCCCTTTGTCTCCTACAGACTGTCTTCATACGCAACTCTGTGCTCATACCTAGCAACCCCTTGCTGCCCTGGCTTCCACTTGTCTCACCTAGGTGGAGCCCCCCTGACTCCTTGGTAGAAGCCTCCTCTGTCTACTAGGATAGAGCATAGAACCCCAGACAGGTTTCTCCTAAAGGTCCTTGCCCGCTCCGTCTGTTGTGAAAAAAACGGTATGTGGTCGTCCCCCTCTTTTCCATACCAGGAACCCCACGCCCAAATTTTTTTTAAAATGGCGTGGGTTCCCCCCCAAAATTCATACCAGATCCTTATCTGAGCATGCAGCCCGGCAGGTCAGGAATGGGAGGGGACGAGCGAGCCCCCCCCCGAACCATACTAGGCCACATACTGGCCGCCCAGCATGCCCTGGCAATGACGTCTGGCCCCTTAGCTATTTAAGAAATGTCACATAGCGGAGCAGGCAGACTGCGGCAGCGTTCGTCGCAAGCAGAGTTTTTTTTGTTTACACAGGCAGATCCCCGTTATGTCACTGCGGGGAACGATCGCAGGTGGCCGGCGGACATCGAGTTCGCCGGACCCATTAATTGGCTTCCCAGCTGCCCAATGAGTTCCCGCGCCGACGTACAGCTACGGCGATTTGCGGGAGAGAGTCACCTTGCTGCAGTATAATGACGGCGGCTGGTCGGGAAGCTGTTAATATTAGAACACTCACCTGTCCATGAATCCAGCGGTGTCCTCACCCAAGCCGATTTATGAATCGGCTCTCGGGAGCTGCCGCCCCCATCACAGCTAAGGGAAACAGACAGTGAAGCCTTGTGGCTTCACTGCCAGTTCCCTACTGTGCATGGGCGAAGCGCTTTGCACTTTGCAAGGCAGCAGGGGAAGGAGGAGTTTGCCACGGCAACATCAGCCGGAAGTGGAAGCGTGTACCTGTCAAAACAAGGGGGGAGGAGGCAAACAAGCAGAGCTTTTCATTTTGAGTGGAGCTCCGCTTTAAGTATTTAACATCACCAAAACAGAGTGCCTAGATAAAAAAACACTGGGGTTGATTTACTAAAACTGGAGAGTGCAAAATCTGGTGCAGCTCTGCATGGTAGCCAATCAACTTCTAACTTCATCTTGTTCAATTAAGTTTTGACACAAATAAAATGGAAGCTGACTGGTTTCTTTGCAGAACTGCACCACTCTAGATTTAGTAAATCACCCCCACTGTCATTAATACAAACATAGAAGCCTTTCTACATTTCACCAAAAAGAACCTAGTTGCTAAGAATGTTCTGTACGCTGATGTATTGGAAACCTACCATCAGAGAAAAACATTGGCTGACATCCTTCTGAATATGTTAGGCAGTGTAGTTTAAAAGAATAGACACCAGAGGGCACTTGTAGTATAGAAAAAGAAGAGAAAACCACATACTAGCGTAAGCATTTTTATTACTGAATGAAGACTTCTGAATCCAACAGTTTACATTCACAATTAGCAGACTTATGCCCTGTACACATGGTCGGATTTTCCTACGGAAAATGTTGGATGGGAGCTTCTTGTCGGAAATTCCGACTGTGTGTAGGTACCATCGGACATTTTCCATTGGAATTTCCGTCACACAAAATTTGAGAGCTGGTTCTCAAATTTTCCGACAACAAAATCCGTTGTCGTAAATCCCGATTGTGTGTACACAATTCCGACGCACAAAGTTCCACGCATCCTCGGAATCAAGAAGAAGAGCCGCACTGGCTATTGGACTTCATTTTTCTCAGCTCGTCGTATGTGTTGTACGTCACCGCGTTCTTGACATTTGTGTGACCGTGTGTATGCAAGTTTAAGACAAGTTTGAGCCAACATCCGTCAGAAAAAATCCATGGATTTTGATGTCGAAATGTCCCATCGTGTGTACGCGGCATTACAGTGATGTTGGTGTAGCCCTCTTCTGGTGTGGTTATGAGAAATGGCCCTTCCCAAACAGGATATTGCACTAAACCTGTAGATAAAGAATAGAACCAGAACCTTCACTAAGTGGAAGAGTGGGTTTGATTAAAAAAAAAGGTGGCAGTGCCTCCACCCAGGACAGGGCCTCTGAACAGACGGGATTCTCTTCCTGGGAAATTAACCACTAATCTAATCAAAGTAATTGTGAGAAGAAGAACTACTGCAACCAGCATATAAAATGAACCATACATATTATAGATGCACATGAGTATGGAAATAATACAAGCTTTATATAAGAAAAGATTAATAACAGTACATACTTAGCTCCCAACTGTCCCTGATTTCAAGGGACTGTCCCTGATTTGGAGCAATGTCCCTTTGTCCCTCATTCCTCCTCATTTGTCCCTGATTTTGGTCTGATCTATATAGATGTATATAAAATGCACTTTTTATCAAAAAGTTTTTTCCAGCGCAAAACCTTTCATCTGATTTCTAAATTGCTGCATTTGTAAATTTCAAAAGCCAATATAAAGGAATAGTAGTGGTAAAAAAAAAAGCACTTGTGGGTTTAATCAATCTTGTTTTTTTGTACAATTCTACTTTAAGGGGGCATGGCAAGGGGTGTGTCCTATGCCTGCATACTTTTGCTGATAGGTGTGCCTCATTCCCTTCTCAAAACGTTGGGAGGTATGCATACATCCAGTTTAAAAGGGGGAAGAGAATACTAGGTAGGCTGAGGACAAAACAGTCTGCCAAAAAAAGGTTTGAGTCTAGGTGCACATCTATGCAGTTGCGGTTGATGCAATTTTCAGATACGTTTTTGAACCCACGTTTTTGCATGCAGTTTTCATGCATTTTGCATTTTTATATATATATATATATATATATATATATATATATATATATATATATATATATATATATTTATATATATATACAGTAGCTGGTTGCTAAGGAGCGGGCTGGGAAGCCGGCTGCCACATTCTCAACAACCGATGAGTCATCAGCTGTCAGCAGGGTTCCCCGCTGACAGCTGAATGTATAAAAAAAAATTACCGGCAAAAAAAAAAAAGACGACGTGGGCCCCCCCCCCCCAAATCCATACCAGGCCTGATTTGTTAGGAACCCCATGCCAAAATTTTTTCTTTTTTACAAAAATGGCATGGGGTCCCCCCCAAAATTCAGACGGGACCCTTTTTCCGAGGATGCAGCCTGGCAGGTCAGGAGAGGGAGGGGATGAGCGAGCGCCCCCTCCTGAATAATACCAGGCCACATACTGGCGGCCAAGCATGCATCGGTCAATGATGTCACATGAAGGCGGTGCCACCAGGTGCTGTCGACGGGTGGTCCTGCCCCTTAGCTATTTCAGAAATGTCACACGGCTGAGCAGGCAGAGCACAGGAGCATTCATCGTGAGCGGAGATCTTTTATTTTTTTTCGGGTCCAGCGGTGCAGCAGGCATAGCGATTGACAATGTATCTACATCGGGGGACATTGTTTTTTATTTTTTTAATAAAGGAATTGTCAAAAGCTGGCTCATACCTGGTATGGTTAAGAAGGCGGAGTGCTCCTTGCCCCCCCTCCTCCTTTCCTTCCCTGCCAGGCTGCATGCTCGGACAAGTGTTTGGTATGGATTTTTGGTAGAACTCCATGCCGTTTTTTTTTATTTTTTTATTTTGGCATAGGGTTCTCCCTAAATCCATACCAGACCCAAAGGGCCTGGTATGCATGGGGGGGGACCTCACGCTGTTTTTTTTTTTTCATGTTTTTTCTTTTTTTTGCCAGCAATGGCTTGCAACCGAAAGTAGATTTAAATGTTTTTTTAAATGTTTTTTTTTCTTTAGAAATGTCAGTTTGCTGCATCATCATTGCTCCTGTAAAAACAATCTTTAAAAAAAAATGTTTGCATTGATAGATGTCCACCAGGGCAGTACCCAGGCCCCCCATACCCTTTTTATGGCTAATAACTTGCATATAAGCCTTTAAAATGGGGACTTTTGATTTTTCATATTCGGGTCCCATAGATTTTAATAAAGTTTGCGGGTCGGGCCCGAATTTTTTTCCTATTCGGGAGTTGTGGTGCGAACCGAACAGGGGGTGTTCGGCCCATTACTAATGATCACTATCACTTGGTGTCGGAGACCTGAAGACAAGATCTGCAGGGATGGGAAGACCCTCAAGTCTGCAGCTTTTCACCAGCAGAAGCCATGGTATGGCACTGGAACTCAGAGGCAGCCAATCTACTCTGTGCTTTAGTCCCTCCCTTTAGGGGCGGCACAGTGGTGTAGTGGGTAGCACTCTCATCTAGCAGTAAAAAGGGTCGCTGGTTCGAATCCCAACCACAACACTACCTGCCTGGAGTTTTCATGTTCTCCCTGTGCTTGTGCTCCGGTTTCCTCCCACACTCCAAAGATATGCTGGTAGGTTAATTGGCTTCTGTCCAGAAATTGCCCCTAGTATATGAATGCGAGTTGGGGACCTTGGATTGTGGGCTCCTTGAGGATAGGGACCGATGTGAGTGTGTGGAGCACTGTGTAAATTGACAGCTCTATATGGGTACCTTAAATAAATAATAATATAATAGATAAGCATCTTAATGAGACACAATGTATAGGGATAGGGACAATTGTATACACACACCTACACTCACTCAGGATGGACTGGTGTCTTTATTCAACCTTACTAACTATGTAACTATGTAAGCTTTTCTATTCTGACATACAACCAGGCATATAAAGCCTCGTACACACAATGAGAACATCGGACTAATGATCATCCATTTTTTTTGCATATCAAAAGAGTGAAGAGTTTACTAAAGTTACGAAAATTCTCGTACGACAGAATACAACTTCGGAAGTGATGTCATGTATTGTATTGTTTCTAAGCATGCGTGGTCTTGGTCTCCTGATTTTCTTCAGACAAATACTGTACTGAATAACCAAAAATCGTTCGTTCCGTATCGTACAAGAAAAATGTTCGTATGTGTCCCATCAAATAAATTCGCATGAACTGCTGTGATTGGCTTCGAAAGCGGTATTTTTTGTCCAATTTTCTGATTGTGTGTGTACTATGCATAACTGTCAGAAGTGACTGTGGGATGCCTTACCTGGCTCTAGCATATGCTAGCTATCGAGCCCTAAGCTACAACTAACTATAGAATCCCAGACCAGAAGGAACAGGAATAATTAAAATAACAGGAGGTGCTTATAAGCTCTATTGCAACAAACAGTATTGTCTACTAATACACTGGAAGGTGACCACTATACACATACAGTAACACAGACCTATCTCAGTCTCTGGCACTGTGCATGTGAGATAATAACAATAGGGCTAAGA
The DNA here is from genome assembly GCF_042186555.1 of Aquarana catesbeiana. Taxonomy (NCBI): domain Eukaryota; kingdom Metazoa; phylum Chordata; class Amphibia; order Anura; family Ranidae; genus Aquarana; species Aquarana catesbeiana. The sequence goes on from NC_133326.1 coordinate 141,632,556, forward strand.
TGCTTCTGTCTAACACAAGGATTTAGATCAGAGTTGTAACTAGAACCTTCAGGACCCCGATGCAAGAAAGCATGAAGGGCCCCGTGCCAGGGCATTTCCCATTGCTCCCAGAGCCACAGTGGGCCACCTTTCTGCCATCTTGGGGTCCTCTTCAGGGCCCCAGAGCAAGAAACCATGAAGGGCCCCCCTGGACCCCTACCAGGGCCCTACCCACTGATCCCAGGGCCCTCTCCTCCCATTGTGGGACCCTTTATTACAGTCCCACTGTGGGCCACCTTTCTGCCATCTTGGGGTTCCCTCACTGTGGCAGAACTCCAGAGCTCAGTGGCAAGTGGGACCTTTTTGACCCTGCTAGTTCGGCCCCTGGTGTCAGTTGTTTTTTTAATTTTTGTCGAGGGCTTTGGTAAAATATCAGGGATCTAAACAGACCCCTGATGTCTCACTTTTAAGACAGAGAAAGGGACTGAGGACAGATTCATCAGTCAGTGATCAGAACCGGTACTGCTATAGCCACTAGCAATAATCACTGTCTTCTCCCAGCGGGGACGGCTTCTCTGCCCCCTTTCTGCTCCCCTGCCAGGAGAGGGCAATGGGGTTGATTTACTAAAGGCAAATATACAGTGCACTTGCTCCAGAGCTTAGTAAATGAGGTAAAGCTTCACTTTGCAAAGAATACCCAATCACATGCAAGCAAAATAAAAAAACAGCATTTTTGCTTGAACATGATAGAAATCAGCTCTCCCTCATTTCAGAGCTTCCCCTCAGATCTAGTGCAACTGCACTTTCAGCACACAGGGTATTTTCCTTTAGTAAATCAACCACAATGTTTTGGCGAGAGGGATTCCCTTGTCAGCACTATCTGTGTTGATGGGGGAATCATGCAAACTTCTTTCCTGCAATCTATGGCCTGCCTTAAAGTGGAAGTCAAGTCAAAAATGAAAAATGTTCTATTAATTATATGTAAAATATCTTTATCTTTGACATTATTCATTTTCTGAATAGCGGTTTGTGTCGCTTAGAGAGTCTAATCAAAGCTAGACAATCAGCTTCTTCCTGTTCTTCAGGGACATCCTTACTTCCTTATTTCTGAATTCTGCATGGGGGGCCTCTCACTTCCTGAAAACGTTGTCCTTCTCTTCTACACGCCCCGCCCCGCCCCCATCCTTTCATTTTTAGACAGACATACCTACACCTGCTCAGCCCCACCCCATCCCTCCTCTCCTTTTTAGACAGACATGCCTAGACCTGCCCAGCCCCACCCCCATCCCATCTTTCCTTTTTAGACAGACATACCTAGACCTGCCCAGCCCCATCCCCATCCCTCCTTCTCAGATCTCCAGGTGTCTTCATAGCCTCTTTTGGATAGCAGTTTCTCCTGAGAGAGAGGGGGAGGGGTAGGGGGCAGGCTTTGAAATTATGTTCTGTTTGTTAGAAACTATAAGATAGATTACAATGCAACATGGATCAAAGTTGCATCAAAGTCACATCAAAGCATTGCAGGTACCTTTTCAAAGTCGCTGATTTTCAAAGTCGCATAGAACGGGTGTCAATGGGCTGTGACTTATGTGTCCAAAGTTGCATGACAAGTTGCATTAGTGGAAACAGAGCCTTAGTGTGGTTGCCTGTACTATGATCATTGTAGACTTTGAGCCGAGACCCCAGAGCACTTAAAGCTACACTGACAGTCCCCCCCCCCCACCCCCGTGTACAGCTCTCTTCCCATGTGCACAGCTATACTGTATATGTGTACTGCACCTCCCTACCATCACCCCCCCCCCGCCCCCCCTTCCTTGTCCTGTGTGGATGGGGCTTTTTATTTTTTTAAATTTTCTCATGAATTAGGATGTACAATGCATCCTTACTGATGAGAGAACACTGGGCAGGAACCTATGATCAGCTCCTCCCATCCTGTATACGCCCACTGGCTACACAGGAACAATGCCCCTCCCAGGAAGTGATATCAGTGGCTTTCAGGAACCACACCAACTGGCTGATTTTACATTTAAGAGGAAGTAGAATTGAAGTCATGTGGCACTGGATTCTACAAAATAAAGGTAGAAAAACTGTGATTTTTTCATTTTGAGGCATAAGGCTGAACTTAGCTCACATTAATGATTGCAGGGTCAGAATTTAAGTGTTAGGGTGGACTTCCACTTTAATAACTACTTCAGCCCTGGAAGATTATACCCCCTTCCTGACCAGAGCACTTTTTGCGATTCGGCACTGCGTTGCTTTAACTGACAATTGCGCAGTTGTGCGACGTGGCACCCAAACAAAATTGACGTTCCTTTTTTTCCCACAAACAGAGCTTTCTTTTGGTGGTATTTGATCGCCTCTGCGGTTTTTATTTTTTGCGCTATAAACAAAAAAAAGCGACAATTTTGAAAAAAAACGTATTATTTTTTACTTTTTGCTATAATAAATATCCCCAAAAAATATATAAAAATTTTTTTTTTCCTCAGTTTAGGCCGATACGTATTCTACATATTTTTGGTAAAAAAAATCGCAATAAGCATTTATTGATTGGTTTGTGCAAAAGTTATAGCGTCTACAAAATAGGGGGTAGTTTTATGGCATTTTTAGTGATTTTTTTTTTTTTTACTAGTTATGGCGGCGATAAGCGATTTTTATCATGACTGCGACGTTATGGCGGACTCATCGGACAATTTTGACACATTTTTGGGACCATTGGCATTAATACAGCGATCAATGCTATAAAATTGCATTGATTACTGTAAAAATGTCACTGGCAGTGTAGGGGTTAACCACTAGGTGGCGCTGTAGGGGTTAAGTGTGTCCTAGAGAGTGATTTTAACTGTGGGGGGGAGGAGCTGTGTGTGACATGGCACTGATCACCGATCCCGATTACAGGGAGCGTGATCAGTGTCAGTGTCATTAGGCAGAATGGGGAGATGCTTGTTTACACTAGCATCTCCCCATTCTTCCTCACCGTGAGACGATCACGGGTATGCCCACGGACATCGAGTCCGCGGGACCCGCGATCCTGGTCACGGAGCTCCCGGCGGGCTGGCCCGTGAACCGTCTCTTAAAGGGCAACATACAGGTATGTTAATCTGCCTGTACGTGCCCTTCTGCCGCAGTATATCTGCGTAAGGCGGTCAGGAAGCGGTTAAGGGGAACAGAAGAGTTAGGCAGGCCATAGGCAGTTTAAATTTCTTTCCTGTAACCATATGTTGAAGCCCAGCCAGGAGAAGACTGTGATTATTGCCAGTGGCTATAGCAGCCACTAGCAATAATTGCGAGTAAATCCAGCAGGCTGGTTGGACCCAAGTTGATCGATCAACTTGGAACATTCAGCCTGCCCATACACGATTTGAGTCTCGGCCAGTTCCTGCTGAACCAGCTGAGATTTGAACCGTCTATGGCCATGCCAAACCCTTCCTAGAGACCCATTGTCAGGCCCAAGCAGTGCCGTATAAGAGATGGGTGTTGGTGGGTGTGCCCAAATCTACTCCAGTGTTATGCCATAGAAATCATTTTTTTGCATAGAAACCACTAACGTCTGCAGAAGTTCTGAGTTGAGGTGGGCAAAGAACCTTTCATCTGAGAGTAAAAGTCAAAGTAATATATTTAGTGAGAGGATGCTAAAAAAAAATATCCTAATAGCATAGCCAAAAAATGTTACAAACAGAAAAAATGTCTCTATTTTTTCCAATATTTTTTTTATTGAAAATAGTGCATGGAAAATATACAATATACATTTCTTAAGTATAAAATACAATGTGGAAAAAAGGGAGGATAGAACTCGGCCAACATGGCCTGCAAAAGCAACATTTGGCAAGATATACAAATTCTACTGGCAAAGTATAACATTTCTGCATCTGTCTATCCTTATATTTTAGTTGTCCCAAAATCATTACCATAACACTTGTGAGCTCTTTGTCGAGAAGGTGTGGAGCCCGGCACCTACCCGTCCACCCCACACGGGATTTACACTGTGGACGGGAGGACCCCAGCCCACCCCCCCACCCCCCCCGACCTACAACCAACAAATCCATTATCACTTCTTGATTTTCTGCAATATTGCAGGGACAATAACATAGGGCAGGAAACCCTGCATAGACTAACCAAAGAAAAAGAAGAATTAAAGAGTGAGAAAAAGAAAGAAGGAAAAGAGAAGGAGTGGGGGAAGGAATGGGGTTGGGGTTGAGTGCACCCCTAAGGATCTTCTCTAAGATCCATTATCTATCGAAGCCCGTAGATAGATAGGTCCACCATGGTTCCCAAATCCTGTCGAAAGCCCGCTGTTTATCTGAAAGAATCGCCGACAGGCGTTCATTAATCATGATCCATGTTAGCTTCGCTTTTACTAGTTCAAATGGGATCAGAGGCTTTCTCCAGGATCTAGCAATCGCAATCCTAGATGCTGTGAAGACAAAAGATATGAGTTTTTTTGTGTACCTAGGCACTCCTTCCACTGGACCCCCCAGTAGCGCCTGCTGTGGAGATTTGGTTAGATTGACTTGGGTCAGTGAGTAGATAAAGTTATAGATACGTATCCAAAATCGCCTGACTTTAGGGCAAGTCCACCAAGTATGATATATTGTACCTTCCCTGCCGCGCCCCCTAAAACATAGTGGGGAGGCGCCAGGGATGTATGTGGCAATTCTCGCCGGAACCATATACCACCGTAATAAGACTTTATAATTCGCCTCTATCAGGGAGGTATTTATATAACCTTTTGAGGCTAGTTGGGCCGTGTTGAGCCATGTGTCCATATCTATCGTTACCTCCATATCTTGTTCCCACTTTTGCAAATAAAATAGTTTTTCTGTTTTAGAGGTCAGAATACCATAGATTTTGGATATGTGGCCTTTATGTTTATCAAAGGATCTGCATAAATATTCCATTGGAGAGGAAGTCATAATATCGGATTTGCGTTGTAGAGTTTTCAGGAAGTGCGCTATCTGGAGATAATGATAGAATTCTGTATTAGGTAACTGGTGTTTTTCTATAAGAGACTGTTTTGATAGTATACCTCTATGATCACACAAATCAGCTATACGAATCAAACCTTTGTTGGTCCACCATGATAATCTTTGAGGATTAAGACCCGGGGTGAAATCTGGATTGCCCGTTAATGGGGCTAAGGGAGCATGAGGGGAGCGAAAAGTGAAAAATTTTTGTAATCTGTCCCACAAGCCTAATGAAAAAGATAGTGTGGGGCACAATATGGTTGGTCTGTCTTTCATATGAAGCCACAACAGATGGCTAATCGGTTTAGTGGTATATGGGGATGATTCCAATTTCATCCAGGAAGGTTGAGATAGTCCAGAGTGGGCGCGAATAAGTTGGGCCAATTGGGCTGCCTCAAAATATTTGGCCAAATTTGGGACCCCCAGCCCCCCTTTAGATTTGGGGGTATAGAGGGTACGTTGATTCACCCTAGGTCTTGTATCTCCCCATATAAATTTCATTATCTTTTTCTGAAGAACCGTAAGGTCTGGCCTATTGATTGCTATTGGAAGAGTTCTGAACAAATACAACAGTCTCGGTAGGAGGTTCATTTTGATGGAGTACAGTCTGCCAAACCACGATGGGGGGCTTTTAGCCCATGACAATAGATCTGCTGTCAGCTTTCCTATAAAGAGGGGGGTAATTGGCTTGGTACAGGGTCTGTAGAGTGCGGGTTAGAAAAATTCCCAAATATGGGAGTTTATCTTGCTGCCATTTAAACTGAAACGATTTTTGGAGAAGTTTTACCGTCTGCGGTTCTAAGGTTAAATTTAGGGCTTCATATTTGGAATGGTTTATCGTGAGACCTGAGATAGTGGTGAAGCGTTTTAAAAACTTGATAGAGATTAGGGAGGGACGTGATCGGAGAGGAGAGGAACATTAGAATATCATCAGCGAACAGAGAGCATTTCTGCTCTCCATCTCCGCAGCATATCCCTTTTATGTCTTGGTGATGTCTAAGCTTTATTTCCAGGGGTTCTAATGCTAAAATAAATAAAATAGGAGATAGGGGGCACCCTTGTCTCGTTCCCCTGTGTATATTTATTGTGTGAGATTTGTAGACTTTTATCTGAATTTTGGCCGTGGGAGTGCTGTATAGTGTTTGTAATATATTCAGAAAATGAGGCCCATATCCATATCTCCTCAGTGCGTAATATATATACTCCCATGTGACCGAGTCGAACGCCTTACAAAGATCTAACGACAATAACATACCCTTCTGTGAGCCCAAATTGTCCCAGTTTGAGTTAAGTGCTGCAATAATATCTATCACTCGTTGGGTTTGGTCCGGAGCTTGCCTATTGGGAACAAATCCCACTTGATCTGGGTGGATATATTTGGCTAGAAAGGAATTAATTCTGGTTGCTAAAACTTTGGTCATCAGTTTGAGATCCACATTTATGAGCGATATCGGGCGATAGTTAGCAGGATCCCCATGATCCTTTCCCGGTTTGGGAATTACTTGGATAAGGGCCTCATTTTCATGCATAGCTAAAAGATTACCTTTCACTATCGCGTTGAAAAAGGAACACAAATGAGGAGTTAGTATGGCTGCGAATTTTCTATAATAGTGGCCAGTGAAGCCGTCTGGACCGGGTGCTTTTGTAGGGTTCAAACTCTTAATAGCTGCTAATATTTCTCCCTCAGTGAAGTCTGCTTCCATTAATTCTATGTGCTCTTGTTGTAAGGCTAAGATTTAGTGCTATTCTAGCTGTGTCTATTTTATGCCGCAGGTCTAGATGGGGGTTAGATTTTTGTTCCTGAACTATTTTCTGTAGCTCATCTTCCTGTTGTTGGATCTTTTGTGCATCATCCCTTTTTTTCCTAGAGGCCGCTTGAATCAGTTTGCCACGAATGGTGGCTTTATGTGCCGCCCAATTGATACTAGGGGACGTGTCATTAGCTCGATTATCTGTAAAATATTGTTGTATAGCTTTCTCTATCTCAGTGTATATAGTGGGGTCGTTAAGTAGTGACGCGTTGAGTCGCCACGTTGAGGGTTTTGGTCTCATCCATAAATCTGTTAATGCCATTAATACTGATGAGTGGTCTGACCATGAACTGGGTACTATTTTAACTGATTCAATTGAGGGTAGGAGTGAAGATTGAGTTAGTAAATGGTCTATCCTCGAGTACGTTTTATGGACCTGGGAGTAATGAGTATAGTCTCTGGTCGTGGGATGGGAATCCCTCCAGGTGTCTATGAGGTCATAAGAATGTAGAGTCCGGGCCAGTTTAATTCCCTGTTTGGGAGTATGTTTCAGTACAGGTTTATGTACATTGGTCCTATCCAGGGCTTGATCTAAGGAAACATTACTGTCACCTCCCATTATTACTTGGCCTTGTACATGAGGCATTAGTGTTTGTAGCATAGTTTCAAAAAATGTAACTTGACCCGTGTTGGGGGCATAATATGAGATGAGAGTGATGGCGTTATCGTTCACCTTCCCCGCGACCATGACATACCTCCCTTCCTTATCTCTGATGACTGTTGAGGGGGTAAATGGTACCCTCTTTGCAATGTAGATCGCTACTCCTCTTTTTTTATCTATCCCGTTAGATAAATAAAACGTGGGAAATCTAGCATTCATATATTTAGGAGCTGAGGTACGTGAGAAATGCATTTCCTGAAGAAGCAGGAAATCTACTTCTAATTTATGGTAGTTAAGAAAGGCTTTAGCACGTTTTGTAGGGGAATTTAGGCCTTGAACATTATGTGTTAATACGTGAGTGTGTGAATGGGAAAACTGAGATTTTAACATTATAGTTTGGCAGACTGTACTCGCCTGTTGTAGATGATCGTCCTAGTTCTCTCGTAGAAAATGTTTCGATGGGCTTCTTTAAATTTCAGGTGTAGGGGTGCACTCAAAGAAAAAAAGAAGACAAAAGAAAGAAGAAAGGAGAAATCAATGTTGGGATAAGATGAACTGGACCAATGTCCATCTGTCACCTCAGAAATAAAATACAGAAAAAACTGGTATATCAACATAAACATATTCGTAACGGTCCCGGAGACTATGGTCTCCACTAAGTAGGGCGGGGTTGTCTCCATCTAAATGATGAAGACAAGCTCGTCAAGAAGTGGCATGCGTTTTCGCCTCGGCACTTTCCATAATAAACATTGTATTGGTAGAGAGGGGAATCAGATAAATCTAACTGGCTTAATCTGTTCCATTCTATTCCCTCAAGTCCAACTGAACAAAACTAGATTAGTCTAGAATAGGGGGTTCGGGGATTACTGTATCTAAATAACCATTTCAGTATAATAACAATTAAACATTGGTAAAGCAGCTCTAATCTCTCAGTATCGAGAGGGGGGTTTCATGCCTCTAGTAGCTAGGCAGTCACTTTAGCGTCCTGAAGACGAATTAAACTGGCTAGAATATAGCTAACAGAGTGAGTACCAGACCGCCGGAGGGGAATCCCATATGGGTTTACGGTGATGTCTATTATCACTGTGTGGTGGATACTTTTCCAAATAAACATAGAAAATAGCAAAACAAAAGGAAAAGGGGCTCATCTCCATCTTCATCCGTCCGGTCCTGCTGCTGGATGGCGTCTTCTAGATGAATAACGCTGACGCTGTCCCCAAAGGGGCGAAATTAGGCGAACCGTCTCCTGTGGTGCTTTGGATGCCGATGAGTCTCTGTATATCAATCTGAGGCCCAAGAGGATATCTTCTCCATCCGGAAAATTTGCGAAAGAATATGTATGAATGTAAACGATAGTCGGAAAGGAAACGACCACCGGGGTGGCCCAAGAGGTCAATTTCACCCCTAGCCCGGGCCGTGGACATGATTTGTTCCTTGATTCTGTAGAAATGCGGGTTGATTATAACATCTCCAGGAGGGCCGTCTTGTCCTGGAGCCATCAGGGCTCGATGTACTCTATCTATTTCCATGTGCTGTGGGGAAATATCTGGGATCAAATCCTGCATGAGAGTATGTACTTCATCCTCTAGGTCAGTGACCGCCTTTGGTAGACCGCGAATTCGGAAGTTATAACGTCTAGATCTATTTTCCTGATCCTTAATTTTGGCGTTGGCTTGGTCTAACTGATCTTGCAATGAGGCTATCATGCTTGAGTTCTGATTAACCCTCCTCACTGTGCCATCCATTTTGGATTCAATAGTATCCAGTCTATCTCCTATGTCATTAAAATCATGTTTCATTTCTGCTGTAATTAATTGGCAAGCTTTAGTGAGTTCTTGCTGTAATAGTGCTGAGAAGCGAGCAAGGAGGACAGAATCCCCTGAGTATGTTGTTGGAGGTTGGGGCGGTTGTTCGCTCCCTAAGCTGTTTTGGCTTAGGGCAAGTTTGGCTATTTCAGCCATATTCCTCTCCATGGAGGAGGCTGGGGAGACTGCGCCATCCATTCCCTCCCCCTGATAAGTTTGGGAGGGGGAGAGAGAGAACCGAGGGGACCCATCCTTCTGTGGCCTTATGGTATCTTCCTGTGATTGGGAGGAGAAGGGGTCCCGCTCTCTATCCAGGTCAGCTGCTGCTGTATTTTGAGGAGAGAGTCTTTGTGCAGGAGGGCCCTGATATCCCTGGGATCCGCTCACCTGCTTAGCAGCGTTTGTCTCTGTCCTCCGGCCCGACGCCATCTTGGAAGGGGGAGTCCCTGCTGTATCGTTCCCCGAGCGGAACGAATAGCTGGAAGTTGGGGGTTTCTTTTTTGGTTGTCCCCCCTCCTCTTCGGTTCATACTGCGGATCGCGCAAAGATTTGCTGTCTGTGTGGCTTCTCTCTGGCGTAATCTTGCTTGGAAAGGCCGGCGGCGTGCGGAGCAGGTCAGAACATGTCCGCTCCCGTGCCCGCGCGCATGCGCACAAAATGTCTCTATTTTAATGGTACAGTTTATATTTACACACATCTGAAGATGAAAGGGATAAAAAAGAAAAAGTAAGTGTGTTTTTTGCCCAGATAAAACAGAACAGCCCTGGGGTGCCTTCAGGTGTCTTCAGGGGTGCTTTGGCAAAATACCTAGAAATTGACCAAAACCTGTATACAAGCCAGAGGGTGGATCAAGCCTGCCTATTAGTTACACAAAGCCACATTGTTTTCATTGTCCACCATTACAACCTTCTAGCCACCAGTGTCCTAACAACCAATGATGTCTTTGGTTGAGAAAGAGGATGTCGGGGCACCTGTCCCTCCCCTGCCTCTCTCCTTCAGCACTGGGGTAATATTAGCTGAGTGAGGGAGAGAAGCTAAGAGAGAATAGGAACACTGGAATACGAATAAGTACCAGTGTGCAAAGATGTATTTGCTTTGGAAGAATAAATTACCTGCTAATGTTGGGTGTCCAGTCCTATGCATGTGGATATTGCTACATTATGCAAAACTATTAGTTTAGTTTTTTAGATTTTAGAATGGGGCGCCTCAAGATTGTGTGGAAGGAATGCATTCTCTGCATCACTTTATATGTTCATGCTCCCTGCTCATTCCAAGATAGTATGGGCATGTAAAGGAATGGTGAATATGACTTTTTATTGTAACCCCATTTCCATTGGCTGGGATAGTGCTCATGGCTGTACCCATACACAGATATTCTGGTCAACAACCAATTCTATCAAAAATGTTCAAATCAGAAGACTATTGCACCTATGCCTTTAAGTTTGAATGCAGAACACAGGGTGTTTCATATCTATGCATATGAAGTAATGTACAAGTTGACACATGCATCTGTTTACCTTTACATGCATTTTACTCACATGTATGTGTTTTCTGTGCATTTTTTTAATTATTATTTATTATGCAAAGTGAGAAGGAAACAATCAACATACAGTTTTTTTTTTAAAAGCAGATAGTGTAATGTAAGAAATCTCCCTCCACTAAGTCTGGCTGCATCCATTTTAACTGTGGGCAGCTGAAGCTGTTGCCTGTTCACTTCCTGGATTTACACAGACACACAGAGGCACACCTCATTGGCCCTCTTATGACTCATCCCCCCTCCCTTCCTGGCAAACTCTCACGAGAGTGAGAGAGAGAGCTATGCATGATGTCATAAGCCTGGGCTTTTTTCCAGACAAGGAACAGGAAGTGGGCTGTATAAGGTACTACTGGCAGAAAAAAAACAGTTTTACTATCCAAAGTTAAAACAACAAGGGCAGAAGATTTAATAGATGAAAAGATGAAAAATGCCTGAAGTTCTGCTTTAACATGTGTAATTGCAGAAAACTGCAGTGCGTATTACAGTTTACAAATGCACTAGGCTGTAGTGCTTAGATGTGAAATAGCCACAATGAAATAACTGGCTATCTACTTGACAAGCATTTTTATGTAGTAAATGCAGGAAGGTAAATGGGTAAAAGCCAAATATACTTCCTTCTGTGAAAAAAAAGCCAAATATACAGTATGATTCTAAAAACCCAATGTTTTAGCATACATTTTTTACGCATTATTTACTGTGCTTATCTGTGTTTTAGTGCACGTTTTGCTATATTTCTAACATGCCACTTATATGCCAAAAAAAGCATCAAGGTACATCCCAAATATAAGAAATTAGGATATTATACAGCCTAATATAAGATAGTGCTATAGATCCTTATCTGTAGTGGATAAAGTATCTCTAATAATCCACAATGATATCATTCTTCTAATGTCTATGGTTATCTTATTTTCTTTAAACACTAACATTTATCTTGCAGGCAGATACAATTACACAATAAATGGCTTATTTTAAGACAGTACAAAGGGCATTAACGGTGTACTTGGCGTTGTAAACCATAACTACCCATCACGTTTCACCTTTTACCATTTTATACCAGCCAAACAAATGAAAGATGATTGTGTATTGGTCACATAAAGTTGTTTTTTTGCCTTCAAGCCCATTGCCCGTGAAAAGCTTTTCTAAACGTTGTATTCACACAGGATGCAAGATGCAAGCATAGAAAACAGCTGAGGAAATAGCAGAGCTGCCCCTTAGGAAACTATGGCAACCCTTGGTTTCCCCATTATGTTTCTGTGTGGACAGCTTACGTTAAATTACACGGTCATTAATTTATATGCCAGCGTAGCTGCAGTATTTTCTTGCTGACTTCCTTAAAAGTAGAGCTGTGTTCAGAGAAAAACATGTCAATTAAAGGTGCTGCTGGATAGCAGGTTCCATAGGAGCCATAGGCCTCTATAGTTCCTTTCCTAAAATTAATACCCTCTATAATCTAGCCTGATATTAGTTCTCTAATAGGTCTCTGGGTGACTGGACATTGCATTGTGGGATGTCAGAGGGGCTTTGCCTACTCCAACCATACAGTTAGGCTTCTTTAACAGAGTTGTGGCAGCAATCTGTGCATTCTAATTGTATCGGTAAAGTTATGGTGCTGGCTAAGTGGCAACAACTTTACTTTATATTTTTTTTTCTAGAGTACAGGTACATTTAAAGCAAGTCTGCCGACAAAGAAAAGATCCACCAATCCACCCACCACCCTGGTAAACTCTCAATACTTTTGAATATGAAAAAATCATATGACATGCCACCAACCTCCCACAATGCGGTACTTGGAGGCCTGAGCAGCCGATTGCCAGTGGCAATCTATTGATTGTGCATTTGTCGGCAATACCAAGTATTGCCAACAATTGCCAGTGACTTTGCAGGGGGCAGGTGTGGGAATCTGACAGGTGAGGTAGTGGGATTTGTTTTGTTTTTTTTAAAGAGAAATCAAAGAAGAATTATATACTTCTAGAGACCTAAAAAAGCCATTCTCAGCCAGAGGTTGCTAGAGGTTCCTTGAGTTGACTGACCTCCCATCTGATGATGCCTACAGAGTTCTAGGGCCAGCGCCACTTGGCAGAGCCATCAGCATGACAGCAACCATCTTTTTATCTACCTATAAGAGTGACATTCTGACCACAATTGTAAAGGTGACATTCTTTCCACTAACCTTCAACATAAGGTGCATTTTTCAAAAGAATCAGCAATACATTTTTAGCATGGGTTCCACGAGATCTAAAAACTTTTTTAAGGGTTCCGTTGGGGTAAAAAAAAAAGGTTAAATAGGCTGATCTAGACCAGTGATCTCCAAACCTGGAGATCAGATAAGGCCCTTTCTTTGCCTTTCTCTTGCCTTCGGGGTACTATTCCTCCCATTGACACCAATGATGGGGCACTATTCCTCCGATTGACACATCGATGGAGCACTATTCCTTCCACTGGCACATCGATGGGGCACTATTCCTTCCACTGACACCAACAATGTGGCACTCTTCCTCCTACTGACATCATCGATGCGGCACTATCCCTCCCATTGATACTGTAGCGCCCTGGGGTTTAGTCAGGGAGCTCTTCACCAAATTCCTTGTCAGGAGTAGCTACTGTAGATAGTTGTTAGAGATCCATTGATTTTTCCCTAAGTCGAAACTTTACAGATAGTTGATCTCCATACGGGGGTGGTTGCACATCAGATATGTATGTTGGTTAACTGGATGAGGGGCATGAAAAGAAAGGGCCACATAGCATAATTCCGTATAAAATTGAGCCAAATCTGTTGTGGGAAACATACGTCCAGGTTGTGCAAGGGATCGTTGGAGATCAACTGTCTGTAAAGTTTCGGGACGCCCTGGGTTCCAACCGCAGAGGATCCCCAAGATTCCATCCTGGTTGCCAGTTTATGATTTAAGCTTGTTTGACTCATAGAACGTATGTTCTCTTGAGTTCAAACTATCTGGTAAGCCTACATCTGCCTTGGTGGGAGCTTCATTGCACTGGTGTTTTCATTTTTTATCTATTTCATTTTTTATGCCAATGTGGTGAATAGGATCTTCATTTTTTTTACTACACACTGTGGACTTTCAGAACTCTTCACAGACTTTTTTTATATATGATTTTTTTGCATTTAATTGTATAATTCACAAGGCACATGTCATATGTGGTATTGTTGCGATTTTCTGTTTTTTATTAGCCAATATGGTTTTTATTTGACTCACTGATATTTTGCAATTCACTTTCTATAGTTAATAGTTGGTGTTAACCAACCCAATTTTCTAAGCACTACACTTATGCACTTCTTTATAACTTTGTTACTGGGGCCTGACTTCATCTGACTTTATAGCTCAGACCTGCCAACTAGTGTTTGGCGAATGGTTCGGGCCGAGCAAAAGTTCTGCCCGAACATTACCTGTTCAGCCGTTCGGCTAATATCCAAATTTCCGTAGCGCCCCACAATGCACAGTGCTTTCTAGCGCCCTAATTGGATGAAGCCTTGCAAGGCTGTGACAATTAGGGCACAGAGCACTGTCAGAGACCTGATTGGACAAAGTGATGATGACTTTGTCCAATCACAGCTCAGTGCTCATAGTACCACCCCACACTATAAAAGTTCATTTTCATTCATAAAAGGTTTCCTCCCACAGGAAGCTTTTGCAGTGTGCAGTTGGAGTGGAAATAGATAGAGCAGGGCTCAGTTTGCTACTAGCGAGTTAGTGTGTTCACTTATTGTGACTCTGAGTGTAGAGTTTTAGTGTAGTGTTAGTATAGTGGGTCAGTATAGTGTAGCGTAAGTATAGTGTTTCAGTGTAGTGTAAGTGTAGTGTGTTAGTGTAGTGCATTGTTTAACACTGCATTACATAACATTTAGTTCTGTATACAATGCTGTATACCTCTTCTTTTTTTGGTTGCTGCACGTTTTTTTTTTGTCTTTTTTTTTTTGTCCCCTGCCTGACCCCCTTTTTTTGTATTGTGAGTCGCAGTTTTTCTGACTGCAAAGCTGGTGTTCCCCCTTTTTCATTTTTTTTATAGTTTTTACATTTCTGTTAGTCCTCAATTTAATGTGCACCAAACACAACTTTTCATTCAATAAAGTGCATCCAATCACACATTTCCCAGTTTCTAGTAAATTTGGGTATTAACCCCCCCCCCCATCATGTCTGGGAGGCCAACAAGGAGAGGCAGATGTTCCCATGCCACTATGAGGGGGCCAGCAGTGTCTGTGTCCACAGGCAAAGCAAACCATCCTCATCCTCCTCATACTCTATGACCCAAGCTGACACTAGTGTGTAGTTCACCGCAGCTGTGAGAGTGGCTTATTCTTGAAGGTTATGGGGTGAGGGCACTACATCACCCAAAGACCATTTTTTCCGCAACTGTGTGACAGGGGCATCAAATTTCATTTTTTTACAGCAAGGCCAATTCTTGCTTTAATCAAGAGTACCTCTAGAATGTTACGGGGTGAAGGCACCACCGACACCCAAAGACCAATTTTTCTGCAACTGTGTGACAGGGGCATCTTATTTCAATTTTTTATAGCAAGGCCAATTTTTGCTTTCCTCAAGTGTACCTCTATAGGGTTACGGTGTGAAGGCACCACCAACACCCAAAGCTCAATTTTTTCGCACCTGTTACTTCTATCCAAAGTCTGCGAAGGAGACACCAGACTTTATCTAAAACAAAATTGTTAATCTTGACCTGAGTGTACTATAATTTGGCTTCTTCACATAAGGCTTCAGTTTTGCTGCAGCAGGTTCCATACACGGTACAGATGCGCCACTTTACAGGCAGACTAAGGGGGTCCCCAGGCACTATATTTAAAGGAAATTTTCATTTTTACTGTTTCACTTTAAGCCTCTTTAAATCTCTGCTCCTTTAAAAACTATCTTTTTTAGAAAAAAATTATGCATTTGTACATGTCCCCCAGGGCAGTACCTAGGCCTCCATACCCTTTTTATGGCCAATAACTTGCATATAAGCCTTCAAAATGGGGGCTTTTAATTTTTCAAGTTCGGGTCACATAGACTTTAATAGGGTTTGCGGTTTGGGTCCAAACTTTTGCAATGTTTGAGAGTTCCCATCAGGAACCGAACCGGGGGATGTTCGGCCCATCTCTACAGCCAACTACCATTCCACTGTCCATTGAGAATACCTTAGTGACCAGTAAAGGTTTTCTTGCTGGACAGATTGACAACAATTGGAGGAGCTTAACCTTCAAGTCAGAGAAGCTCAGGCCATAATAACAAAATAAAAATACAATTAGAGAAGGGCATCTAATAAAAGTAATAGCGGTAATCTTGAGGTCTGCTTTTAGGCAGGATGTTAAGGGCAGAATATGGTATAACTTTTCCTTTTTGTGTGTTATTAAAGTGTTAATAAATACAGTAATGGGTATAAGGGCCAGATCTTACATTGTTGCTGAGGGTACCTACATCCCCATATAACAGATAATTGCAAAAAGAAAATATATAAAAAGACTGAAATTTTAATGGTACCATTTCGCACATAAGTATTTATTCAAAAAATCTTTCAAACATAGAATAAAAAGCTTAAAGTGTTGGTAAACTATTTTTTTTCAAAATGTTTTTTCTAAATAACAAACAGGTTTATACTTACCTGCACTGTGAAATGCTATTGAAAAGAGCGGCCCCTTTCATCCTCTTCTGGGGTCCCCTGCCAGTGTACCTGGCTCCTCCTCTTCTCGGTGTTTCACCATAGGAAGTCACTTTGTATCATGGCACACCCATGGGCCTGTTGCATCCATAGACATGGACAGTGTGGCTCAGCCCTGCCCTCTCTTCATAGGATTTTATTGACAGCAGTGGGAGCCCATGTCTCCTGCTGCCTCTGCAAAACTAAAGCCGTGTACACACGTGCAGACTTTTCGACCGGACCGGTCTGACGGAACAAATCCGTCGGACAATCCGACCGTGTGTTGGCTTCATCGGACCTTCAGCAGACTTTTTCTGTCGAAAATCAGACGGACTTTAGATTTAGAACATGTTTCAAATCTTTTCTTATTGTGTATGTGTATTTACTGACCCAGCAACTTTCAAGTTTTATTGTTACTCATTGATGTATAACACTTGTAATAAATCTTTGTATATTTACTTTCATCTGTGTTGTGTGCATTGGCTATTATGCCGGGTAACTCACAATCATTGTTGTTGCCACTCCGTTACATAACATTTTGAAACGAATAAATTGATTTTGTCTCAGTGTTCGCTGTGAACATTGGCTAAACCTCTCTCACCTCATCTAAAGTCCCAGGGCTATTTCTCTTGTTTTTTTGTGCAAATCTTCCCGACGGACTCGAGTCCGGTCGAAATATCAGTTCGTCTGTATGCTAGTCCGATGGACAAAAAAGGACGCAAGGGCAACTATTGGCTACTGGCTATGAACTTCCTTATTCTAGTCCCTTCGTACGTCATCATGTTCAAACCAACGGACTTTCAACTGGACTTTTGTCCGTTTGTGTATGGGCAAGTCCGGTCGTTCGAAAGTCTGTTGTAACTCTGTTGAAAGTCCGTCGGAAAGACCGTCGGACCTTTGTTGCTGAAAAGTCTGCTTGTGTTATGCGGCATAAGAAGTGAGCCGCTGCAAATGGACACAGCGCTGGATCGAGTGAGGACTCAAGTAAGTATATTGGGGTGTGGTATTTTTACCTAAACATTTTTTACCTTAATGCAAGCAATGCATTGAGGTAAAAATATTTAAGCTTTAGAACCACTTTAATATATTGCCACCTCCTAGCTAACCTCCCACCATGTATAACATGTTGTCATCTTCTCAAGCCTTTAATTATTAGTACCCAGAACCCAACGCATTTTGTTGAATTGTTCAATTCAACTTCTTCAGCAGTAATTCGGAGGCATTCGTTCTAAAACATATACATAAATCAATTAAATGTCTTATTAGAGGTCTGTCCAGAAAGTATCCAGCCATGAAAAAAAGACATTTGCTAAAAAGGATACAAGAAACACTGTACATAGGACATAGGTAGCAGAAGCTGCGGAACTCATTTTGCTACGACGCGTTTCATGCCAAGGCCTACCAGAACGTTCACTTTCAAGGTATTATCAAACTTCTTTGAAGTGTTTGTGCCACACTTTTATTTGCGTTGCAGGGCCCCCGAAAGCCTTCTGAATCATCCAAATAGTTTTCGCATAGGATTGTTCAAGCCTAACGCAAACTTTAATGCTGATTTGTTGCTCTACTCGCTCAGTCATTTTGAATGCGACAGCCACACAGTACACATGCTCATTCAACAGCGTCCAGCGCCCCCACTGACTATCACAGTGAAGTCGTCATTGTTCAAGTGTGCACATTCCAGTCCACTCTCCATGATTGCCAGGTTACATTTACATTGCACAAACCATTCTCGTTATATTAACCTCTTTGTGCTGGCACCTCCTGACCCTATAAGAGGTTTATGATGCTGGGAGTTGTGGCGGAGCTGAAGAGCATGTGACTGGCTGTCACGGCAGTCATGTGATCTGAAAACTCCCGATCGCAAGCAGCGATCTGGAGATTTTGGTTAGGCGCCGGTTACTGTGTTAGGAGCGCGATCTCGGCACAAGCTGTATGGACAGAAATTCACGCAAATATGCGGACCCTCGGTGCCAAGGACCAGGCGGAAAGTGGCCACATATTTGTGTGCAGACGGCGCCAAGGGGTTAACAAAGGCTGGATATTTTCCGGACAGAACTTGTATGTGCAAACAAATATAAATATCAATACATAATATTTCCAAATAATATTGAAAAAAAAGAGCTCGGTTTAGAGGAGAGGTCAAGGTTAAAGAGGAGTTCCAGTCTGTAAAAAAAAAAAAAAAAAATACTGTAGCTGCTGACTTTTAATATAAGGACACCTATCCAGGGATCCCACAAAGTCAGCACCCTCAGCTGATTCGTTAATCAGTTTTGGGTGCAGGCGCCGGCATCTGTAGTAAGGAAAACAGGCGGTGAAGCCTTGCGGCTTCACTGCTTGATTCCGACTGCGCATGCGCGAGTCGCGCTACGTTTTCTGAATGGTCCTGCCGTCTTCTAGGACCTCTGTGTGTCTCAGAAGGCAGAAGGGGAGGGGCCGGAAATTACATAGATCGCTGTGTGGCGATCTTACCAGAAAGTCAGACAGGTACCCACTCCCCCCCAGAAAAGTGCCAAATGTGGCAGTGGAGGGGGGGGGGGGGTACGAACAAGCAGAGCTTCCCCTTTTGGGTGGAGCTCCACTTTAAGTTTAGTATTATTATTATTACATGCACTTATATAGTACTGACAACTTAGCGCTTTACAGTTTAGGTTTAGGGGTTAAATCATTTTTTCATGTGTGGTATATGTATAACACATGCAATGGAAGCAATATTTGCCAAAAAAATGTGCGCTAACATTTCAAGAACCAAAACTCTCACACCATAAACAAATACACCAGTTTTTACAAACTGAAAGTGCTGACCTCATATAATTTGTGTAACAATCTCTAAAAGACATAGATATTATCATCTGATAATGCAGGAGGGAGCGATGACCATCTAATGTCTGTGGTTGCCATAAAGTATTTCTTCTGCCCCCTTCTTATCCTCAGTGAGAGTCTGCACTCAGTGTACCTTCCAATTACTCAAACAATTTCTCAGATACTGCACACAAAACCTATATCACACCTTATCTTTGTTAGCTCTCTGATTAGGATATGCAGGTTAAGGGTAAACAAAACCTTAATTATCAAATGCTTCCAAATCAGGAAACAAAACTGTTAATGCGATTCTGAAACAATTGCTAAGTTAAACACTTTAGATGTATTACTAAGCTATGAGTCAAAACCGTCATTGGCAGGTTCAATAGAAACCGTCTGACATTCGACCCAACTCCTTTAGCAAAAGTTGATTGTTTAATTGGCTTTTTTGATCTGGGTGATGCTGTTAGGGGCACCCAGGGCTTGAATTTTGAGTCATGTATAGCAGCCTTAAAGCATAACTAGTGCCAAATGAAAAAAATGACAATAGTTTTAACACAGCAGTCTTCGTTTTTCAGAGGCCCCCTGTAACATACTCTAGTTTAGTACCTGACAATCTAGCTAGTAAGTCTGTTGTTTTTTTTTTTTTTTAGCATGGGTTCCCCGGGATCTAAATCTTTTTTAAGGGTTCCGCTGGGGTAAAAAAAAAAAAAAAGGTTAAAAAGGCTGATCTAGACCAGTGATCTCCAAACCTGGAGATCAGATAAGGACCTTTCCTTGCCTTTCTCTTGCCCTCGGGGTACTATTCCTCCCATTGACACCAATGATGGGGCACTATTCCTCCACTGACACATTGATGGAGCACTATTCCTTCCACTGACACATCGATGGGGCACTATTCCTCCACTGACACATTGATGGAGCACTATTCCTTTCACTGACACCATCGATGGGGCACTATCCCTCCCATTGATACTGTAGCGCCCTGGGGTTTACCAAATTCCTTGTCAGGAGTAGCTACTAACGATAGTTGTTAGAGATCCATTGATTTTTCCCTAAGTTTGGCCTTGTTGTACTCTACTTTTCTGCCACTAGGTGGCTGGGCACTTGGTAGCATTAGATGTGAGAAGGACATTTCAAGGTCAAGTTATGGGTATATGGGATATCACAAATAATGGGCAGGGGTTTTCTTGAATCCCTTAGCCTGCTGGGAGAACCTATATATTCGGGTGGAGTCAGGTGATCTATGTTTTGTACCACCCGGACTGCCATCTGGGTGGATGCATGTCGTCTGCCCCGGCTGCTTGGCCAGAGATTGGGCCTATCCCGGGGGCATCTGGCTGCCAGACTGTGTGAGGGCCTATTCAGAAGTAAGAGGGCAGTGCAGGGTTGGAACTGCGGCTTACAGTCTAACCAAAAGTGATGGTTCTGCCGGCCAGAAAACCTGTCGTGGTCGGAGGTAGAAGGGAAGTTGACGCCACTAAGGGGCCAACCACCTTTACTAGGGACCACAGTGAGTAACTAAAGCAAGTACCGGAGTAACATTCTCACCAAATGGGCACGGTGGAGAATCGGGAAACTTCAGGTGGTGATCAAGTCAGGGACCCAACCAGCGGAGGTGACGCTTGCATAGCAGCCTTGTGTGTCAAGCCAGGGACCGAGCCGGTCAGCAGGGGTGAAGCTTGAAAGGTATCTGGAGTGCCAAGCTAGAGACCCAGCAGGGAAGCTTGGGTGATGCTTGGGGGAGATACCACCACAAAAGCCTTGAGGAGCTCACGGAATTCTGAGTCAGTGAATCGGAGAGTCCAGTGAGAGACTAGGAGCTCAAGGGGCTGAAGAGCTACAAGTGGACATTGTAGTGAAGCTGAGAGAACTATTGAACTTTGCGTTAGGAACTGTTAAATACTGTTGCCACAGGAGACAGCAAACCTGCACGTGCAGATGTGGCACTTACTGGGGCCTTTCCCTGTACGGATGTCTTCCTATTGAAGTCTTGGAGTCTGCCTATTGAAATTGCAACCAGTGTCTTAGGCTGTCACTCACAGCAAGGGGGAGTATTTGACAAAGTTTTTCTCAGTTTGTCAAGATTTATCTCACTGAACAATAAAAGAGGATTGCTCAGAGATGGATTAACTCTGTGTGGCAAGACTGGGCTCAAATGATAGGAAATCTTATACTCTACAGTATGATATTAAAAAAAATGTTTTCGGGTTTACATCCACTTTAAGGTTGTCCTGGCCCTAACCCTCTTTCCCTTGCAAAATACAAAAAGGACTGTTAAAAGAAATAAAACCTCTTTTGCATCCAAGAAGTGTCTGACGCCCAATGACTTTCACCATCTTTGCACCCACTATGCCTCACAACTCACTACATATTGAAGGATGTCAGCGGTCCGTGGCTTCAAAGATTCTCATTAGACTGAAAGAGGTTAGAGATTCTGCTACAATACCATCAATGGGGCACTATTCCACCCATTAAAACCAAGGATGCAGCATTTTTTATGCCCACTGGCCACAGTCTGGCCCCTCTATAGCCGAAGGAAAGTAAACAAGCTCTTTGTTTAGAAAGTGTGGAGACCCCTGATCTGGACTATAACCGGCCTCTCTTGGTGCACTCCACTGCCACTGTGGCCAAGCAAAATCTATGATCTGGAAGGGAGCAGTTGAATTTTCGCAGCTAGAATTGCTATAATAGCAGTTTGACTGTGAAAACAAAGTATTTATAGCTGTTTTTTGAGGTTTTAAAAGTAAGCATCATCTAAGGTTTAAAGTGAACCTATGCTCTGTTTTAATGTAATAATACTTCACTAGATTTCTCCTATTATCTTTTATTATCCATAAAAGTTTTTTTGGTCCCCTCTCTGAATCAGTTTAACTTTGTTACTGGGGCCTGACTTCATCTGAGTTTATAGCTCAGACCAGCCAACTAGTGTTCGGCGAATGGTTCGGGCCGAGCAAAAGTTCTGCCCGAACATTTCCTGTTTGCTCGTTCGGCGAATATCCAAATTTGTGTAGTTCACCTGCCGAGCACCCCACAATGCACTGCTCGCTGCACAGTGCTTTCTAGGGCTTTGCAAGGCTGTGCCAGTTAGGGCACAGAGCACTGTCAGAGCCCTGATTGGACAAAGTGATGATGACTTTGTCCAATCACAGCTCAGTGCTCATAGTACCACCCCACACTATAAAAGGTTTCCTCCCACAGGAAGCTTTTGCAGTGTGCAGTTGGAGTGGAAATAGAGCAGGGCTCAGTTTGCTACTAGCGAGTTAGTGTGCTCACTTTTTGTGACTCTGAGTGTAGAGTTTTAGTGTAGTGTTAGTATAGTGGGTCAGTATAGTGTAAAGTAAGTATAGTGTTTCAGTATAGTGTAGTGTAAGTGTAGTGTGTTAGTGTAGTGCATTGTTTAACACTGCATTACATAACATTTAGTGCTGTATACAGTGCTGTATACCTCTTCTTTTTTTTTTTGGTTGCTGCATTTTTTTTGTTTTGTTTTTTGTGTCCCCTGCCTGACCCCCTTTTTTTTTATTGTGAGTCGCAGTTTTTCTGACTGCGAAGCTGGTGTTCCCCCTTTTTAATTTTTTTATAGTTTTTACATTTCTGTTAGTCCTCAATTTAAAGTGCACCATTTTTCATTCAATAAAATGCATCCAATCACACATTTCCCAGTTTCTAGTAAATTTGGGTAGTAACCCCCCCCCCCATCATGTCTGGGAGGCCAACAAGGAGAGGCAGACGTTTCCATGCCACTATGAGGGGGCCAGCAGTGTCTGTGTCCACAGGCAAAGCAAACCATCCTCATCCTCCTCATACTCTATGACCCAAGCTGACACTAGTGTGCAGTTCACCACAGCTGTGAGAGTGGCTTATTCTGCCTCTTGAAGGTTATGGGGTGAGGGCACCACATCACCCAAAGACCATTTTTTCCGCAACTGTGTGACAGGGGCATCAAATTTCATTTTTTTACAGCAAGGCCAATTCTTGCTTTAATCAAGAGTACCTCTAGAAGGTTACAGGGTGAAGGCACCACCGACACCCAAAGACCAATTTTCCTGCAACTGTGTGACAGGGGCATCTTATTTAAATTTTTTACAGCAAGGCCAATTCTTGCTTTCATCAAGTGTACCTCTATAGGGTTACAGTGTGATGGCACCACCAACGCCCAAAGGTCAATTTTTCCGCACCTGTTACTTCTATCCAAAGTCTGCGAAGGAGACACCAGACTTTATCTAAAACAAAATTGTAAATCTTGACCTGAGTGTACTATAATTTGGCTTCTTCACATAAGGCTTGCTCGCTGTGGTGCAAAACTTTGTTATTTCCATCCAAAGTCTGCCAAAGAGACACCAGAATTTATCCAAAAAATCTCTAATCTTGTTCCGAGTGCACTAAATTGTGCCCCCAAGCTGTTGTTTACAAAATAAATAAAGCTTGCGTGGAAAATCAATTTAAATGTCTTTTTTTTTCTTTATAAATGTCAGTTTTGCTGCAGCAGGTTCCATACACGGTACAGATGCGCCACTTTACAGGCAGACTAAGGGGATCCCCAGGCACTATATTTAAAGGAATTTTTACTGTTTCACTTTAAGTCTCTTTAAAATCACTGCTCCTTTAAAAACTGTCTTTTTTAGAAAAAAAATTATGCATTTGTACATGTCCCCCAGGGCAGTACCTAGGCCTCCATACCCTTTTTATGGCCAATAACTTGCATATAAGTCTTTGATTTTTCAAGTTCGGGACACATAGACTTTAATAGGGTTTGTGGTTTGGGTTCAAACTTTTGCGATGTTCGAGAGTTCTCGGCAGGAACCGAACCGGGGGATGTTCGGCCCATCTCTACAGCGAACTACCATTCCACTGTCCATTGAGAATACCTTAGTGACCAGTAAAGGTATTCTTGGTGGACAGATTGACAACAATTGGAGGAGCTTAGCCTTCAAGTCAAGAGAAACTCAGGCCATAATAACAAAATAAAAATAAAATTACAGAGGGGCAACTAATAAAAGTAATAGCGGGAATCTTGAGGTCTGCTTTTAGGCAGGATTTTATAGGCAGAATATGATATAATTTTTTCCTTTTTGTGTGTTATTAAAGTGTTAATGAATAAACACAGAAGTCACTTATTATCATGGCACATCCGTAGGCCTGTTGCGTCCATAGACACAGACAGTGTGTCAGTCCTGCCCCCTCTTCATAGGATTTGATTGACAGCAGTGGGAGCCCATGTCTCCTGCTGCCTCTGTGTACGCACGACCAGTTTTTCCATCAGAATAAACTCTGATGGTTTTTCTGACGCAGTTCCGACAGAGTTCTGCTGAAACGTACTTGCGTACACACGATCACACCAAAGTCCGATCGTTTAGAGCGCGGTGACGTACAACACGAACGGCGGGACTAGAAAAAGGAAGTTAAATAGCCAGTAGCCAATAGCTGCCCTTGCATCGTTTTTGGTCCGTTGGAATAGCATACAGATGAACGGTTTTACCAATATGAATTGATTCTGTCGGAAAGATTTAAAACATGTTCTATTTCTAGGTCCGTCAGAATTTTAGAAAGAAAAAGTCAGATGAAGCCCACACACGATCGGAATATCCGATGGAATGATTCCGTCTGACCTTTTCTGCCAGAAAGTCCGACCGTGTGCACACAGCATTAGCGCTTTACAGGTTAGGTTTAGGGGTAAAATAATTTTTTCATGTGTGGTATATGTATAACACATGTAATGGAAGCAATATTTGCCAAAAAATTGTGTGCTAACATTTCAAGTACCAAAACTCCCACACCATAAACAAATACACCCCAGTTTTTACAAGCTGAAAGTGCTGACCTCATATAATTTGTGTAACAATCTTATCATCTGATAATGCAGGAGGGAGCGATGACCATCTAATGTCTGTGGTTGCCATAAAGTATTTCTTCTGCCCCCTTCTTATCCTCAGTGAGAGTCTGCACTCAGTGTACCTTCCAATTACCCAAACGATTTCTCAGATACTGCACACAAAACCTATATCACACCTTATCTTTGTTAGCTCTCTGATTAGGATATGCAGGTTAAGGGTAAACAAAACCTTAATTATCAAATGCTTCCAAATCAGGAAACAAAACTGTTAATGTGATTCTGAAACAATTGCTAAGTTAAACACTTTAGATGTATTACTAAGCTATGAGTCAAAACCGTCATCGGCAGGTTCAATAGAAACCGGCCAACATTTAACCCAACTCCTTCAGCAAAAGTTGATTGTTTAATTGGCTTTTTTGATCTGGGTGATGCTATTAGGGGCACCCAGGGCTTGAATTTTGAGTCATATATAGCAGCCATAAAGCATAACTAGTGCCAAATGAAAAAAAATGACACTAGCTTTAACACAGCAGTCTTCGTTTTTCAGAATCCCCCTGTAACATACTCTAGCTTAGTACCTGACAATCTAGCTAGTAAGTCTGTTGTTTTTCCAACTTACTTTAACAGATTGAGCTGTCCAGCAAAAAATAGAAGGTACAGACAAACCATTTTACGCTGACAATGGTACTTACAATGGTCCTCTTTTATTAATTCATCTCAAAAAGATTATCTCAAAAGAAAAAAACTGTTGCTGTAACACCTTAAAGAGGAGTTCCAGCTGTTTTTGTGTTTAATAAAAGTCAGCAGCTACAAAAAGTGTGGCTGCTGACTTTTAATAATCACATACTTACCTATCCCACGGTCCAGCAATGCGGCTCTCTCCCTCTCCTCTCCCCGCCGCCATCATTGCAAGTGTGGGCACCCCACTGTGACAGCTTGCGGCTCCACAGCCGGGTGCGCACTGCGCCTCCTCAATGGCCGGGCAATCTCCTGGGACCTGTGACGTGTCCCAGAAGATTGCAGGGAGCAAGGGGGAGAGGAGAACTTTCACTCGAGCCGCCTGGGCGGCCCAAGCAGAAGTGAAAGCAGGGACCTGTCAAAACTAGGTACCTGATCCCCCCCCCCCAAAAAAGAATGACATGCCAAATGTAGCATGTAAGAAGTGCTTAAAGTGGAACTTCCACTTTTGGGTGGAACTCTGCTTTAAAGAGTGTTAGTTTAGCTTTGAATTGTTAGTAACTTATTTAAAGTCCATCTAAACCTACTACTCCATCTAACACCACCCTCTCCACTGATTGACAATGCTGCTCTCCAATCGTGGCTATGTTGTTCCTCCACAGATACAGTGTAGATGTGAATGTAGCCACCCTAAGATAGGAGTTCTGTTACTGACTGATCATCAGGATGGAAATTTGCGTGAACGATTTTCTGACAATTAATGTGGTTTTCATTTGGGAAATGACACTCATTCCAAAAATCAAATGTTAAAAGCAAACAGAATTTTGAATTACTTTCAAACAACATTTGTCCAGTCATCGAATGCACAAAGAATTTTCATATGAATGTTCGTACGAATACTCCTACAACCATTCGTTGGAAAATCTACAAGTGTATAGCCAGCTTAACGCATGTACAGTGAAATACTCACAAATGATTTCAATGGTCACAAGCAGTTATTACCTCCTAGGGAGGGTCATAGCAAGGAGTTCTTCTTCTCGTTTTACATTTTATTTTAAATCAAATTCATACATAGGATAATTTACTTTACTTAGCCAAATGCTATATTGTCCAGATGATTTTACTCTTGAAAAACTTTTCAGCTTGTGGGAATGCTTCTGACTCCATCATCATAGATCTCGGTTAGTGACAAATATTATTGCTGGTTTGTCATCTGCATTGGCCATTCATCACATGAAGTGCTCAGAACTGAAAAAAAAACGTGCTGTATCAGGTGATAAGGGTCAAGGTTCTTGCTGTTTCTGACCTCCTAGAAAGTTATTGCACATAACTGATAGTGTTATACTTTTTTGAGAAATCTCCTTTTAAGTGTGGCCGATCTTTGCCCTCTATCATGGAGGAAAGATAAGGATTCAATTGGAACTTTACTCAGAACAACTTGATAAAAATAATGTTCTTTAGCAAGGAACATACATTCCACATGAATATTTATGCCGCAAAAATGTGTGTGTGCTGTAAATTGCCTCCAGCATTGCTCCTGTTTCTTCTTGCTGAAGGATGCCATTTTGCTGAAGCACAGACCCCTGAACAGCAGTAAATATTTAGGCTGTCATCAGCTTGTGCTTTTGGCACAGTGCCTAAAAATAGAGAGCAACTGAGCATGTGCAGAGCAGGATAAGACCATACAATACTGGATTTTAAACAGTATAGACACTTATTTTTAATGTTTTATATAGCTATGCCTGCAAAAGGGGCAAGACTGAGGTGATCTAGCAGGATGCATCCCGATTGGCTTACACAGCGGTTGGACTGACAGCTCCTCTCACTACGCCAGCTGGACACATCGTCTTTGGGCGGACATCCGGTTTCTGGATATACCATTACGGCCACACAGGGCAGCCTAACGCCGGTCTCCCTGCACGGACTCCAGGCTCATCTTGCTCCCCAACACAGCCAGCTTTCTTCTCCACCAAGGACTACCACACAGCTCTCAGCTCATTACAATCCACTTGTGAGTTCTATTTGTATTATATGGTATTTTACTTAATAAATTGTGCTAATCTATGCTGGTTTGCCACTTTCTTCCCTTCCCTTCCTATTTCATGTATAACGCCTGTGCTGAACAGCCAAGCTCCCGTGTTCAGAATGCAGTCGGACAGCTGCTTGGCACGGGACCGGGAAGATAGTGGAGGTCACTGGAACGGCGGTGTCTACTTCAGTTGTTTCCAGCTTCCACGGGCATCAGCCAGGTATAGTGCCTACATAGTTACCTTGTTCCAAGCTGAACCAATGTAATTATGTATGAAGTATCCATATCTGGAATTCTTCTTTAAAAACCACTTAACGACCGCCTATTGTATATATACGTTGGCATTTTAAAGATAGATATCTTGGGAATGGCAGCAGTTGCTGCCACAACTGAGGTATCCATCTTTTCAGTGGGTGGTTCTGTTTACGATAATAATGGCCTCTGCGACAGATTCGCGGCAAGATCACCGTTATCGGCAGCGGGAGAAGGACCCCCCCTCCCGCTTACCGGAGCCGTCGGTAGCGGCGGAGGCAATCGGGTCCTTCTCCTTCCTTGGTATGGAGACGAGTGAGGGGAAGATGGCCCCCACCCGTCTCCATACCATAGCAGGGCGGAAGCGACGTCAAAACATCACTTCCACCCATACGTCTTAAAGGGCCATTTTTTTGTTGTCATTTTTTCAAATGACAAATTTTTTTTTTTCTTTTTATTGTATTTAAGTCCAAATATGAGATCTGAGGACTTTTTAACCCCAGATCTCATACTGTCATGCTTTTTTCTATTACAAGGGATGTTTACATTCCTTGTAATAGGAATAAAAGTGACCCAATTTTTTTTTTTTTTTTTTAAACAGTTATAAAATCAATAAAATAAAGTAAAAATAAAAAAGAAAATTTTTTTTTTCAAAGCGGCCTATCCCGAAGAGCTCATGCGCAGAAGCGAACGCATACGTGGGCAGCACCCGCATATGAAAACGGTGTTCAAACCACACATGTGATATATCACCGCGATCGGTAGAGCGAGAGCAATCATTCTAGCCCTATATCTCCTCTGTAACTCAAAACATGCAACCTGTAGAATTTTTTAAACGTCGCCTATGGAGATTTTTAGGGGTAAAAGTATGACGCCATCCCACTAGCGGGCGCAATTTTGAAGCGAGACATGTTGGGTATAAATTTACTTGGCGTAACATTATCTTTCACAATATAAAAAAAAATTGGGCTAACTTTACTGTTGTCTTATTTTTTTAATTCAAAAACTGTAATTTTTTCCAAAAAAAGTGCGCTTGTAAGACTGCTGCGCAAATACGGTGTTACAAAAAGTATTGCAATGACCGCCATTTTATTCTCTAGAGTGTTAGAAAGAAGAAGTATTTTCTAGCAAAAAAACTTGTTTTTATCTTGTAAACATGAAAAACAGGCTTGGTCCTCAAGTGTTTTTTAATTGAGGCTAGGTTGTTTCTTTAGGGCTCAGGTTCACATAGAATTAAACCCTCACATAGACATTCCCTTTTCTAATAGTCAATGTCCCTAGTAGGCTTGTGGATTTTTTTTTCCAATGTACACCAATTTCTTTTGTGGCTTTAAAAGCCCAAGCATTGTATTCATCCTCAATCCTAGCTCCCTGGTGATGTGGACATCCCATGATGCCTTGCTCTTCATGCAGATATCCTGCCCTGCTGTATGTTGGGGTGACATATCTGTTCCTACTGAGGAAGCCACGCAGGGAAGGTTGCCACCCTAGGACTGGAAGCCACGAAACTCCTAGGATCACCTAGCAAGAAAAACAAAATCAAAGACTAATGAGGAGTATTAAATGACACAGCTGGAGCCGATGGAGTGTAGGCTGGACCTGGGGCTGAGATAACCTAACTGAAAGAGAGAACACACACATAATCCGGAATGCTGTATCATATCTTCTATAATATAGTAAGGTTAACAGAGGTATTGCATATAGTTGCTTCAGGCACTGGTACTGGTACTATAGTGTTGCAAGTTTATACAATTGCAATATAACACTCAGTAATGGTCCAATATTGCAGTGATATAACACTCAGTAATGACCCAGTATTGCAGTGATATAACACTCAGTAATAATACAGTATTACAGTGACAAGGCACTGCTGGAGGGGTGACAATTGTAGAAAATATTAGCGACATTCTATGACCCTGAAAAGAAGCCCAAATACTGTTCCGGGTACCAGATTGTCTGTAGAGAACAGAAGGCCTCCCTGCGCTGACCCTACTCGATCACGAACCTCTTCCTGGCAAAATAGGATCTCCGTCCCTGACCTATCCACTCGCTCAAAGTGCACCCTAATGGTGCAGCACCTTTGACGTCCCACATCAAGATGGCTGACAGAGGTCCCCAAACGTTGCAGCATCTAATCAAACAGCTACAACCTCTGTGACATCTACAGAGGCTGCAAAGGAACATTTTGCTCTTATAGTGAATGTGAAAAAGCATTTTTTTAATGCAGAAGGGACAAACTACAGTGTGTCTCTTCTGCATTAAAGCGGTTCTAAAGGCAAATAATTTTTTTTACCTTAATAGATTCTATTTTCTTGTGAAGTTCTGCTTTAAAGTGAAGTTCCACCCAAGAAAAAAAAATTCATTATTGCATGATGTGCATGAAATAATATAAAAAAAAATATTTGGAGAAAATTAAAAAAAATTTTTTTTTTTTACTTACCTCTTTTTGCCTGTTGCTATGCGGTCCATTGAAATCTTCCTCCTTCATCGCCTTGGCTCCTGACGTTACTCACTCGGCGCCTCCACTCGCTACTGCTCCTGGGAGATGTGTGTCATCATTTCCCAGGAGTCAGTGGGCAGTGCCGAGGGCTTCGTTGCCATCACAACGGGGTGGGCACTTCCACTACCGCAACCTGAGTAGTTGACGGCGCTGTGACGACAGAATGCGCATGCACGAGATCGGGAAGAGAACGGGTGGTGCATGCTGGCCCAGCATCAGCATCGTATCCCGGAACAGGATGCTTGTGGGCTTCACATGCCCACAAGCTAAATGAAAACGGCCAGAACACTGTTATCATAGTTCTTTTTACAGATGAAACCGGACATCGGGGGACACATTTTACAGAAGACGTAAGTGTTACAATGCCATTTGACCTGTTTGTGAAAGGTTAAAAAAAAATTATTGATTGTAGTTGGAACTTCGCTTTAAGTCCCCACAGTTGGCTTATAATTTTCAGGGGGAGGGGGGTAGCGGGTACCTAATTTTGACACTTACCCGCTCCCACTTCTGCTTGGATTGCCTAGGCCCCCCTCTCTTCTCCCGCAGCTATCTGGGACATGTCACAGGTCCCAGAATGCTGTGGGATTGTTTACAAGGCTCAGCATGACTTGCGCATGAGTAGTAAAAAGCCAACTGTGAAGCCGCAGCTTCCCACACTAAAGATGCTGGCGCTGGAAACCCACAGACTACTGAAAAACTAGCCCCTGTGAGGACAGCACTGGATATTTGGAGAGGTAAGTGTCCTTTTATAAAAAATGAGCAGCTACAGTATTTGTAGCTGCTGACTTTTAATTACATTTTCTAGAGTGAAGATCCGTCTTAAGGTAAAAAAAAAAAACATTCATATGGCTGTGCTTTCTCCCCCTAGACACTTACCTGACACCACTTTTAATCCAGCGCTCTCCGTGCTAGCAGACCCGCTCTTCTCTCTTCCTGCATTCTCAGGCTTTACTGAAAGCAGCGGGAGCCAATGGCTCACTCTGCTGTCAGTCAAATCCTGTGAGGGAGCGGGGGCGGGGGCGGGGCTGAGCCGCTCTGTGCATGTCTGTGGATGCACACAGCCCGGCTTGGGATCGAGCCTGCACGAGTGTCCCCATAGTAAGTTGAGCTGAGAATTTTCTTTGGTTTTGTTTGACATGCTTTCCCTTCCATGTGCTCCTTGCTGCAAAGACCAGTTATAGGTGGGAGCAGTGGCCATTTGTTTGTAGTGTTGGAATACTGGTGAGGGGACCCACTGGACACCTTTGCTATATACTGGGTGACCAATGTGCCCCTGTGCCTTTAAGGAGGGATGGGCTACCTCCAGGCTCACCTGCCCTCTGCCTATCCATTATAATGCATATGC
The DNA here is from genome assembly GCF_042186555.1 of Aquarana catesbeiana. NCBI lineage: Eukaryota > Metazoa > Chordata > Amphibia > Anura > Ranidae > Aquarana > Aquarana catesbeiana. The sequence continues at coordinate 141,664,329 of NC_133326.1, forward strand.
CTCTACTATGGAGGCTCTCAAAATGTAGGCTTAGGACTGCAGATAATACCTTGGGTGCCGTGAAGTGGTTCTTTGCAAATGTGTGCAAATAAAACCCCTGTTTTTAAAGCATACTGTTAGACAGGATAATTCGGTTGGTCGCAGACTGGTTGGTAAATTGAGTTGAGAATTTTCTTTGGTTTTGTTTGACATGTGTCACCCTTCCATGTGCTTCTTGCTGCAAAGGCCAGTTATAGGTAGGGACAGTGGCCATTTGTTTGTACTGTTGGAATACTGGTGAGGAGACGCACTGGGCACCTTTGCTGCCACAGTGCTATCTGCTGGGTGTCCAGTGTGCCCCTGTGCCTTTAAGAAGGGTTGGGCTCCCTCTAGGCTCACCTGCCCTCTGCCTATCCATTATTCTACATGTGCTTCTACTATGGAGGCTCTCAAACTTTAGAGTTAGGACTGCAGATAATACTGTGGCCGTGAAGTGGCTTACAAATATTTTTACAAACGTGTGCAAACGTGTAGGACACTTTACGTTTCACAAGCGCCATATTGTCCCAATATTTTTGAATATTGGAGTCCAACACAACTCCACTTATCTCTTTGCACATATATATATGGAAGTGGCAACATGTACATTACACTGATAATAAATTTCACACTTACTCTTTACTATTCAAAAAATTTTTTGGGCGCCATTTTGTCCCAAAAATTTTTGAACCTTGGGGTTAATTTCTTTAAAATAAATTTTTTTGCACCTCTTTTTTCGCACAGCTCATCATAATAATTTTCTTCACTCATTTATTATACTCCAATTTGGATAACATTTTTACCCCGGTGAGTGGATGCACTTTATTCAGTAGTCTTTAAAGTAATGGTGTTTTTTTAAACTTTGGTCATCTCTAAATATATGATCTACTATGGTTTAGACTGTATTATGTTTTGATATTGGTGGAGCTTTTATGAATCGGAGCCATTTGGATTTAGGTCTAAATCTTGTGACATTTTTAACTGTTACTTAATATAGAGGGCAGCGCCGTTTTCATTCTCATTTCACTTACCTATTATGTAATTAGACCCCTAGGGGTACTAATTAGAGATTGGCAGCAGCTCTCATTCTGTCCTAAGCGCGGATCTATCTACTTATAACTACTGATGAGGACACTCTGCTGGGGACACTGATGATCGGGAGTCTCTGCTGGGGACACTGATGATGAGGAGACTCTAATGGGGGACACAGATATGGGGGAGACTCTGATGGGGAACACAGAGGTGTGGAAAGGCTCTGATGTGGACACAGATGTGTGGTAGGCTCTGATGGGGACACAGATGTGTGGAAAGGCTCTGATGGGGACACAATGTACAAGGAGACTCTGAAAGGGACACAGACGTGTGGAAGGCTCTGATGGGGACACTGATGATAAGGACACTCTGCTGGGGACACTGATGATGGGGACACTCTGCTGGGGACACTGATGATGGGGACACTGATGATGGGGCACTGCTGATGAGGACACTGATGATGGGGACACTGATGATGGGGGCACTCTGCTGGGGACACTGATGATGGGGGCACTGCTGATGGGGACACTGATGATGGGGACACTGATGATGGGGACAATGATGATGGGGGCACTGCTGATGAGGACACTGATGATGAGGACACTGATGATGGGGACACTGATCTGCTGGGGACACTGATGATGGGGAGACTCTGCTGGGGACACTGCTGATGGGGACACTCTGCTGGGGGCACTGATGATGGGGAGACTCTGCTGGGGACACTGATGATGAGGAGACTCTAATGGAGGACATAGATATGGGGGAGACTCTGATGGGGGACATAGAGGTGTGGAAAGGCTCTGATGGGGACACAGATGTGTGGAAGGCTCTGATGGGGACACAGATGTGTGGAAAGGCTCTGATGGGGACACAATTTGCAAGGAGACTCTGATGGGGACACAGATGTGTGGAAGGCTCTGATGGGGACACTCTGCTGGGGACACTGATGATGGGGCACTGCTGACAAGAACACAGATGATGGGGAGACTGATGATTGGGGCACTCTTCTGGGGACACTGATGATGGGGAGACTCTACTGGGGACACTCTGCTGGGGACACTGCTGATGGGGACACTCTGCTGGGGACACTGATGATCGGGAGACTCTGCTGGGGACACTGATGATGAGGAGACTCTAATGGAGGACACAGATATGGGGGAGACTCTGATGGGGGACACAGAGGTGTGGAAAGGCTCTGATGGGGACACAGATGTGTGGAAGGCTCTGATGGGGACACAGATGTGTGGAAAGGCTCTGATGGGGACACAACGTGCAGGAAGGCTCTGATGGGGACATTCTGCTGGGGACGCTGATGATAAGGACACTCTGCTGGGGACACTGATGATGGTGACACTCTGCTGGAGACAATGATGATGGGGACACTGATGATGGGGGCACTGTTGATGAGGACACTGATGATGGGGACACTAATGATGGAGGCACTCTGCTGGGGACACTAATGATGGGGAGACTGATGATGGGGAGATTCTGCTGGGGACATTGATAATGGGGAGACTCTGCTGGGGACACTGATGATGGGGAGACTCTGCTGGGGACACTGATGATGGGGAGACTGTGGTGGGGCCACTGATGATGGTGACACTCTGCTGGGGCACTGATGATGGGGAGACTCTGCTGATGACACTGATGATGGGGAGACTCTGCTGGGGATACTGATGATGAGGAGACTCTGCTAGGGACACTGATGATGGGGAGACTCTGCTGGGGGTAATGATGATGGGGACACTCTGCTGGGACACTGATGATGGTGACACTCTGCTGGGGACACTGATAATGGGAACACTCTGCTGGGGACACTGATAGTAAGGACACTCTGCTGGGGACACTGATGATGAGGGCACTGCTGACAAAGACACAGATGATGGGGACACTGATGATGGGAACACTGATGATGGGGGCACTCTGCTGGGGACACTGATAGTAAGGACACTTTGCTGGGGACACTGATGATGGGGGCACTGCTGACAAAGACACAGATGATGGGGACACTGATGATGGGGACACTGATAATGGGGGCACTCTGCTGGGGACACTGATGATGGGGAGACTCTGCTGGGGACACTGCTGGGGACACTGCTGAAGAGGACACTCTGCTGGGGACACTGATGATCGGGAGACTCTGCTGGGGACACTGATGATGAGGAGACTCTAATGGGGGACACAGATATGGGGGAGACTCTGATGGGGACACTGATGATGTGGGCACTGCTGACAAAGACACAGATGATGGGGACACTGATGATGGGAACACTGATGATGGGGGCACTCTGCTGGGGACACTGATAGTAAGGACACTTTGCTGGGGACACTGATGATGGGGGCACTGCTGACAAAGACACAGATGATGGGGACACTGATGATGGGGACACTGATAATGGGGGCACTCTGCTGGGGACACTGATGATGGGGAAACTCTGCTGGGGACACTGCTGATGAGGACACTCTGCTGGGGACACTGATGATCGGGAGACTCTGCTGGGGACACTGATGATGAGGAGACTCTAATGGGGGACACAGATATGGGGGAGACTCTGATGGGGGACACAGTGGTGTGGAAAGGCTCTGATGTGGACACAGATGTGTGGTAGGCTCTGATGGGGACACAGATGTGTGGAAAGGCTCTGATGGGGACACAATGTACAAGGAGACTCTGAAAGGGACACAGACGTGTGGAAGGCTCTGATGGGGACACTGATGATAAGGACACTCTGCTGGGGACACTGATGATGGGGACACTCTGCTGGGGACACTGATGATGGGGACACTGATGATGGGGCACTGCTGATGAGGACACTGATGATGGGGACACTGATGATGGGGGCACTCTGCTGGGGACACTGATGATGGGGGCACTGCTGATGAGGATACTGATGATGGGGACACTGATGATGGGGACAATGATGATGGGGGCACTGCTGATGAGGACACTGATGATGGGGACACTGATGATGGGGACACTGATGATGGGGACACTGATGATGGGGAGACTCTGCTGGGGACACTGCTGATGGGGACACTCTGCTGGGGGCACTGATGATGGGGAGACTCTGCTGGGGACACTGATGACGAGGAGACTCTAATGGAGGACACAGATATGGGGGAGACTCTGATGGGGACACAGATGTGTGGAAGGCTCTGATGGGGACACAGATGTGTGGAAAGGCTCTGATGGGGAAACAATTTGCAAGGAGACTCTGATGGGGACACAGATGTGTGGAAGGCTCTGATGGGGACACTCTGCTGGGGACACTGATGATGGGGCACTGCTGACAAGGACACAGATGATGGGGAGGCTGATGATTGGGGCACTCTTCTGGGGACACTGATGATGGGGAGACTCTACTGGGGACACTCTGCTGGGGACACTGCTGATGGGGACACTCTGCTGGGGACACTGATGATTGGGAGACTCTGCTGGGGACACTGATGATGAGAAGACTCTAATGGAGGACACAGATATGGGGGAGACTCTGATGGGGGGACACAGAGGTGTGGAAAGGCTCTGATGGGGACACAGATGTGTGGAAGGCTCTGATGGGGACACAGATGTGTGGAAAGGCACTGATGGGGACACAACGTGCAGGAAGGCTCTGATGGGGACACTCTGCTGGGGACGATGATGATAAGGACACTCTGCTGGGGACACTGATGATGGTGACACTCTGCTGGAGACAATGATGATGGGGACACTGATGATGGGGGCACTGTTGATGAGGACACTGATGATGGAGACACTAATGATGGAGGCACTCTGCTGGGGACACTAATGATGGGGAGACTGAGGATGGGGAGATTCTGCTGGGGACATTGATAATGGGGAGACTCTGCTGGGGACACTGATGATGGGGAGACTCTGCTGGGGACACTGATGATGAGGAGACTCTAATGGAGGACACAGATATGGGGGAGACTCTGATGGGGGACACAGAGGTGTAGAAAGGCTCTGATGGGGACACAGATGTGTGGAAGGCTCTGATGGGGACACAGATGTGTGGAAAGGCTCTGATGGGGACATAACGTGCAGGAAGGCTCTGATGGGGACACTCTGCTGGGGACACTGATGATAAGGACACTCTGCTGGGGACACTGATGATGGTGACACTCTGCTGGAGACAATGATGATGGGGACACTGATGATGGGGGCACTGTTGATGAGGACACTGATGATGGGGACACTAATGATGGAGGCACTCTGCTGGGGACACTAATGATGGGAAGACTAATGATGGGGAGATTCTGCTGGGGACATTGATAATGGGGAGACTCTGCTGGGGACACTGATGATGGGGACACTCTGCGGGGGACACTGATGATGGAGACACTCTGCTGGGGACACTGCTGATTGGGACACTCTGCTAGGGACACTGATGATGGGGAGACTATGCTGGGGACACTAATGATAAGGAGACTCTAATGGGGGACACAGATATGGGGGAGACTCTGATGGGGACACAGATGTGTGGAAAGGCTCTAATGGGGACACAATGTGCAAGGAGACTCTGATGGGGACACAGACATGTGGAAGGCTCTGATGGGGACAAAGAGGTGTGGAAGGCTCTGATGGGGACACAGAGGTGTGGAAGGCTCTGATGGGGACACTCTACTGGGGACACTGATGATAAGGACACTCTGCTGGTGACACTGATGATGGGGGCACTGCTGATGGGGAGACTGATGATGGGGGTACTGATGATGGGGGCACTGCTGATGAGGACACTGATGATGGGGACACTGATGATGGGGGCACTCTGCTGGGGACACTGATGGTAAGGACACTCTGCTGGGGACACTGATGATGGGGACACTGATGATGGGGACACTGATGATGGGGACACTAATGATGGGGCACTCTGCTGGGGAGACTGATGATGGGGAGACTTTGCTGGGGACACTGATAATGGGGAGACTCTGCTGGGGACACTGATGATGGGGACACTCTGCTGGGGACACTGATGATGGGGACACTCTGCTAGGGACACTGATGATGGGGAGACTCTGCTGGGGACACTGATGATGAGAAGACTCTAATGGCGGACACAGATATGGGGAGACTCTGATGGGGGACACAGAGGTGGGGAAAGGCTCTGATGGGGACACAGATGTGTGGAAAAGCTCTAATGGGGACACAATGTGCAAGGAGACTCTGATGGGGACACAGACGTGTGGAAGGCTCTGATGGTGACACAGAGGTGTGGAAGGCTCTGATGGGGACACAGAGGTGTGGAAGGCTCTGATGGGGACACAGAAATGTGGAAGGCTCTGATGGGGACACAGAAGTGTGGAAGGCTCTGATGGGGACACAGAGGTATGGAAGGCTCTGATGGGGACACAGATGTGTGGAAGGCTCTGATGGGGACACAGACGTGTGAAAAGGCTCTGATGGGGACACAGACATGTGGAAGGCTCTGATGAGGACACAGACGTGTGGAAAGGCTCTGATAAGGACACAGACGGGTAGAGGCATCTGATGATGACACAGAGGTGTGGAAGGCTCTGATGGAGACGAAACGTGTAAGGCAGGGCTACGCACTTACATCACTTCCGGTACAGAGACAGGGAGCCTGGAACACAGCTGGACCACACGCTGCGAGGCGGCTTTTCCTGGATAACGATTGTACATACGCTGTAGTGTTTTTGTAGCTTTTATCCCTGACATAGGGAATTTTTTTGTGTTTTTATATTATTTTAAATAAAAGCTTTTTTATCTAAAATACTACACTATGGGGGTTTGATCTCTTCCAATGAGGACTTATCCCTGAGGATCCCCTTTCTGGACATGGTGGCAGGGGTTGTGATGTGCGGCTGACAGATCCGGACGTCCTGTCTAAGTGGAAGCACGGGCCATTGACAGAGGGACCACAGAAGACCATCCATGAGGAGTAGCTATGATGTTCCATATTGCCTGTCACCCCTGTAGGGGTATAAGGAGCTGGTGAGTGGGGAGCCATAGGGGGAGCACAGAAGTCACCGGTCAAATTGAGCACAAGAGTCACCAGACTGTTTGAACTTTAAAATATTTTGTCATTTTTTGGAGCTGCACTAATTTTTTTTTTTTAATTACTATATTTTTTTATTACTATATATTTTTTTGACACTTTATCATTATCTATTATATTTTATATTTTTGCTGGATGATTTGTTTTTTGATATCCACATATTGGACTTGATATGATGCACATTTTTTAATAAGATTGGCACAATATTGCATATATGCCTAGCACTGTATATAACTATATATCACCGAGTTTTACACTTTGTTATTTATGGTTTTATGGTATAATTGATTAATTTTGCAGCAGTGATTGATTTGTTTGGATATAGTTACAAGATAGGGGGGTTATCACTTAATGTGCATATCATTATAGTGGTTTGGTAGCACTGTTGCTGCACAAACAGATTATTTTACTACCCAGTAGGGAGCGCCATTCACCTCATTTTTTACTTTCTTTATACATAATTGCCCTCTAGGTGGTTATCAGGGGAGGCTGTATACCTACTTCTCTCTCTTTTTTAGTCCTAAGTGCAGAGCTTCTGTTTTCTTTTACATATTATCAAGGGATGGTGGCAATCTACATGTGTGGCCTTATGAATCACTAAAATTACCGGGGACACAGAGGTGTGGAAGGCTCTGATGGGGACACAGACGTGTGGAAGGCTCAGATTGGGACACAGACGTTTGGAAGGCTCTGGTGGGGACACAGAGGTGTGGAAGGCTCTGATGGGGACACAGACGTGTGGAAAGGCTCTGATGGGGACACAGACGTGTGGAAGGCTCTGATGGGGACACAAACGTGTGGAGGGCTCTGATGGGGACACAGACGTGTGGAAGGCTCAGATGGGGACCCAGACCTTTGGAAGGCTCTGATGGGGACACAGACGTGTGGAAGGTTCAGATGGGGACACAGACCTTTAAAAGGCTCAGATGGGGACACAGACGTGTGGAAAGGCTCTAATGGGGACACAGACGTGTGGAAGGCTCAGATGGGGACACAGACCTTTGGAAGGCTCTGATGGGGACACAGACGTGTGGAAGGCTCTGATGGGGACACAGATGTGTGGAAGGCTCAGATGGGGATACAGACCTTTGGAAGGCTCAGATGGGGACACAGAGGTGTGGAAGGCTCTGATGGGGACCCAGAGGTGTGGAAGGCTCTGATGGGGACACAGACGTGTGGAAGGCTCTGATGGGGACACAGACGTGTGGAAGGCTCTGATGGGGACACAGACGTCCGGAAGGCTCAGATGGAGACACAGACGTTTGGAAGGCTCTGAAGGGAACACAGACGCGTGGAAGGCTCTGATGGGGACACAGATGTGTGGAAGGCTCTGATGGGGACACAGACGTGTGGAAGGCTCTGATGGGGACACAGACGTTTGGAAGGACCTGAAGGGGACACAGATGTGTGGAAGGCTCTGAAGGGGACACAGACGTTTGGAAGGCTCTGGTGGGGACACAGACGTGTGGAAGGCTCTGATGGAGACACAGACGTGTGGAAAGGCTCTGATGGGGACACAGACGTGTGGAAAGCTCTGATGGGGACACAGACGTGTGGAAGGCTCTGATGGGGACACAAACGTGTGGAGGGCTCTGATGGGGACACAGACGTGTGGAAGGCTCAGATGGGGACCCAGACCTTTGGAAGGCTCTGATGGGGACACAGACGTGTGGAAGGCTCAGATGGGGACACAGACCTTTAAAAGGCTCTGATGGGGACACAGACGTGTGGAAAGGCTCTGATGGGGACACAGACGTGTGGAAGGCTCAGATGGGGACACAGACCTTTGGAAGGCTCTGATGGGGACACAGACGTGTGGAAAGGCTCAGATGGAGACACAGACCTTTAATAGGCTCTGATGGGGACACAGACGTGTGGAAGGCTCTGATGGGGACACAGATGTGTGGAAGGCTCAGATGGGGATACAGACCTTTGGAAGGCTCAGATGGGGACACAGAGGTGTGGAAGGCTCTGATGGGGACCCAGAGGTGTGGAAGGCTCTGATGGGGACACAGATGTGTGGAAGGCTCTGATGGGGACACAGACGTCCAGAAGGCTCAGATGGAGACACAGACGTTTGGAAGGCTCTGAAGGGAACACAGACGCGTGGAAGGCTCTGATGGGGACACAGATGTGTGGAAGGCTCTGATGGGGACACAGACGTGTGGAAGGCTCTGATGGGGACACAGACTTTTCGAAGGACCTGAAGGGGACACAGATGTGTGGAAGGCTCTGAAGGGGACACAGACGTTTGGAAGGCTCTGGTTCGGACACAGACGTGTGGAAGGCTCTGATGGAGACACAGACGTGTGGAAAGGCTCTGATGGGGACACAGACGTGTGGAAAGCTCTGATGGGGACACAGACGTTTGGAAGGCTCTGATGGGGACACAAACGTGTGGAGGGCTCTGATGGGGACACAGACGTGTGGAAGGCTGAGATGGGGACCCAGACCTTTGGAAGGCTCTGATGGGGACACAGACGTGTGGAAGGCTCAGATGGGGACACAGATCTTTAAAAGGCTCTGATGGGGACACAGACGTGTGGACAGGCTCTGATGGGGACACAGACGTGTGTAAGGCTCAGATGGGGACACAGACCTTTGGAAGGCTCTGATGGGGACACAGAAGTGTGGAAAGGCTCAGATGGAGACACAGACCTTTAAAAGGCTCTGTTGGGGACACAGACGTGTGGAAGGCTCTGATGGGGACACAGACGTGTGGAAGGCTCAGATGGGGATACAGACCTTTGGAAGGCTCAGATGGGGACACAGAGGTGTGGAAGGCTCTGATGGGGACACAGACGTGTGGAAGGCTCTGATGGGGACACAGATGTGTGGAAGGCTCTGATGGGGACACAGACGTTCGGAAGGCTCAGATGGAGACACAGACGTTTAGAAGGCTCTGAAGGGGACACAGACGTGTGGAAGGCTCTGATGGGGACACAGACGTGTGGAAGGCTCTGATGGGGACACAGACGTTTGGAAGGACCTGAAGGGGACACAGACGTTTGGAAGGACCTGAAGGGGACACAGACGTGTGGAAGGCTCTGATGGGGACACAGATGCTTGGAAGGCTCTGATGGGGACACAGATGCTTGGAAGGCTCTGAAGGGGACACAAAGGTGTGGAAGGCTCTGATGGGGACACAGAGGTGTGGAAGGCTCTGATGGGGACACAGAGGTGTGGAATGCTCTGATGGGGACACAGACATGTGAAAAGGCTCTGATGGGGACACAGGCCTGTGGAAGGCTCTGATGAGGACACAGACGTATGGAAAGGCTCTGATAGGGACACAGACGTGTGGAAGGCTCTGATGGGGACACAGAAGTTTGGAAGGACCTGAAGGGGACACAGACGTGTGGAAGGCTCTGAAGGGGACACAGACGTGTGGAAGGCTCTGAAGGGGACACAGATGTGTGGAAGGCTCTGACGAGGACACAGACGTTTGGAAGGCTCTGAAGGGGACACAGAGGTGTGGAAGGCTCTGATGGGGACACAGAGGTGTGGAAGGCTCTGATGGGGTCACAGATGTGTGGAAGGCTCTGATGGGGACACAGACGTGTGGAAAGGCTCTGATTGGGAACACAGGCGTGTGGAAGGCTCTGATGAGGACACAGATGTGTGGAAAGGCTCTGATAGGGACACAGATGTGTGGAAGGCTCTGATGGGGACACAGACGTGTGGAAGGCTCTGATGGTGACACAGAGGTTTGGAAGGCTCTGAAGGGGACACAGACGTGTGGAAGGCTCTGATGGGGACACAGACGTGTGGAAGGCTCTGATGGTGACACAGACGTTTGGAAGGCTCTGAAGGGGACACAGACGTGTGGAAGGCTCTGATGGGGACACAGACGTTTGGAAGGACCTGAAGGGGACACAAACGTGTGGAAGGCTCTGAAGGGGGCACAGACGTGTGGAAGGCTCTGATGGGGACACAGATGCTTGGAAGGCTCTGAAGGGGACACAAAGGTGTGGAAGGGTCGGATGGGGACACAGAGGTGTGGAAGGCTCTGATGGGGACACAGAGGTGTGGAAGGCTCTGATGGGGACACAGAGGTGTGGAATGCTCTGATGGGGACACAGACATGTGAAAAGGCTCTGATGGGGACACAGGTGTGTGGAAGGCTCTGATGAGGACACAGACGTGTGGAAAGGCTCTGATAGGGACACAGACGTGTGGAAGGCTCTGATGGGGACACAGAAGTTTGGAAGGACCTGAAGGGGACACAGACGTGTGAAAGGCTCTGAAGGGGACACAGACGTGTGGAAGGCTCTGAAGAGGACACAGACGTGTGGAAGGCTCTGACGAGGACACAGACGTTTGGACGGCTCTGAAGGGGACACAGAGGTGTGGAAGGCTCTGATGGGGACACAGAGGTGTGGAAGGCTCAGATGGGGACACAGACGTTTGGAAGGCTCTGGTGGGGACACAGAGGTGTGGAAGGCTCTGATGGGGACACAGAGGTGTGGAAAGGCTCTGGTAGGGACACAGATGTGCAAAAACGATCCATATAAAATATATTCATTTATTTAAATGTTAATCATTCGTTTATACAGAACTGATTTTTTTTTCAGTCCCACAATACTTGTAAAATCTACAATGTGGCCCTCGTTTTGAAAAGTTTGGAGACCCCTGATCTAAGGGATTGAGGTCATAAGAAGGAGCATTTTTTTGGCACCAAAACGTTGATAATAAAGCTGAAAATAACTAACCTGGGCAAATAGCAGTCAGTCTGAAACTAAAAGAAGGCCTGGCTTCCATGGAGATCAAATACCTGACAATAATTTATCTGCTTTTTATGTTTCCTTAAAAGGCCTGCCCATTGCATGTATTTACACTGAAACATTGCCATTCTTATCACATAGTCCATTCATTTATGTACACAGCCGCCCATACACTAACCAGTAACGAGAGCTGGCCTGTGCCACTATTACACACCTCACACCCATCCCCAACTGCTAATAAAGATCATTGAAACTGTAAAGCCCCACCCCCTGACAGTCATCCTCATCACTAGCACCGCAAGGCCTATCGGGTATTGTAGTCAGTTTTCCCCTCTCCGCATACACGGGACACGAGCGCGCACTACATTTCCCGTCATGCCGCTGCGGGTAGGGAGCCGCGCGCACAGCATGCAGAGCCTTGTAGTCCCTTCCTGTCGCGCATGTCTGCGCCCACACTAACGAGGGAACTACACTTCCCATGACGCACTACGAGAGAGGGGCGGGCCGAGGCGCACGGGGCGGGGGGCGTACCCAGCGGCTGCCGGCAGCGTGCTAGTGTTTGTGTGCATCAGGAGGCATTTGAGGCTCCCGCATCAGAACTCGCCATGTCCGTACAGCTGGTCACCGCGAAGATAGCAGACGTGGAGCTGAAGGAGGACAAGCCGAGCGACGGGGCCCCGCTGGTCTCCGCTGCCATGGCCGAACCGGACAACAACTCGGCCGCCCCTCCGCTCAGCCAGGCGATCAAGGGGCTTCCCGCCTCCGCTATGAAGAGAAGTGAACCGGCGCAGCGCCCGAGGGAGGTGGGAGAAGGCGCTGGGAGCCCGGAGGGCGCAGTCAGTGAGGCTCCAAGGACCGTGAAGAAGGTAATGTTCCCCGGCTCCCCCGGTACCTGTCCGCTGACGTCAGCCGTGTGTGTGTCAATGTCACCCCATCCTCTCCCCCGGTGTAGTGGGCCCCATCTTCTCTAATGGGGGCCGGGGGACTATTTTTCCTCCATCCTCCTGCGGCGGGAGAGGACGGCGCAGTTGCTATGGAGTGATGTGCTCACAGGTGAGCGCCGACCCTCTCCCGCAGATCACTCCATCGCTGCCTTCTGGCCTCCTATTGGTCCAGGGCCAGCCCACCTCCCATTGGTTCAGGCTGTCATGGTTGTACAGGAAAATGTAGTAAGGAGAGATGCAGAGTGAATGTCAGTGTATGTGTCAGAGCACACTGGTGACCTTGAGATGTCCTGCCTGTACCCAGCACCATTACAGGGGTATACACTGACATAAGGGGGTGACCGCTCCAGGGATGTTATCTTCTCATTCACATCATCAGCATCCTCTGCCTCAGATCTTTTCAATAAAGAATGCCTAGGCATTGGTCATGTGACCAGGCAATGGACCGCTGCATGATTGGTTATTACAGGTAAATGTCAGGAGTTGAACTGTCATTGGTGCTTGCTTTTCACACTGGTTCACTTCAAAGCTGCCAGTAAAATAGGAGCGTTTTTGCTGTGTTTTTGCACCGTGTGGCTTTTAAAGGACATGTGACTCAAAAACGCTTAGTGGGGGCGTTTTTGTTGAAGTTCCCATTCATTTCAGTAGGGAGCAGCATTTTTGGGGCAGTTTTTTTTAACTCTCCAAATCTGCTGCAAGCAGGAATCTTTTATATTGCAACGGAAGTGCACCACCCCAGTGTAAACACATTCCTAGACGTAATGGTCCCTTTCACATGGGCACCTCCGTCTTAACGGAATCTGATTGCTTAGCGGGGGATCGATCCACTGGTCCCCGCTGAGCAGGTGGATGACCGTTCCTGGCCTCTCCGCTGAGCCTCCTCTATGGGGTAATTGGCTGGAAACGCACCGCCTGTCCGTGTTCATCTGATCCACCAGACAGATGGGGAAATAGGACCACCACCTGTCTGGACTTTGGGGCTACGATCGTGTAGCATCAAGTGTCAGCAGACATGTGTCCACTGACACCCGCAGCTCCATAGGGGACTCCGCAAGGTCCGATCAGGTCAGTTTTTTTTTTTTTTAGGCAGAAAGCGACCTAAATGAAAGCATTTTTCTAGAGCTTTTCAGGCACTTTTTAAAGAACAAAAGTGCTTGGAAAAACCCAGTGTGAAAGGAGCCTTAGAGTGTTTGTAGGCCTAGGTTCACGTTGGAGGGATTTATTTATTTATTTTTTTCCATGTGATTTGAGAGATCAAATTGCATGACAAGTCGCAGCCTATTGGAGGCAATGACACTGTTTCAACCGGTGTGACTTCGCACCAATTTGCAAAAGTAGTTCCTGCACTAGTTTTGCCGATTTTCAGGTGCAACTTCAATAGAAATCTGTGCATGAAGCCACACAGATGTCTATCAAGTAGCACCGGAAATCGTGCTGACCTTGCTACTTTGAAATCTCGCTACCTCAAGTGAAGTGGGCGCGATTTCAAAGTAGCATCAATGTGAACCAAGGCTAAAGTCTGTGGTGTTTTAATTAAAAAAAAAATAAATAAATAAACATGATATACTTACCTGCTCTGTGCAATGGTGGTGCACAGAGCACCCTGATCCTGTGCTCAGGTCCCCCGCCAGTGCGCCTCTTTTGAGTACCCCATAGCAAAACTCTTTCTATGGGGGGCACTCATACGGGCTCGCTCCCGAGCTGGGCTGCCTGCATCTATAGACACAGTGTAGCTCAGCCCCATTCTCTGCTCACTGGATTGGACTAACCGCAGCAGGAACCAATGGCCCCCACTGCCTCAGCAAAGGCTGTGCGGTAAGGGAGAGGCCAGATGCAGCCATGCACAGCGGTACAGGGCTCAGGTGAGTGTTGGGGGGGTAGCAAATGCTAAAACATTTTTTACTTTGATGCAGGGAATGTATTAAGGGAAGAAAAAGTTATAACTTTGGAACCATCTTAAAGCAGAGTTCCAGTCCCCCATACACTAAAAAAAAAAAAAAAAAAAAAAGACCTGCTTTGTATTTGTCCAAAAATGTACATTAACATTTGCATCATGTCATATGTTGTGTTGCACGTATACGTTCTTGAAAAATAGTTTTTTACTTCCAGATCTCAGAAGCAGGCAGGTTCCATTTTAGCTGTGGGTATCTGAAGCCCTCCTTTCTTCATTTCTGGGATTTACGTGCCGCTGGCTACCCAGCATGCACCTCCTGATCTTGCGCATGCGGAGTAATGCCGCTGCTTTCCCTATTGAGAGGTTGCCAACGCAAGATTTCGTCAGGCGATTCTCAAGGGCTCCTGGGATACATGACGCCGCTATCCCAGGACCCCTTTGCGAAATAATAAGAAAAAAAATTGCATTGGTAAAAGGATGAGCTAAATTCATACCAGAGAGAGTGCTGAAGATGGGTGGAACATTGCTTTAAAATGTTACTAAACCTGTATTTACTATATCTGGTCTCCCACAGTACACAACTTGGAAATGCAGCTACTTTAGTAAATATAAACCGGTAAATACTTTTTTAAATCGGCAATTAGAGCAGTCTTGTAACCTCCATTAGTGTCTGGTTAAAGCTTGTAGGAGGAGTTCTCATTCTCCCCCGAATGACCTATGAGGCTGCAGGACCCCTGACCCTCTGTCTGGACAGTGCTGATTGGTCCTCCGCCGATCACATGCACTAGAGGTCGGCCAATAGTTGGCATTTTTTAGTTAATCGGCATCGGCCGCTTGTGCTGATAAAAAAGGCTGATTTAAAACTTCAGCACAACTTGCAAATTACTTCTGTAGTAGAAGTCAATGCAAGTTGCCTGAAGTCTTCCCATGGAGAGTTGTCTTTCCTATCTGGGCAGCCTGCCAAGTCTGAGAAAAGAAGCTAAGAAATACAATGTTTCTACTTATCAATGAACTGAACATCTGTGTGTAGGAAGTTCTCAGTTTAACCATTTAAAGACTAAATCTTTTCTGGCACTTGTTGCTTACAAGTAAAAATCCTGTATTTTCTGCTAGAAAATCACTTAGAACCCCCAAACATAAAATATATATATAATTTTTTTAGCAGAGACCCTAGGGAATAAAATAGCGGTTATAATTTATGTCACATGGCATTTGCACAGCGGTCTTTCAAATGCTATTTTTTTGGAAAAATACACTTTTGAATTTAAAAAAAAAAAAACAAAACGTAACGTTTGCCCATTTTTTTCTTCCAAAAGTTTTGATTACCTGTTTTTGTGTATTTTAATATTTAAGATATAGTGTTTTTTTTTTTATCTAAATTATACATACAAGTGAACTGATTGGAGGTTTGTTTTGTTTAATGTTTAAATGTAAGAAATTTTCTGTATCACTTATTACTTTAGGCTGCTTTCACACTGGAGCTGGCGGGCGTTGATGGTAAAACGCTGCTAGTTTTAGCGGCGCTATTCGGCTGCTAGCAGGGCGCTTATAACACAGCTAGCGGCCGATTAGGGGGTTAAATGTGCCCGTGTAGTGCCGAAGCGCTTTGCAGGCGCTTTGGCTGCAGTACCCATTCATTTCATTGGGCAGGAGTGGTGGAGGAGCGGTATACACCGCTCCAAAGATGCTGCTTGCAGGACTTTTTTTTTTTTAACATCCTGCCAGCGCATTGCCCCAGTGTGAAAGCACTCGGGCTTTCACACTGAGACTGCAGGGGAGCCATTTTGCAGACACTTTACTGGCCCTACTTTTAGCCCAAAAGTGCCTGAAAAAACTCCCCAGTGTGAAAGGGGTCTGTTAGATTTTGAGATGAAGGGGAAAAAAAAATTAAATCGGCCCAAAAAATAAAATCGGGCCAAAAAAAAAAATCGCCCTCCGCCGCTTACCGGAGCCGTCGGTAGCGGCGGAGGCGATCGGGTCCTTTCCCTTCCTCAGTATGGAGACGAGTGAGGCGAAGAATGCACCCACCCGTCTCCATACTATAGGACGGCCGGAGCGACGTCATGACGTCAGCTCCGCCCACTTCTCTTAAAGGCACATTTTTTTTTTTTGTAATTTTTTTTTTTAAACGACTTTTTTTTTTTTTTTTTGCATTAAAGTCTAAATATGAGATCTGAGGTCTTTTTGACCCCAGATCTCATATTGAAGAGGACCTGTCATGCTTTTTTCTATTACAAGGGATGTTTACATTCCTTGTAATAGGAATAAAAGTGATCCAATTTTTTTTTTTTTTTTTTTAACAGTGAAAAAATAAATAAAATAAAGTAAAATAAATAATAATAAAAAAAAAATTTTTTTTAAAGCGCCCTGTCCCGACGAGCTCGCGCGCAGAAGCGAACGCATACGTTCGTAGCGCCTGCATATGAAAACCGTGGTCAAACCACACATGTGAGGTGTCGCTGCGATCAGTAGAGCGAGAGCAATAATTCTAGCCCTAGACCTCCTCTGTAATGCAAAACATGCAACCTGTAGAATTTTTTTAAACGTCGCCTATGGAGATTTTTAAGGGTAAAAGTTTGACGCCATTCCACGAGCGGGCGCAATTTTGAAGCGTGACATGTTGGGTATCAATTTACTTGGCGTAACATTATATTTCACAATATAAAAAAAAATTGGGCTAACTTTACTGTTGTGTCCCCCCCCCCCCCCCCCCGAAAGGTGCCAATTGTGACACCGGGGGGGGGGGGGGGGGGGAGGCTTCCGAAAAGTGGAGGTTCAATTTTTGTGTGAACCTCTGCTTGTGGTTAAACTTCCCCCACTAAAATTCATTCCTTTGATCTAAGGGCCCTTTCACACTGGGGCGGGCGTCGGCGGTAAAGCGTCGCTATTGTAAGCAGCGTTTTACCATCTGTATGCGGCCACTAGCAGAGGCGCTTTGCCGGCGGTATAGCTGCGACGTCCCATTGATTTCAATGGGCAGGAGCGGTATACACTCCGCTCCTTCACCGCTCCGAAGATGCTGCTAGCAGGACTTTTTTTACCGTCCTGCCAGCGCACCGATCCAGTGTGAAAGCCGTGGCACTTTTGGGTCGGTTTGCAGGCACTATTTATTAGCACAATAGTGCCTGCAAACCGCCCCAGTGTGAAAGGACCCTAAAGGACTAAACATTCCAATGTTTATAGTTCTGTAGCTGAGGAATGTTGTGATACTTAGCAGCCTGCCTGGGTTTTTTTTTTTTTTTTTTTTTTTTTTGTGACAGCCGTCTGCTTCAGCACAGAATTCTCTGCGTAGAATAACGATTCTTAACAATTAATCGTGCAGCTCTAGTGTGAAGTGTTTCTAAACCCTCAGCATAAAAATATGCCTTACCTTTTACTTTTTTTTTTTTTTTTTTTTTTTTTTTAACTTAAGTGTGCATTAGCCTTTATTAACCTTTTTGTTCAGTTGTCAGGACTGAAGGAAATATCTGGGACTTCTGGGTATGGAGAAGCATGTGACCCACTCCATGTAATGGCTGGTGATTGTCCCAGCGTCGTTGCATGGGGTGAGAAGAATACGAAGTATTGTATCAGCATGAACTAGAGCAAACACTGCCATCTGCCTTCACTTTAAATGGCAGGTGAGGGGAAGGTATGTGCAGCTTTAGTGATGGCAGAATTAGTGTGAACCTGTTGCATTGCCCTGCATTAAGAGCACCTTTTAAAATGTAATTTAAACTCCTGCTTTGTTTTGAAGTGGATTTACTACCGAACATTAGTAATATTTATTTAAAAATGTCCTCTGCTGCCAAGATGTCTATACTTGCCTATTTTTAACCCTGTCTGGTCACGTGATTCTGGTGTGAGCGTCAGCTGCAGGGGAGAAGAGGATGCACTTGACAACAGTTGAGAATTCCTAGGAGCGGTGTCCCAGCCGTTGTCAGCGCTTCCTCTTTTCACCTGCAGTCACCACTCCTTCATGTGACTGGACAAAAAATAGGGAAGTAGGGAAGTATCCCTGAAGCAGTACGGGGGACTTCCCATCCTGATACAAAATTGAATTGAGCTTTAACCACTTGCCGACCAGCTGCCGCAGTTTTACTGCGGCAGAATGGCACGGCTGGGCGAAATGACGTTATGTATTGTCGCTTCGCCCTGTGGCCACTAGGCGGCGCGTGCGGCCGCTGCTTGCCCCCGGAGCCGGTGCAAGTGCCCGGCGGTCACGATCATCGCCGGGCTCCCGTCGATCACTCGTGATGCATGGAGAACCGGGATCTGTGTATGTGTAAACAGTTTCCGGTTCTCTGAGGGGGGAAGAGACTGATCTTCTGTTCATACAAAGTATGAAGAGCGATCTGTCATCTCCCCTACACAGTCCCCTCCCCCCTTCGCAGAGAGGGAACACAATTAACCCCTTGATCGCCCCCTAGTGGTTAACCCCTTCCCTGCCAAGTGACATTCTTACAGTAATCAGTGCATTTTTATAGCACTGACCGCTGTATAAATGCCAATGGTCCCAAAAATGTGTCAAGTTTCCGATTTGTCTGTCGCAGTCCTGATACAGATTGCCGCCATTACTAGTAAAAAGTAAAGTAGTAAAAAAAAAATTAGTAATAAAAATGCCATAAATCTATCCCCTATTTTGTAGGCGCTATAACTTTTGCACAAACCAATCAAATGCTTATTGCGATGTTGTGTTATTTTTTGAAAAAAAAAAAAAAAATGTAGAAGAATACATATCGGCCTAAACTGGGGAGAAAAATTTTTTTTTTTTTTTTTTTTAGATATTTTTGGGGGATGTTATAGCTAAAAATATTGCTTCCCCCCCCCCCCCCCCCCCGAAATTGACGCTTTTTTGTTTATAGCGCAAGAAATAAAAACCGCAGAGGTGATCAAATACCAACAAAAGAAAGCTCTATTTGTGGGAAAAAAGGACATCAATTTTCTTTGGGTGCAGTGTCGCACGACTGCGCAATTGTCAGTTAAAGTGACGCATTGCCGAATTGCAAAAAGTGCTCTGGTCAGGAAGGGGGTAAAATCTTCTGAGGCTGAAGCGATTAAGCTACCCATACACTGACACTCTGACTTCTCTCTTGCAGTTTGTTAAATTTGAGCCACATACAGCTAGCATAAGAGAGCCTCTTCACCTCCAACGGGAAGTAGCATATGCAGTATACATGCATCAAAAGTCTGTACTAGGACGCACCATAATGGACACAAACTGCACCCGTATTTTGTCCTTCCTGAGCGAATGGAAGGTTTTAGGAATTTTCCACGTTTTGTACATTTTTGCACAATTAAATGCCTGTGAAACGGCACACAAGACAATTAATTAAATCTTAACATTGTCTTCTGCAGTACCATTGACCAAAATGTCTCAGATCTATTGATGCAGTTTATGGTCGGTTTTCACATGTGTTTAACCGCTTCAGAATTGTACAGGTGTGAATGGGGACCTGACTGATGTGAAGGTAACACCTGATGTCTCATACTGTTTGGGTTTGACTCCTATGTACATACAGTAGAATAATGGTCCATTCACTTATTGTCTGTCCTCTAATAAAACCTATTGTTTCATGAAAATGCATTTATAGTACCAGGCTCATTCATTACTTTTTGACTAGTTTACACCTATGTGTTGTAGTTTAGCACATACAAAATAGTATTTTATTATTATTATTCAGGATTTATATAGCGCCAACAGTTTACGCAGCGCTTTACAATATAAAAAGGAGACAATATAGTTATAATACAATACAATACAATAGGATTAAGAGGGCCCTGCTCAGAAGAGCTTACAATCTAATAGGGTGGGGCAGGTGGTACAAAAGGTTGTAACTGTGGGGAATGAGCTGGTGGAAGTGGTAGGAGATTAGTTGGAGACGTGATAGGCTTTCCTGAAGAGATGAGTTTTCAGGGATTGCCTGAAGGTAGCAAGAGTAGGGGATAGCCGGATAGATGGAGGTAGCGAGTTCCAGAGGATGGGAGAGGCTCTGGAGAAATCCTGGAGACGAGCATGGGAGGAGGAGATGAGAGAGCTTGAAAGCAGGAGGTCTCGAGAAGAGCGGAGAGGTCGATTTGGGTGATATTTGGAGACAAGATTAGTGATGTAGCTTGGGGCAGAGTTGTGAATGGCTTTGTATGTTGTGGTTAGAATTTTGAATTTAATTCGCTGGGTGATTGGGAGCCAGTGTAGGGATTGGAGTAGAGGGTTGGCAGACACTGAGTGGTTGGTAAGGTGGATAAGTCTGGCAGCAGCATTCATGATAGACTGAAGAGGGGATAGCCTATGGAGAGGCAGGCCAATGAGAAGGGAGTTGCAATAGTCAAGGCGAGAGATAACAAGGGAGTGAATGAGGAGCTTGGTGGTTTCATTTGTTAAAAAGGGGCGAATTTTAGAGATGTTACGGAGGTGAATTCTACAAACTTTTGACAATGATTGGATTTGAGGCTGAAATGACAAGTCAGAATCTAGGATTACACCTAGTACCCTGGCGTGAGGGGAGGGACTGATGTTTGCATTGTTGATTTTGATGGAAAAGTCATGGAGGGGGGCACGGGCGGGGGGGTATATTAATAGCTCGGTTTTAGAGAGATTTAGTTTAAGGAAGTGGTGCGACATCCATGCTGATATGTCAGTTAGTAAGTTAGTAATGCGAGAGGAGACTGAAGGAGTGAGGTGAGGAGTAGACAGATTTGGGTGTCATCAGTGTATAAGTGGTATTGGAAGCCATGGGCAGTTATTAGGTGACCAAGGGAGGAGGTGTAGATAGAGAAGAGAAGGGGTCCAAGAACCGAGCCTTGGGGGACCCCCACAGAAAGGGGCAATGGAGAGGAGGAGACAGAGTTGTAGGTGACACTGAAGGAGCGCTGTGATAAATAGCCAGAGAACCAGGATAGAGCAGAATCTCGGAGGCCAAGGGAATGTAGTTTATTGAGAAGGAGCGGGTGGTCAACAGTATCAAAGGCCGCAGAGAGGTCAAGTAGTAGGAGTATGGAGTACTGGCTGTTGGTTTTAGCAGTTAGTAAATCGTTAGTGAGTTTTAGTAAGGCAGTTTCCGTGGAGTGCTGCGAGCGAAAGCCAGACTCTAAGGGGTCAAGAAGGTTATTTTCATTGAGGTAGGAGCTAAGACGGTTGTAGACTAAGCGTTCTAGAAGTTTAGAGGTGAATGGGAGTAGTGAGATGGGTCTTAAGTTGTTCAGGTCAGTAGGGTCCAGTGAGGGCTTTTTAAGAATGGGAGTGATCTGTGCATGTATTTGTGTGTCTATGCATGTTAAGGGACACCTGTTAGGAGAAACTCAGTTTGCCATTTTCCATTTAACATTCTAGCTGCTGGACTGTCATACTAACATGTTGGCATCAGTGCTTCCTGAGTCACTACCTGAAACAAGTGTAGAAATAGGCAATTATTACTCATTTACAGCATACCTGTTCCCAGAGTTGTGACTCACTCAGAAAAGTATTTACTTGCAGCCAGACATCTAGCATTTTTTAAAATGTATCTACACCAGGAAATGTACTATTCTAAATGTCCCTCCCTCACTTTATCTAAAACAAACTAAAAAAACTATCAGTTTGAAGTCGAAGTCCAACATAACCCTACCTGCTCTTAAAGCTGTTCCCTCCAGCCATAACACCTATGCTTACTAGCCTGTGTAAAATAAATGTGTAGGCTTACCTATTTTTAGCCTCCTTTGGTCACGTGATCTCCTGTGTCAGCTGCAGGGGAGAGGAGAGAGTGCTTCACGATGGCCAAGTAAGGCCTGGAGTGTTTACATCATCTCTAGGTTTCTGTGGCCCATCCATTGTCTGTGCTCCCTACTCTCCCCTGAAGCCAAGCTGGCTGGCACAGGGAAGCTAGATCATGTGACCAGACCGGAGTGGCCTGAAAATAGGTAGGTATACATCTTTCTTACACAGGTTAGTCAGCATAGGTGTTAGGAGGGGGGAGGGGACAGTTTTAAGAGTAGTTGGGGTTAAACTGGAATTCCACTTTGAAACCCACATAAACATGCCATCTAAAAACCTCACTCAGGATATCTTTTCTGAGATAAGCCTGCAGGTGCTACTTCCATTCTCCAAATACTAGTTGCCTGGCTGTCATGCTGACTGATTTGTGTCAGTTACTGACATGGCACAAGTATGTTCATTGGAACGGCTGACTTTCCAGATCTGCTCACTTTTTCATTTCATTGACAAAGTAAAAGTCAGGCAACTAGCATCTTCAGAAGGCGTTTAGTAATGGTGGCTGCCATATTTGTCCTTCAAACAGCTTGCTTTAAAGTGATGCTATTACTTAGTCCAGATTTATATTGCACCAGCGGTTTGTACAGTGCTTGTGAGCTTACAATCTAAGAACATTTCTGCAAAGCTGCAGTGTGCTGACGTATAGTAACCGCTAAATAATTCCACTTCAGTCTGTGTATTGCCTATCCCTGACCACTTTCTACACTCCAGGGCTTTCCACCACTCATTCCTTTGTAAGA
The DNA here is from genome assembly GCF_042186555.1 of Aquarana catesbeiana. Taxonomy (NCBI): domain Eukaryota; kingdom Metazoa; phylum Chordata; class Amphibia; order Anura; family Ranidae; genus Aquarana; species Aquarana catesbeiana. The sequence continues at coordinate 141,687,424 of NC_133326.1, forward strand.
TCTGGCACCAAAATACCCAGTGCTCACAGCTGTTAAAGCTGAGTGGCAATTGTGACAGTTCTTGGGCTGATTGGTTACTAGGTACAAGCATCCCATTGTGGTGAGAGGTCACATGCTTTTCCCTACCTGCAAACATCAGGTATTATGAATTGGGAGGTAGAGATGATCGGTGGAGGGTGGCTGGACGGGTGAGTTTAAAGCAGTTCATGGGGGCTTTACCTGGGAACTGTCAATTTGCCATAAATCAGCAAGGTGATAGTTTTACTTTGAGGCACCACAGGCTGGATTTAATTATTTGCCAAAATTTGTCTCTGATGTTTGCTTTGAGTCTCGGCAATTACATCATTTGTATTGTAGAAGAAATCCTTCCTAGCTGCCCTTAGTAACATAGCAGTTTATAAAAGGAAAATGATTGTGTCGGCAGATAACATAGACCGAAAAGTCTAAAACCTATTAAGGTGGTCTTAGGCCCCTTTCACACGATCGGACCGTTCAGGTCCGCCTGTCAGTTTTGACGGCGGACCGTGTAGGTCCGCCTGTCAGTTTTGACGGCGGACCGTGTAGGTCCGCCTGTCAGTTTTGACGGCGGACCGTGTAGGTCCGCCTGTCAGTTTTGACGGCGGACCGTGTAGGTCCGCCTGTCAGTTTTGACGGCGGACCGTGTAGGTCCGCCTGTCAGTTTTGACGGCGGACCGTGTAGGTCCGCCTGTCAGTTTTGACGGCGGACCGTGTAGGTCCGCCTGTCAGTTTTGACGGCGGACCGTGTAGGTCCGCCTGTCAGTTTTGACGGCGGACCGTGTAGGTCCGCCTGTCAGTTTTGACGGCGGACCGTGTAGGTCCGCCTGTCAGTTTTGACGGCGGACCGTGTAGGTCCGCCTGTCAGTTTTGACGGCGGACCGTGTAGGTCCGCCTGTCAGTTTTGACGGCGGACCGTGTAGGTCCGCCTGTCAGTTTTGACGGCGGACCGTGTAGGTCCGCCTGTCAGTTTTGACGGCGGACCGTGTAGGTCCGCCTGTCAGTTTTGACGGCGGACCGTGTAGGTCCGCCTGTCAGTTTTGACGGCGGACCGTGTAGGTCCGCCTGTCAGTTTTGACGGCGGACCTGAACGGGCGCTCCATGTTAGCCTATGGAGCGGCGGATGTCAGCGGAGACATGTCCGCTGAAATCCGAAACCGTCCGATCCGCTCAAAGCAGACGGATGGCCCTACATCTGGATCTGTCGCTATCGGATCGCACCTGCCGAACGGGCCGAGATTCAAACCGTCTATGGCAGGCCTTGTAGGATTGACATTGAGACGGTCAGTTGGCACAATTTTCTGCAGGAAACGGGACAAGTGTCCAATCTTTGTGTGTGTATGTATATGTGTATATGTGTGTGTGTATATATATATATATATATATATATATATATATATGTGTATATATATATGTGTGTGTGTGTGTATATATATATATATATATATATATATATATATATATATATATATATATATATATATATATATATATATATATATATATATATATATATATATATATATATATATAGCGCATGCCCAGGCAACAAGTGAAACTAATTAGTTAGCTGCTATTGTATTTCAGCCCCCTGCAGCTTTGCTGGAATCAGAATGTTACTTGTTTTACCTTAATCTGAGTTCTGTAATCCTCTGTAGTTACAGAACACACAGGCTACCTCCCAGTCAGTAAAAATGTACTTTTTTTTGTGTACAAGGTTGTGCAATGTTTAATCCTCTCAGCAACTTTAAATTGTGGAGAGAAACATCAGTACTGTACTTATGATTTAATTTTTTTTTTTTTCCCTTCTACCTCAGGCTTTGTATATGTAGGAGGCAGCAAGTGGGTGTTCCAGCATTATAAGCAGGTGCATTCTGGAATCACCAGATTACTAACACAAATGAATGGATTGAACTGGTGCATACTAGCAATGCTAGTACTAAGTACTGTATCTCAGGCTTTATGTTCCGTTACATTTTGATTGAAATTTTAATGGCACACTATTATAAATATAAACATTTTGTCCCAATTCCATCGTGCCATCCTCCCTTTAGATCTATAGATCTAAGAACTATATGGTGCATAAGCTTGCCTGATTGGGTAGGCTCTCATATTATGGATTTAGTAAAGGCTGGTACACATTAGTAGTGTGTGGTGATTTTTAAATTCGTTCAACCGAGTGGGCTGAATGGGAAAAAAAACCCCAAAAAACCTGAAGTGCTCAGGAGGAGCCGCTGTACGAACAATCTGATGTTAGTACAGCTATCTCCTCTGCTGTACTATATATACTTTTCTACTACAAAGCCATGCTGTTGTCATAGATGCAATATGCAGTTTAGCATCGTCCTGCTGAAATATGCAAGGCCTTCCCTAAAAAAGTTGTTCTTTGGATCATGTTCAGATATGGATTCTTCTTTGAATTATAGAGCTTTACCTTGCTTTTTAGGATGGCACTGCGAACTGTGTTCAGACAGTGATTTTTGGAATTATTCATGAGCCCATACAGTGATGTTAATCTTAGAATCATGCCTGTTTTTAATGCAGTGCCATCATGGGCAGCTAACGTTTGGTTTCAGCCTCCTTTGTGCACAAATTTCTCCAGATTCTTGGAACCTTTTGATATCATGTGCTGTAGATGATGATTTATTTAAAGACTTTGCAGTTTTTTACGTTGAAAATTATTCAGAAATTGACAATTTTTAGACACAGCTTTTCAGAAGGGTGAACCTCTGCCCATCCTTCTGAGACAATCTGACTCTTCACACCAGATGTTTAGCCCCATAAATCGGAGTCCAGTGCCCAGCGTCAGCAGATTCTTATCTGTGGTTAGGGATGGGTGTGAGATGTCAGATGTGTCCCGCTTGGATACCCATTCGTAACTGCGGGTAACCTCTTGGCATGTGGCTACATGCAAACGGTTATGTTTTACTTAGTCTTGTAGGTCTCCTAATCAAGATCTGGACATTTGTCACTGCTTGTTAACCACTTGCCAACCAGCTCACGTCAATATACGTCAGCAAAGTGGCACAGGTGCGCAAAATGACGTACCCGTGCGTCATCGGCGAATAGCGCGCCTGCCGGTAGCCCGCGATCGTGACACTGAGAGCCAGAACAGGGAGATGCCTATGTAAACAAGGAATTTCCCTGTTCTGCCTAGCAACATGACAGGAATCTACTGCCCCCAGTGATCTGTCGTGCTCTAGTGATCCCCCCCTTACAGTTAGAATACACTGAGGGATCACACTTAACCCCTTGATCGCTCACTAGTGTTTAACCCCTTCCCTGCCAGTGACATTTACACAGTAATCAGTGCATTTTTATAGCATAAATGCCAATGGTCCCAGAATAGTGTCAAGTGTCCGATCTGTCTACTGCAATGTCGCAGTCATGATAAAAATCGCAGATCGCCGCCATTACTAATTAAAAAAATGATTAATAAAAATGCCATAAATCTATCCCCTATTCTGTAGATGCTATAACTTTTGCGCAAACCAATCAATATACGCTTATTGCGATTTATTTATTACCAAAATTATGTAGAAGAATACATATTGGCCTAAACTGAGGAATACATTTGTGTTTTTTTTTTTTTTTATATATATTTTTTCGGGGGGATATTTATTATACCAAAAAGTAAAAAATATAGCTTTTTTTTTTTCTTCAAAATTGTCACCCTTTTTTTGTCTATAGCCCAAAAAATAAAAACCGCAGAGGTGATCAAATACCACCCCCACCTCCTCTATTTTTGGGGAAAAAGGATGTCAATTTTGTTTGGGTACAACATCACGTGACCACGCAATTGTCAAAGTGAGGCAGTGCCGTATCGCAAAAAAGGCTTGGTCAGGAAAGGGGTAAATCCTTCTGGGGCTGAAGTGGTTAATGTCATTAAAGGATCACTAAAGATATATATATTTTTTTAAAATAACAAACCTGTTATACTTGCCTCCACTATGTAGCTCGTTTTTGAACAGAGTGGCCCTGAACCTGGTCTTCTGGGGTCCCTCGGTGGCTGTCTCGGCTCCCCCCGCAAGGACTCGACACCTTCATGCAAGCTCACTCGCATGGTGTTGAGTGCTTGCGGGCGCACTCCTGTGATACAGCCAGCGGCCATAGCCGCTCACTGGATCACTCAGCCCCGGCGTGCCGCGTCATTGGATGTGATTGACAGCAGCGCGAGCCAATGGCTGCGCTGCTTTCAATCCATCCACTCTAGCCAATCAACGGCCAGGCTGAGCGGCAAAGAGGATGTTGGGGGCGAGCGCGGGACTTTCGAGGGGTCAGGTAAGTAAAGCGGGGGGGCGGTATTGTTGGATGTTTTTTCACCTTAATGCATAGAATACATTAAGGTGAAAAAAACTTTTACCTTTACTACCCCTTTAAGTTGTCACTGTCATTTGCTGCTGGAGGAGTGAAGCAGCAGAGTTGGTGCTCCCAGCAATCCAAATACCATGACTCCGTATTGCTTTGATTCAGTAGCTTTCTACTTATGGCCTTGCAAAAGGACTTCCACTGGTGGTGAATGAATTTGGATGTGTGGAAAAGAGGCATTTGATCCCTGATATTGAAATGGTAGTCGTTGGTAGGAATATTCTGAATGTTTTATTTGTTGTATGCTGCATGATGGCATGCTAATGAGAGAGAGAGAGTTTTATAGACCTAAAGCCAAATAAACTTACAATTCAGGGACATCAAAGCAAATGGTGCGCAAAATTATGCAGTGTGTATTCTTTAGACAGCAGCGTTGGCCTATGTAGAGAGGACCACATACTATATGGAAGGACTGTTACTCTTTGTGGCTGCAATGGTCTCGTTGCAGAGGTCTGATGGCCTCCTGCCAAGTTAGACCTTTATCTCTGCATTCAGCTTAGCTCATGCTCACTGTTGATTTAATTACCTTGGTATCCGTTGCTTTCAGAAAGTCTGGGTTGCTTCAAACCTTTGGCATCTTTCAAAAACAGTCTTTCATAATGTGTTAAGAGTAGATCTTGGGTGGCCTATAGAGAGTACTTACCCATTTAATTGTTGCAAGCACTATTTCAGGTGCTCATCTACAACCCTGACCAACCTGATCCTGTACAAATTGTCATTTGAAAATCAACCTCTATATGTAATTTCCTAACTTTCTTTACTTTGATTTGAACTGAATATTCAGGCTGTAGCCTCATGCACATGGACACTTTGGACATCCAACTTAAATTGTGGGTGTCTTCAGCTGTTGGATTTGCTGGTGTCCAGTTAGCTTTATTATGTTTTAGACTAAAGGGCCAGAATGAAAATAGACCATCCATTTATTAGTTGGATTTGTTTGCCCATCTTTGAAGATCTAGAAGTATTTTTTGTTCACTGATACCACATGTGTTTAGTGCTTGAAGTCCTCAAAATAACTGTTCTCTACAAAATAATGCAATGGCCTAAAGTGCCATCAAATGACATCTTTATTACAAAAAGTTTGACACTTGTCAAACTTTACGGTTTTGTTTTTTAAATCGTGAATCCAAAAAAAGCGTTTGAAAAATTGTTGCACAAATACAGTGCGAGATAAAGTTGCAATGACCACCATTTTATTCCCTAGGGTGTGTGTGTGTGTGTGTGTGTGTGTGTGTGTGTGTGTGTGTGTGTATATGTGTGTATGTGGGTTCTGAGTAATTTTCTAGCAAAAAAAAGGTTAACAAAACCATCGGCCAACTAATCGATTATGAAAATAATCGTTAGTTGCAGCTCTAGAAAGATGTTACGCTGAGAATCGTGCAGCTCTACTTTTGATAAAGAAATTGGACATCAACAAAATGCTGTGTTCCCTGAACAAACCATGTGTCCTTACAGCTTGGTGTACCGTTACATAGTAGGTGAGGTTGACACGAGTTCAACCTATGTGTGTGATTATATGTCAGTATTACATTGTATATCTATCTCCCTGTATGTTGTAATATCTATCTCCCTGTATGTATGCTGTAAGGGAATTCCACATCCTTGCCGCTCTTACAGACAAATGACAATTAACTTTTTTTTTTTTTTTTCTGCAGTTGAAGCACATAATGGTTCTCTAAATCTTGCTTTCTGTTTAAGTGTTACTAAACCCAGGACCCTGTCTTCACTATATCTGGTCTCCTGCAGTACACAGAACATGGAAATATTTTAGTAAATAAAAACTGCTAAATACCTTTTTTCTCATCAGCAGTATGCTGTATAGCAGTCTTTTGACTTCTGCCAGTGTCTGGTTAAAGCTTGTAGGAGTTTTCATTCTCTCCTGATTGTCCTATGAGGCTCCAGAACCCCTGTCTGGACAGTGCTGATTGGCCCTGTGCTGATCACATGCACTCTCCCAAGGAAAAAACACTCTCTCTAGCAATACACACCAAACTGAGCATGTGCCGCTTGCCCCCAAGGTCTGTTCACATGGATTGGGGACATTGGAAGAAGAGGAGGATACGTGAAGACAGGATCAAGCTGTCTTTTTACACAATGTAGAGGAATAACCCACAGTGGGTATAACAACAAGCATGCTTTACTACATGTACAGACTGAATTTATTGTTGTAGGTTTAGTAACACTTTAAACACTGAATTGAACCATCTACTTCTGCATTATTATTGGTATTTTTATATGTAGCCACCATCAAAAGCCTTTTTCCTTGAAATGTGTGGCTGTGTAGGACTGCACTGTGATAGGAATAGTTGAATCACTTCTGTATATGTCTGCTTTGGCAGCGATGGTTGGACACGTCCTTGCAAGCTTTATTATTCAGAATCTGTGCATCGTTAGGTTCCCCTAAATACAGTTACATGTCAGCTGCTGCTTCTTGTGATCAACTTCTGTTTTTAGCAGAATAGTGAGATTGCCGTACATAAAATAGAATCCTAGTTCTGTTAACGCTGCTTATTGTACATATGTGAGCTCTGTCAGATGTAAAGCACAGCAGCTTTTACAGCTTTTTAGAGCCAGTTAGCCATGCATAATTATTTGTCTTGTTCTTGCTCAGCCAGCCAAGCATCTTGCTGAGATTTGTGTATGACAGGTTTGATGATGTGTGCGAAGGTCTGCTGTTTAGGACCCTGGTTGTGAACACTGTACATGTAGAATAATTTATTTCAATGTTTTCCTGTACCTTAAAGCAAAATGTTAAAGTGCACTTTTAAGCAAAGTGCACTAAGGCCTGTTTCACACGGGCTTCAGCTTGTATTAGGCTTGGTTCACACTGGCATTAAGAGCAGGCGTTTGATGCGTGTTAACGCCCCTCAAATGCCTATGCGCAAGATATAATAGACAGCACATTGTGCTGTTCACACAAAGCGTTAGCGTTGCTTCAAAATTGAAGCCTCATGTCGAGTCAGGAGGCGTTTGAGGCCTTTCAACGCCTCCCATTCAAGTCTATGGTAAAACTCTGCAAACACTCTGGCAGGTGTTTTCTGAGCGGTATTGGTGCGGTGGTGGCACGTTTAAAATTAGTTACTTTCTATTGTGGAGCAGTTTAAGCGTTAAAACGCTATAAAACCGTGCATAGGACGTTTAGGGAGTTTTTAACACTTGTAAAAAGCCCCATTCTAAAGCTCATTGACGCCTGTCTGACACCCATACAAACGCTATAGGAGTGTTTGCTGATTGTCAATAATTTAGTCAAGTGTGAACAAGCCCTAAGAGCAGTGTGAACAGCAAGCTTTTACAAGGCATTTGCAGAGCTTTCCGCAAGGTTTTTTTGATCAGTCATCACATCTGTGCTTCTCCTTGTTGCTCTGTCCAAAGCCACTAAAGTAGATTCCAACTCCACCTTCCTTTTTGTTCACTGGGTCTGGGTGAATGACATTGGTGACCATCATAGGTGACGACAGCTGAAAAGGCCAATTAAGATTCCTGAAACCAGGTTTTGGAAATGACAAGTAGATTAAAGTAGTTGGTAAAAAAAAGGTCATGGACAGAGGAGAGCTTGTTACAGATAAAATAAGCATCGTAGTGGGCACATGAGAGACGGTTCTTGAAAAAAGTGTAATAGAAATTAAACTGTGGAGGGTGCCAGGTGTGGGGGAAAATAGAAGTGGGCCGGGGCTAGGGGAATAATCATCAGACATTAGGGTAAAAGTAAGATGAGAATGAGATTCCTGGAGGTTATGCCAGCATGTGGGTTCAGAATTAGCTGGAGGTAACGTGTAGTAATAGGAAGGCAAGAGCACAGTGTGTGTATATATTTTCTAGGCAGGTGTGAAGAAATGCTGTAACGTAAGAATGCTTTCAAAGATATGTATTTTAATGATTTGCAAAGTGAACGAATGTAAGAAATTTACATCAAATCCTTTTTTTTTGCCTTCAAAACAGCACCAATTCTAACACTTGCATTTAGACTCTGGAATGTGATTATACCAAGCAGGTGCCAATGATCATAAATGTCATATGTAGGTTGAAACGGTCATTAATTGAAACACAGCTGTGTAGTAGGCTTAAAACTGGGTGAGGAACAGCCAAACTCTTCTACTAAAGTGAGGCTGTGGAAGACTGTTTCATGTCACAGGTCAAACACCATGGCAAGACTGAGCACAACACGGTTATACTGCATCAGCAAGGTCCATCCCTGGCAAAGACTTTAAAGCAGATTGGGTTTTCACAATGTGCTGTTTTAAGCTATTTTGAAGAAGCATAAAGAAACTGGCAACGTTGAGTACCATAGATGCAATGGTCGGCCAAGAAAACTTAGTGTTAAGGTAAAACTTTCTTCTATAGTTCCCGCTGATATAGAACACTAAGCTCCCCAGTGCATGTTATTCATACAGATATGCTGTATACTAGCTTACTTCAGAGCACTGTTAGGCGTTCAGCTGACTGCTCGCTGGTTTCCTGTCCCGATGCGATAGCTGCAGGGGGGAGGTGCTGGGAAACCCCTGCTGACGTCAGAGAAGAACGGGGGAGCAGTTACTTGAGCGCCGAGTGGTGCTCTGTAAGCTATTATACAGCATAATTTTATAAATGACCTGCACTAGGGAGTTTGGTGTTCTATATTAGCGGAAACTATAGAAGGGGAGCTGACAGGCAAGGAGGGGGAGGACGACAGAGGGAGACACACAGGAGAGCAGGCAGTGGATGACGGAGGCACGTACTCTGACCATGCTGTCATTATCGTGGTCTGTTTACAGAGAGGAGGGTATAGCCAGGCAGGATCAGCCAGGTGTTACAGGGGGTCAAATTGCACAGCACTGTGCTGTATAACATGCTTTAAAGAAACAGTATAGAGATAGATATATACCGAGAGAGATTTTTTTTTTGGGTTAACAAATGCTTTAATGCAGCAGGGGATAGACTTCCCTTCGACATTGGAAGTTGTCCAGCAGTGCCATCAGTTTCCTCTCCTTTACTGTTGAGAGGTTCCTTCTTGGCCCCTGTTCTGTATGTCGAGCATGGTGCTGTACATGTGATCAGCTATGACACCAGCCATTTGAGGCCTTAAAAGTTTGGTTGAGAGCTGACCTAAGCACACTGGCGTCCTTGACAAAGCCTTGAATGTAACGTTTTTAGGAAACTGCTAAATTGATGGGTTTAGTTCCACTTTCATTGTACCAAAAACTACAGTTTGTTAATGGATCAAGCGAGCAATATGTATTTTTTCCCATAGACTTGGAAGAATCAATCATGTGCATGATTTAACTGCCCTTTGGCACTAAAAGAAGTGAGCATTGCTGCTTAACTGTCATTGAGGGGTTGGGGGGTTTCCTGTGAGATCAATGGTCTTCCTTCTGACCCCTTAGACCAAAACAGCTGGTTTGGGTGACTTGTCAAGTAGTTAAATCCTCTCCAGCTAAATGAGAATCACATGTCATAAGAGATCCTAGGATCATGAATAGTGTGCTTCGACTTCAGCTGAACAAATTTGAATGGTGGCAACATGGACAATTACAGCTTCAAAGATCATTCTGATCTAACGGAGCATTGACTATAGTGATATACAAGTGCTGGATTACAAGCATGTTTCCAGAACAAATTATGCTCGCACTCCAAGGTTTTACTCTGTATACATACATGCATATTGTTCCCCTGTGACCTACAAGAGATGTATGGCCAGAAAGGTTTCAATGAAGACACTGGCGTTTTACCAAAACTGGAGACAAGAATGCAAAATTGGGTGCAGCTCTGCATAGAAACCAATCGGCTTCCAGGTTGTATGTTGTGTGGGTTTTTTTTTTTTTTTTTTTTCGTCAAAGCACAATTGAAATTGAACAAGCCAATGGCTACCATGCAGAGCTGCAACCTATTTTTGCTCTCTCCAGTTTTAGTAAATTACCCCCGTTGTGTTCAAAACTGTAGTTTCTGATCAGTGTAGCTGCCCCAATGTGGTTCTAGTATGGGGACTAGTTTTACTCCAAGTAGGTTATAAGCTCTGTTAAAAAATGCAGAAATGAATACCATATGCAGAAGGCATCTTTCATGGTAATCCTGTCATGCACAATGCTTGATCTATTCATTGAAGTAAAAGTGCACTGTTTTTATGTTGCAGGTAAATGAAACCTTTGTTTCTGCCATGCAAGAAACAATCTCATTACCGTTCTGGTTCCAAGATAGTTATTGGAGAGAATTGGAATAGTTATCTGATGTACTTGGTTAGAGAAACAAAATGACCTTTTATGCATGGCCAGTGATTGCCTGAGGCTAACTAAATGCACAGTCCATTAAAGTGGTTCTAAAATTGAAATGTTTTTACCTTAGTGGTTGTAAACTCTGTACAACCACTTTTACCTACAGGTAAGCCTATATTAAGACTTACCTGTAGGTGCTGGAAATATCTCCTAAACCTGCATGTTTGCCTAAACCTCATGGGCTCATGTGCACGATCATGCCGTTTCTAAAGGGATCATGCTCTGACTGGTGGCTTCCACGAGACTTTGGCCAGTCACAGAGCCAGAGTCTGCAGCCCCAGAAAGAAAGGGGTGAAGATGGCCGACACTTCCAGCCAGCGGTGACATTGCAGACTTCGTTTTCAGGTAAGTGACACATAATGGGTTACTATGCGATGCATAGTAGCCCATTGTGTTTTACCTTTGCAGGGAAATAGAGGATGTAAAACCCATTGGGGGGGTTTACTTCCTCTTTAATGCATTACCTGCATTAAAGTGGTTGTACATGTTGATCTGCAGTCTTCTCTACATCCGTTCAAAGTGCTAATCTATAAAGCTTGGCTGAGAGTTCAAATAAAAAGGGGGCGGGGAGCTGAAGCTGCACTCTGCGGAGGTCAGTGAGGAAAGGTACACACTCCATATGACACACAGGCGCAGAGCTGAGGCTGTCGATCAATTGGATGTCCCTTCCCTGTAACCATTTTTCTCTTTGTGTCAGGAAAACCTGTCGGATGAGATTCCTGCTGATAGAAGAGGAATTAAGCAGCAGGCAGCAATGACACTTCTTGCTCCAGATTGAGTACACACTATAGAGGGTTATGTTTTGTTCATATTTCATGTCTGAGGTTTACAACCACTTTAGGCCCAGTTCACACTACAACATGCGCTTTGACTTTGAGAGCACAAGTCACACCCCATTAAGCGCAAATGAACCGTTCTAATAGGAGTGACTTGAGTCGCTCTGATTTAGAAAAAGGTTCCTGCACTAGTTTTTGGTCTGACTTCAGCACGACTTGCATTGACTTATGTTAAAGAAGTCCTATGCAAGTCACACTTTGACAATTACTCAGTCATGCAACACTGTACCCATATGAAAGTTTTTTGCCCCCCCCCCCCACACACACACAAATAGAGCTTTCTTTTGGTGGTATTTAATCACCACTGGGTTTTTTATTTTTTGCGCTATAAAACAAAAAAGACTGAAAATTCAGTTAAAAAAAATTATATATATATATTATATTATTATTATTATTATTATTATTATTATTATTATTATTATTATTATTATTATTATTATTATTATTATTATTATTATTATTATTATTATTATTATTATTATTATTATTATTATTATTATTATTATTATTATTATTATATTTTTTTTTTTTTTTTTGTTTGTTTCTGTTAAAATTTATTGGCAGAGACACACCCAGCCCACAGTGCTGCAATCTCTCCCCCTCTCCCCTCACACTGTACAGAGAGGGGAGGGAGGAACCGGCGTCATGACGTGACGCCGGTTTGTTTACAAGTGATCACTCCGACAAGTGACGGAACAATCACGTGGTAAACAGCCGCTATCAGCGGCTATTTACCGTGATGTACCGGGTCCTCTGGACCCGGCGGTCACGGATGTTCCCGTGTGCGCGCCCCAGGGGGTGCGCGGGAGCTACATTCTGGGAGGACGTCCCACGGACGCCCACCCAGAATAAGCCGACCGCGCCGTAGCCGTCTTTCGGCTATGGCCCGGTCGGCAAGTGGTTAAGGCAACAAAAATCCTCTACCTTATTAACCTCACCTAAACCTGCCTCTCTCAATCCAGTGCTGTACCTGTCTGCAGCAGTGCTGGTCTTTCTCCCTGCTCTTGCAGGGCAGACTCCTGCTGCTGTTTATAAAGTCCAGTGAGGAGGGGGCGGGGCCGAGCAGCGCTGTGTGTCTCTGGACACACAGCCCGCATGTGTTCCCGCATCGCACACAGCTTGCTATGGGGGGGGCACACTCCGGTTAGTTGCGGGGAACCCGAGAAGAGGAGGTAAGGGGCCACTTGTGCAATATCCCTGCATAGAGCAGGTAATTAGAACATCATTTTCATTTTAGGCAAAAAAGTGAAGCTTTAGTATCACTTTAATAGACTTGAAAGACACATTTTAGACCTTGTGCTGCTGTTCTAAATTAAACTGTAGTCAGTAGTTTTCTCTTTTCATACATTGTTTAAAAGGTTTTACTGCTGTTTTGAGATTCTACTTTTGAAAAGTGCTGTGAAATATGAAGTGACATCAGTGTGATAAATGATCCAGGTGATGTATCTGAATGTAGAGCAAGAAATGCCAACCATCTGTGTGAGTCAGGTGGTGATTCCCCTTTAAATGCTGTAGGCCGGGCTTTGCTGTACAATGTGGAAGACCTTTTTAGAATGAAATCCTAGATAATAGTTCGTATTACGCTCTAACCAGTTTTTCTGCCATGGATTATTGTTAAAGCTGGCAGCTCAGTAGGTTGAATGCTGGGAGTAAAAGCATGTACTTTTATGATTTATAGCTGATATTGTGTGGACCTACCAGACATATCTGCAGAGTATACAAATATGAACTGATAATGCTGAAGGTTCACATTAGAGAAGGACTACATTAATGTATCCTTATTAGTACCATTTTAGTATGGTTTGAAGCTTTAACTTGAGTGTCTTTTATCTGGTCAATGTGCATCCGTGTGCAGAACGAGGGACGTACCATCCGCAATTGCTGGCTGAATGGGACTACACCTCTGGGTACAAAGCAATCTCTTTAGCAGCAGTGCGGGAGGATGGGGGAGGAGAGGAGTGACTGTGACGAAATCACTATATCCTTGGCAACTGCTACAGGATAAAGGCTGAATGCATGATCTGTTCTACTGTGCCTCTCTGCATTCATTTGTATTTTTTCCCTTCCATGTGACTGATACTGTAGGCATTTAACCCACATCCCTCAACCTATATTGCAATAGATTTAAGTGCAGAACAGTTCTTTAATATGTGCCTCTATGTATTTTTAAGAAATAAAAAATGTAACAAATGTACGTTTAATTAAATACATACAAACGTGGACAAATGTGCTGGGGCCCTTCCAGCTCAATAAAAGCATGCTTCTTTCTGAAAGTGATGACATTAAAAGCCGCTGTCTGGATGTATACCTTCATCTTTTTGGTATGAGAGCCATGGCTCATGCACACGACAGCTTGGGACCATGCAGTGGTACAAGTCACACGTATTTCCCACCTGGGAGCCAGTGGTGGTATATTTAGCCGACCCATGGACATGGATGGCTGGATGTTTTTGGGTATATGGTGGTACTTTCGTACCTGTGGATATTGTGCAAAACTCAGGAAAAGAACGATGGAAAATCTGAAAAATTAATTTGGATTTTGTTCAGTTGAAACTGAACTTCAGCTAAAAAGTTTTAAATAACTAGCCCAGTGATACTAGAAATAAAAAAATAAAAAGTAAACGCTTTTGCTGCAATACTTTTGCAGTCTTTCAGTCTGAAGCTGTACCTCGTACTTCTGGGGAGGGGTGCCCCCCCCCCCCCCCCAGACTTTTTTAGCTTTAGAGAACAAAACATGTAATGTTTTGCAGCCAAGCAGTCTTTGGATGTGGGGGCTGTATTGGGTTTTTGTGTTTGCTTTATCTAATGGGAACACACTTGACCTGGGCCTTGGCTGACACTTGTAGTCGGCATTATTTCTTTTTTTTTCTTGTGTGATATGTTTTTATATGGGGTAACAAAAAAGGAAGTGTGCTGTAATTTTTTTTGTTTTTTTAATGCACAGGAATCACTACAATGGTGTAAACTAGGCTCATTGAAATACATTTTCTTGCATTCGCACTGTTTTTGACTGCCCTGAAGGAGACTGTACAGTCAGGCTGTAATGTTTTTGTGGTGATCTTAATGTGGATGTAAACCTGATTTATGAAATTTGACCTAGGCACATATATCTGCAGTGTTTTCTTATCTCTCTCCAAAGCCCTAAGTCCCTGTCTTTCTTCTGCTCTGTTCTGTTATCAGCAGGATAACTTCTTCTGACAAGTTCTCCGACAACCAAGCTAAAACCAGCCTGAAATTTGTGTCCGGGAGGGTGCTATAAATTGGCAGAGAGCTGGCCTGTTCACAGCACAGCTCTGCACGTTCCTTCCTCTGCCTATGTGGAGAATGGGTGTGTGCCTGTCCTCCAATCAGCTGTCACACCGTTTATGCCAAGCCTTCCCTACCACTGCTGAACAGGAAGCGAACATTTCTAACAATTTAAAAATATAGAGCTGAAGACAGCAGATACACATGTAAATCTTATGTAGGGAGTGCTGACAACAAATGGAATGCTTGGGTGCTGATGTCACCCGTAGGCTTATTATGGGGTATCCGTTGTTGGCTGTCCCTCTTCCCTGAAGCTGCCACTGGGAGCCACTCGACTGGACCCTAGTTCAATGAGAATAGGTAAGTATAAGCATCTTCTGTTTACAGGGTAGTTGGTATAGGTGTTAGAATGGGGGTGGGATTACGCTTTAGTGAGGTCTTCACCTCAAGAGTTTACTGTATATCTCCTGTTTTACTGTGTTTTTCTTAAATTTTACACAGTAAGGTTGAATAAAGACACCGTCCATCCAGTTCAACCTGAGTGAGTGTGGGTCCGTGTCTTCAATTGTCCCTATCCCTGTACATTGTGTCTCATTAAGATGCTCATCTTTTATTAATTATTAAGGTACCCATATGACGCCGTCAATTTACGCAGCGCTCCACATATACATCGCACACTCACATCAGTCCCACGATCCAAGGTCCCCAACTCACGTTCATGTACTAGGGCCAATTTTGGACAGAAGCCAAATAACCTACCAGCATTTCTTTGGAGTGTGGGAGGAAACCGGCACAGGGAGAACATGCAAACTCCAGGCAGGTAGTGTCGTGGTTGGGATTCGAACCAGCGACCCTTTTTACTGCTAGGCGAGAATGCTACCCACTACACCACTGTGCCACCACAGTTAACAGTGTTCATGATGGATTTTTGATGTTTCATATTCAGTTTATAGCTCAATGTTTGACTTCTATACTTACATGTTTGTGCCCATGTGTTCACCTGTGGCCTTATGGAAGACCTAACCCGATTGCCAAGATCTTCTTATGTCTTTGGAGCAGTGCACCTTTTTGGAGCAGACTTTGGCTTTGACCAGTGATGATGAACAACTGTTGTACACAAGTTGCATTGTGTAAATTATTCAGGTATGACTTTCATGCAACTTTTGAGGGTTAACGTTGAAGACTATGGCCCTCAAGTTGTATGAAAGTTGGACCAAAGTAATGCATGAACTACTTTGAAGTTTCTGCAACTTTTAAGTCACGCATATGTGAATGGTTAATCGGAAAACATGGGGAATGACTTGTCATGCAACTTTGAGGTCCAGTGTGAATGGAGTCTAAAGGGAAAGGAAGGTAAACTGACACAAGTCTGTTTTTTTTTTTTTTTTTTTTTTATCCGCCTGCCTATGGGTCCAACACAGGTTCCCTATCAAAATGCAAGGAAAACATCTGTCCCGGTTTCAGCACAGGATTTGTTCATGGATTCTTTGCTGAACAAAGTTGACACAGCTCATGTGAAAGCACTCTCGGGCCATGACAGAAATGTTCAAAGCATAAAGAAATTCATTGTCACCTGTTTAACACTTCCCAAAACCGAATTCTTTTCCTGATTGTTATGTAGTTTTTACTCATAAGTGGGGGAGGTCTCCTAAAACTGGTGCACACAATCTGGTGCAGCTGTGCATGGTAGCCAGTCAGCTTCTAACTGTTCAGCTTGTCTAATTAATTAAGCTTTGACATTACCCTGTACACACGATCTGAAAATCGGATGACAGATCCTCCTTTTTTTTTTTTTAATTTTTTTTATTATACTAAAGTTATGAAAATTCTGGTACGGCTGAATAAAAAAATTGCGAGTGATTTAATGTGGTGTACTGCATTTGTATTGTATTTTTGAGCGACGACTGTACTGATTAAATGAAAATCATATAATTTTGGCATCGTACGAGAAATTTTCGTGCTTGTCTGATCACTGTCGTGATTGGCACTCGAAAGCTGTGTACGAACAATCCGATTATTGTGCGATCATTTCGAAAGCAATATTTTTCGTACGATTTTCAAATAGTCATAGATAGTGGCATAACAAAATCAACAAAATGATCATTGTAACACACTAAAAACAGCGCTAGTGTTGAGCTAAACGGATAATGTGGCCAACTACACATGCAAAAAAAGTCCTTAGAGAGAGAAGAGCAGTAAGCACAATGGTTCAGATAGTGTTCATAGGTGATCATCAAAGTAGAGAAGTTCAGCGTGCACCTTCCACCGATCCATCCACTTCCACCCTGTGAGAACATACTCCCCTCAGGGGGTTAAACTCACCAAAGCCTAAATAATTATAAGCATCCAAGAAAGGAGAAATCCAAGCCACCAGCCACTGTCAGCAACCCTCCGGAGGAATCCAAGATGGTCAGGGCTCAACCAAAGCCGGCGAGACGGCTGCGATCCCCGGACACAGGAGGAGCCCCGGGCCCCGTGCGACGACGACGGCGACACAATGTTGTTTTTGTTGTGATCACCCCCTCGGGCTACGGGCGGCAGCTGCAGGGCGGATTATGGCTTCGTGCTCTTGACGTCACCCGAGTGACGCAGCATTCGGTCACTGGCGCGGAGTCTGCGAGATCAAACCCCAGCACCCTTCGCGTGTCGATTTTCAAATAGTGTGTACGGGCCTTAAGGCTAGGTTTACACCTATGCGTGCGGGATACACAGCGATTTCCCCCACCTGCAGAGAAAACACTGTTTTGAGACCGCGCGGGGCTGCCCACACATGTAAAATCGCGAAGGGGGTGCAGGAACCACACATCGATTTCTCCTGCATGCCACATTTTGAAAAAGGTGCATGCACCTTTTTCCTGTGAGAAACGTAGGTACGGCAGCCCATTGAAATGATTGAGCTGGCGTGCCTGCGCAAATGTGGCCTGTAGAAACGCATAGATGTGAACCAAAGGTTAATCCTTGAAGCTGATTTGTTACTATGCACAGCTACACCAGTTTTAGTAAATCTCCTCCTATGTGTATTCTTCCTGGAACTTTAGATTAAACATGGATCTGGGACTCCACTTCATAAACGGTTTTATTACTGCAGCATCTGGGGAGAATAGACAGATGAGGTAGTGCCAAATTCTTTCATCTCATACTTTTCACAATGCATTGACGCACTTCTGTGGACTAGAACTGGCTATATTGCTGCTTAACAACAATTTAACACTGAGACGCTGTAGTGCAGTTTTTTTAAAAACTACGTTATATTCATGACCAAAGTAAATCCTTGGGTAAAATATTTTCTTTTAACTGTGCAGTTTGCTTGGTCGTCTTACCTTCAGTGCTGTATCAGGCCTTACTAACAGAACATAGCAGCTTGTTCTGTGCAGCAGTCTTTCCTGCTTGTGATTGTGTCGGAACAAGAGCTCAGCAATTATTGTGTGGGCTGAATAATCAATGTTGGAGCCCCTGTGTCAGGATGAGAAATAACTGACTCAAAAGGCAGGCAACCAAAGCTCTTGCATGGAATGGCTGCTTTTATGGTACTTTCTGTTTAATAACAGATCTTTGATTTTAAGCTTATGGGGTTAAAGTAGCAACTGATCCCCCCCCCCCCCCCCCAAATTGTTTACATTGCAGTCTGTTATATAATCATTTTTGCTGTTCCTTGTGCATCCTTCTTGGCCTTTTATATATCAAGGAGTGTGTTTTTGTTTTTTTTTTCTTTCCTTTTACGGGAAATGCAGTTATAAAATATTTTACCTTGTGTACTCATTAACCACTTCAGCCCCGGAAGGATTTTTTTTTTCGATACGGCACTGCGTTGCTTTAACTGTCAATTGCACAGTCGTGCGACATTGTACCAAAACCAAATTGATCGCTTTTTTTTCCCCCCACAAATGTTGCTTTCTTTTGATATTTGATCACCTCTGCATTTTTTATTTTTTACGCTATAAACAAGAGCAACAATTTTTAAGAAACTTTTTACTTTCTGCTATAAAACATATCCAATAAAAATATGTAAAAAAAATCTAATTTCCTCATCAATTTATGCAAATTTGTATTCTGCTACATATTTTTGGTAAAATTCCAATTGGCGTATATTGGTTTGTGCAAAAGTTATCGTGTCTAGAAACTATGGGATACGTTTAGGAACTT
The DNA here is from genome assembly GCF_042186555.1 of Aquarana catesbeiana. NCBI lineage: Eukaryota > Metazoa > Chordata > Amphibia > Anura > Ranidae > Aquarana > Aquarana catesbeiana. The sequence goes on from NC_133326.1 coordinate 141,706,277, forward strand.
TATTTTAATAGTAATGGCGGCGATCAGTGATTTTTAGCGGGACTGCAACATTGTTGCGGACAAATTAAACACTAAGTGACACTTTTTGGGGACCAGTGACACCAGTACAGTGAACGGTGCTAAAAAAAAAATGCACTGACACTGTATAAATGACACTGGCAGGGAAGGGGGGCAATCAAAGGGTTAATGTGTTCCCTATGTGTGCTTTCTAACTGTGTGGGGGATGCTGACACTAGACAGATCTGCGATTCCTACTAATTAGGAACACCGATCTGTCTACCTCTGACAGAACGGCGGTCTTCCTTGTTTACATAGGCAGACCGCCATTTTGTCACTCCCCCAAACAATTGCGGCTGGCCTGTGGCCGCGGGACCTGCTGATTAGCTCCCACTGCACGCAACCACAGTGGGAGCGGATCGTCGGTGGCAGTACGTGGTACGTTGTTTCGCACAGCCGGGCGGCCCTGCCGCAGTATGTGGGCGGCCCGGAAGTAGTTAAAACTGAACTCTGGGCACGCATAAAAAAGAAAAACACAATTTGAAGTAGGAAGAAAGGCAGTACGATCACCCACTTTTTAAATGCTGGCTTCACCCTGCTTTTAGGCCCTGTTCACACCTAAACGGTTTTCAGCTTGTAAAATGCTCAGCTCTGAAAGCTCGAACACCCAACAAGCAAAATACCATTCATTTCATATAAGCATTTTGTCGCCAGAAGCAAAACTCCTGAAGCTCAAAGTACATGAGTTTCTTTTTGATTACAAGCACCATTTCGGCTCCATAGACTTCAATAGAAACATTTGACTTGAGCAGAAAAAGGCTTGTAAAATGCTCAAATAGCAGCTCTCCACCTCCTAATTTTCTCTCTCCTCCCCCTAGTGCTTTCTATTGGCTAAACAAAAACGCCTGAAGCTGTAAAACACTTGTAATACACTTCTAAAACGCTTTAAAACTTGTAAAAAGCCAAAAAAAGCCAGTAAATTGATGCGCTTAGGTGTGAATGGAGCCTTAATTTCCTGCATATGGTTACTAACCTAAACGTAAATATTTTTAACTTTTTTTTTTTTTTTTTTTTTCTAAGTGGACAAGTGAGACCCGGTTCACACAGGGGTGACTTGTCAGGCGACTTAGCCGCCTAACAAGTCGTTCTCCATGGAACCGTTCTAATAGGAGCGACTCAAGTCGCTCCAACTTAGAAAAAGGTTCCTGTACTACTTTGAGGTGACTTCAGAGCGGCTTGAATTGACTTTTATACAGAAGGCGCTTTGTAACTCGTGCTGAAGTCGAGCTGTACGTGGGCGGCTTCAGAGTCAGCGACTTTGAAGCCGCCCATGTGTGAAGTGGATCTGACAGCAAAGCTCCAGGCAAATATGTCCGTCATTGTGGCTGGTGGATGCAAACTTTCAGGGTCAACAATGCCTTAGTGCTATGGACTCTGGTGGGATGACATCACTGCTCTAAGGCCCCTTTCACACTGGGGCGGTAGGGGGCGTCGGCAGTAAAACAGCGCTATTTTTAGCGCTGTTTTACCGCGGTATTCGGCCGCTAGCGGTGCGGTTTTAACCCCCCGCTGGCGGCCGAAAAAGGGTTAAAACCACTCGTATAGCGCGGTGAACAAACAGCGGAGGCTGTTTTGGGGCGGTTTGCAGGTGGTATTTTTAGCGCAATAACGCCTGCAAACCGCCCCAGTGTGAAAGGGGCCTAAGGGTTCAGCATCATTGTCTTTCCTCCACAGGCATGCACAATCTCTCTCGAGCTTTGTGTTTTTTTTTTTTTTTTTTTTTTTAACCTCTTAAAGTTGCAATGCTACTCCTCCCTAGAGAACAACACAGCAAGAGAACTCTGCCACCATAGGACTGGAAGTGTTACTGATAGCATCACCAGCTAAAAATGAACCAAAAACTAAAACGCATCATATAAGCTTCAATATATTGACGTTTATGTTCTTGTGGTGTATGTTTTTAAAGGAATAAGTCTACCTGGAAACATTTATTTTGTCTTTTAGAATTTGTTATAATTCTCAATAAGAGCCTTCTTAGAGTGATTCATCGATCAGCCATACCAATATGACCAACCACCATAACCCGTCAAGGCACGGACTCCACAAGACTTTTAAAGGTATGCTGTGATATCTGGCACCAAGCTGTCAATAACAGAGCCTTTAAATCCTGTAAGTTGTGAGGTGGGGCTTCCATGGATCGGACCTGTTTTTTTTTTTTTTTCCAGCACATACCAGAGATGCTCAGTTGGATTGAGATCTGGAAAATTTGGAGGTCAGGTCAATACCTTAAACTTGTGTTCCTGAATTCATTCTTGAATTCATCATACCAGGCCACCTTCTTCCATTGCTTCATGGTCCAGTTCTAATGCTCATGTTCCCATTGTAAGAGCTTTTGGCTGTGTACACAGATCAGCATGGGCACCCTGACCGATCTGTAGCTATTCAGCTCCATACACAACAAACCGATGTACTGTGTGTTCTGACACCTTTCTATTGGAACTAGTATTAACATTTTCAGCAACAGAGCTCTTCTATTGGATTGGGCTACATGAGCCATCCTTCACGCCCCATGTACACCAATGAGCCTTTGCCACTCTTGACCCTGTCACTGGTTTTCCTTGGACCACTTTTGACCCCTGCAGACCAGAAACATCCCACAAAAGCTGCAGATTTGGAAGTGTTCTGACCCAGACATCTAGCCATTAAAATTAGTTTTTTGTCAGTCATGCAAATCCTTATGCTCACCCATATACTGCAGGTAAAATAAGTATGGAACACATCACCATTTGTCTAGGTAAATACCGTATTTTTTCGCTTCATAAGACGCACCTGACCATAAGACGCACCTAGGTTTTAGAGGAGGAAAATATGAAAAAAAAAATCTGAACCAAACGGTGGACTAAAATATTTAATAAAATAACAGATTAATATTTCTACACTGACGACCAATGTAAGGGGGCACCTTCCACTGATCCCCAATGTAACTGGGACATTTACACTGACCCCAACACAACAGGAGTATTTACATCAACCACCAATGTAATTGAGACATTTACACTGACTAGCCATATAACAGGTGTATTTACAGTAACCCCCTCATCTCTCTACTAATCTCTGCTTTCTTATCTCCCTCTCAGTACAACTCTGCTCCTCTAAATCATCTGCTGACCTCTGTCCCCCAAACCCCTACTCTGCTGACCTCTGTCCCCCAAACCCCTACTCTGCTGACCTCTGTCCCCCAAACCCCTACTCTGCTGACCTCTGTCCCCCAAACCCCTACTCTGCTGACCTCTGTCCCCCAAACCCCTACTCTGCTGACCTCTGTCCCCCAAACCCCTACTCTGCTGACCTCTGTCCCCCAAACCCCTACTCTGCTGACCTCTGTCCCCCAAACCCCTACTCTGCTGACCTCTGTCCCCCAAACCCCTACTCTGCTGACCTCTGTCCCCCAAACCCCTACTCTGCTGACCTCTGTCCCCCAAACCCCTACTCTGCTGACCTCTGTCCCCCAAACCCCTACTCTGCTGACCTCTGTCCCCCAAACCCCCACTCTGCTGACCTCTGTCCCCCAAACCCCCACTCTGCTGACCTCTGTCCCCCAAACCCCCACTCTGCTGACCTATATGCTGTTTACATCCTCCAGGTTGGGCGGCATGCAGAGGATGGGGACGTGATTTGCATATGAATCGCGGTGGCCGACCTCATTTAGGAAACAATGTGCCGATCCTGCGGGGGGGGGGGGTTTAATTAAGGAACAATGCTTTTTTGTTTCTCTCCCTATAGCAGCTGAAAACAGGGGAGAAACAGGATTTAATTGGGGCGGAGAGATGCATAGGGCATCGTTCTGCCGCCGAAAAGATTCCCCTATCAGCGGCTCTGCTGGTCAGTATTCGCTCCATAAGACGCACAGACATTTCCCCCCGCTTTTTGGGGGGAAAAAAAGTGCGTCTTATGTAGTGAGAAATACGGTATATTTCTAAAGGTGCTAGTGACATGAAATTCTCACCACATGTCGGTACCAACCCATGCAATCCATACATACAAAGAAACCAAAACAAATAAGTTCAGAAATTAAGTTATGTGTAATAAAATGGAATGACACAGGGAAAAAGTATTAAACACGCTAACTGAAACTTATTTAATACTTTGTACAAAATCCTTTGCTAGTAAAGACAGCGTCAAGACTCCTCCTGTATGGAGAAACTAGTAGCACTAGCATACATTGCTCAGGTGTGATTTTGGCCCAGTCTTCCACACAGTCTTTAAATCTTGACGGTTCCGTGTGCCTCTTCTATGAACTCTGATCTTTATTTCTTTCCATAGTTTTTCTATTGGATTCAAGTGAGGGGATTGGCTGGGCCATTTTAGCAGCTTTATTTTCTTTGAAACCAATTGAGTTTCCTTGGCTTTGTGTTTGGGATCATTTTCTTGCTGAAATGTCCACCCTCGTTTCATCTTCATCATCCTGGTAGATGGCAGCAGATTTCTATCAAGAATGTCATGGTACAATTTTCCATTCATCCTTCCTTCAATGAAATTAAGTTTGCCAGTACCATATGCTGAAAAACTGCCCCACGCCATGTTTCCACCTCCAAACGTCACTGTTGCTATGGGGGTGATGTGCAGTGTCATTTGACTTCCAAACGTGTGTATTATGGCATCCAAAGAGTTCAAATCTGTTCTCATCTGACCAGACTTTATTCTCCCAGTATTTCACAGGCTGGTCTAAATGTTGTACAGCAAACTTCAAACAAGCTTCAACATGCTTTTTCTTCAGCAGTGGAGTCTTGTGAGCGTGCATACAGGTCATGGCGGTTGAGTGCATTACTGATTGTTTTCTTTGAAACAATTGTACCTGCTAATTCCAAGTATTTCTGGAGCTCTCCACAAGTGGTCCTTGTCTCTTGGACAACTCCTGATAATTCTTTTCACTCCTCTGTCAGAAATCTTATGAGGAGCACCTGGTCGTGACCGGTTTATGGGGAAATTATGTTTTCCACTTCCGGATTGTGGGCCCAACAGTGCTCACTGGAACATTCAGAAGTTTAGAAATCCTTCTGTACCCAGTGCCAACAGTGTTTTGCAACAAAAAGGTTGTGAAGTCTTTAGAGAGCGCTTTGCTTTTACCCATCATGGGATATTTCTTGTGTGACACCTTGGTAATGAGACGCCTTTTTATAGGCCATCAGTTGAGCCAGCTGATATAGATTTACACTAACAAGGGGCAGGGTTGCTTTCTAGTTACTAATAGATTTCACCTGGTGTCTTGGTTTTCCATGCCTTTTTGCACCTCCCTTTCTTCGTGTTCAATAGCTTTTCTGAGTCATTCCATTTTATTACACATAACCTAATTTCTGAACTTATTTGGTTTGTATGGATTAAATGGGTTGTTACCGACGTGGTGAAAATTTCATGTCAATAGCACCTTTAGCATTATATTCACCTAGAAAAATGGAGTCATGTGCATTACTTATTTTACCTGCTGCCATTGTAATAAGATAATCAATGTTAATCGCTCAATGGTCATAATGTTATGCTTGATTGGTGTATATTTGTGGCTAGTTGCCGGAAATACAGGGTAGGCTTAGCCAAAACTTAAAGGTTAAATCTCCTGTCTGTGTACAACTGGGACTAGAAGTGAAGAGACATTTTCCCCAAAGATGCAACTGAAAGTTGGTAGGAATTTCACCAAAGTGAGGGGAATTCCCCTTTTTTTTAGACAAATGTCGCCATCAGATTTCACCTCCTCTCGTTCTGGGGACAACTTTAAAATTCTACGTTTTGGAAGTCTTCCCAATTGGATATACTAGTGCAATAAAAAACTTGAAGCTCTCCTATTCTATCCAAAGCTTAATGTGTTACTAAACCCAGGACCCTGCATTCACAATATCTGGTCTCCCACAGAACATGGAAATGCAATTATTTAATAAATATAAATGAAATGCCTTTTCTCATTGGCAGTATATAGCAGTCTTGTGACTTCTATCAGTTCCTGGTTAAAGCTTGTAGGTGGAGTTTTCATGCTGCACTGAGCTGTTCTATCAGGATGCAGGACCCCTGACCCTCTGTCTGGACAGTGCTAATTGGCCTTGTGGTGATCACATGCACTCTCCCAAGAGTCACTTGCTGGCAGGGAGGGGAGGGGGGAGAGCAGACAGAGCTGTGGATATCGTAGGCACGTAAACTGACCACGGTGTCAGGGCTCAGCAGCTGTGATAAACCGTGTTGAGTTTACAGGGGGAGAGGGTAGAAACTGGCAAGATTAGCCAGGTGATGCAGGGGGCCAAATTACACAGCACAAAAAATGTGCTGTGTATTATGCCTTAAAGGGACAGGACAGGAGGGGGGGGGGTGTAACACATGCTTTAACTGCATATACAGACTGATTTTACTGTTGTGGGTTTAGTAACACTTTACAAAAGGTTTTGCCTAGAGATGCACTTGAAATGGTAGTGTGTTACATGTCCCCACTGATGGTACTTTGTTTTTACAGTGAATGTATTAATATACCGCTTTTTGAACTAGCCAGCAGTTTTGGAAGAACACATTGGCATGTATGATTTAATCTCTTATTAGGTCACTTTGCTCTTGGGATTCTTTTCAATTTTTATGAAATGCTTGCTGTTCTGCAATAGGTTCGCCCTTATTAATGGCAAAGTAATGTTTTTAAATGTTGACTAGTGATTCCTTGTTAACCTTTGATACAATTGATAACACCACCTAATATTGATTCCACTTGTGCTTTTCAATAGATGTCATTTAAACTGTATCCAAGATACACTCCTCTGCATAGAAACATTTCCTCAATCTGGAAATCTCATTTAAAGTGGTTGTCTACCTTTTGAAATGCAGAATGAACAAAGCATATTCTCCTATAGTGTACCTGCCTCAATTCATAGCACTTTAGAGGGCTCCAGAGACGAGAGGACAGTATATGCTGGCTGTGTCCTGTCTGAGTGCACTAAAATGGATATGCTACAAAGTCAGTGTAGTAGTAGCAGCTGCTTGGGGTAGACATTGAAGGCCAAGTTCAATATTTAAAAAAATAAAAAATGCCCATATTTTTCCAGGTAAAAAAAAAAATTTGCATTTATTTTTCTGGATTCGTAATCGGCACCGTGTCAGGCTCCTGCGACCTCAGTATAGCTGTCTGGGCAGACAGTTGCTGGAGAGCGGGAAGATCTACAAGAGTGCTCCCCAGTGCCCTCGCAGTTCATTGAGAGCTACAAGTCATCTGCCGCAATGGTGCAGTATTTGTAGTTCATTCATTCACAGGACTCTGAACAAATGACACTGCCATGTGGATGGAGCCCCATGTGGCTGAGCTCACTTTAAATTGTGGCAGCAGGTGTGGAGAAAAGTGGGGGATTGAAGGGGGGCTGGCAGGTGCTCTTTAGACCCCTTTCCCACTGGGGGTGCTTTTCAGGCATTTTAGCGCTAAAAATGGAGCCTGAAAAGCGCCTCTCAAGCCACCCCAGTGTGAAAGCCAGTGTGCTTTCACACTGGGGCGATGCGCTTGCAGGACAAGAAAAACACTCCTGCAAGCAGCATCTTTGAGGTGGTACGGGATCGCTATATACACCGCTCCCAAAATGCTCTGCCCATTGAAATGAATGGGCAGCGGTGCCGAAGCTCTGCAACACGGGCGCTATTAACCCTTTCTTGGGCCGCTAGTGGGGGTTAAAAGTGCCTCGCTAGCAGCCGAAAAGCACCGCTATAACTGCTTAACCGCTAACGCTGCACCACCCCAGTGTGAAAGGGGTTTAAGTAACATGTTATACCCGTAATTGGGTTGTAACATGTTACCAAGGGTGAACTTCTCCTTTTTAATGATCTAACATTGTAAGGGCTAGAGGTGCACCACATGGACTTTTTGATGCCGAAATCGAAAATGCAGGGTGCACGTGGCTGAAAACCGAAAATGACCAGTTTTTTAAATAATGTTGTTTTTTTTTTGTATGTTGTATTGTATTCTACTTTTTAATTTAATATCAGTTTAAATAAATATGAATTTATTGTTGGTCATTATTGGCACCTTTAGCGCAAGAAAAATGTATCCCATTAAAGCGGTTGTATACCCCGCTTTCACATTTTTACCTACAGGTAAGCCTATAATGTACGGTTTAGGAGATATTCACCTTGCATGCATCCATTGACGTCAGCAGCGCATGCGCTCTGGAGGTCCGGTGGATGCTGCCAGAAAAGACTCCCACGAGCATGTGCAGGACTGACGTCATTGCGGCTACGGCCACTCGCAGTGCCAGAGCCGCAAACCCAGAAAAAATGCAGAGGGAACATGCCGGCGTCACCTTCCGGCGCTTCGTTCTATGGTAAGCATTTCATAATGGGCTAGTATGCAGTGAATACTAGCTCATTATGCTTTTTGCGTTACAGGTGTTTTTTTTTTTTTTCGCGGGGATACAACCGCTTTAAATTCTATGTATGTTTTCACGCTGGTAAGTTGTGCTTTCATTGTGTTAAAAATTCTGCTTTCTGCATTTTTGGTCAGTTAAAAAAAAAAAAACACACAAAAAATGCAGCAAGAACGCATCAACGCACCTGTGTTATGTTTTTCATGTGGTTTTGAGTGAAAAGCGGATCATAAGTGGAGTAAAATCGCATGCGGTTTCACACCTTTCTCTTATCGGCAACGTGCAGATAACACCATTTTTGCCCAATATGTTTCGGCGGCTGAAAATTTCAGTGAATCTCTAGTAAGGGCCCCTGAACAACTCCTGTGTGCATTTTTGCACATTGGGTTTCATTGGCTATTTTCAATATGAACCAAAGTGGAAAAGAGCGTCCACCTCCATATAGCTCTTTTTTTTTTTTTTTTTTTCTCTTTTAGTGCAGTACAGGGTAACACGTGGAATCTTTATTGGGGGTCACATGCGATTTGTTTACTGTGTTTATGCAATTTGTGGGTCCATTGAAAAAGGCATGACAACGCTCATACACAGCATATTCGTTCTGTTTTCTTGTCATGCTGGTATAAAAGCTTTGAAAAGCTCTGCCTCCTTTTTTTATTTTAATACCCAGTATTATGAGCAGGAACACTTCTTACTTTCCCTTAGCACATTGTGTGATCAGGACGCCAGCTGATCTCCAAATGTTAATCTGTTTTCTGAAGTCTCTTAAGAGTCATCGTGTGTGGCAGCAGGATAAAAAAAATCACTGTTTCTGTATCCTGTATCCCACGCAGCAGCCGTCTACCCACTACAAGCAGAACCAGGAGGGATCTGTGCTGTGTTTTCACTGTGAGATCCACATTAGTGTTTTTTTATTTTTTTTCTGTTCAGTGACAAAGGGCATATCTCCTTTATTGCTTCACTATCTTGTGCTGTGCAAGTTTTCTCTCTAAATTTTGTTGGGGGGAGGGGGGGAGTTTTAGCACTTGGTTTTCCTCCTCATTGGAAACTTGTGCTTCTGACGTATGCTGATGTCTTAAAGTTGGTGCAAACTCTTTTTTGTTTTCTAACATGCTCCATTCTAAAAGTGTATGTAAATCACATCTATTTTCCAGTCTTTTAGACAGCATACGGTTTTCGTTATCAAATACTTTCTTGTGCATTGGTTGCAAAGTTCCTTACCTGGAGGTCATGCCAGTAACAGAACTTCTGCTGCTGTACACCCCAACAATTAACTGGTCTGCTAAACACTCCACTGAAGTATTTTCTTATCTGTTTGATTAGTGCAAAGGTTACCTGTTGATTTTGCCAGGAATTTTGTGAAGTGGTAACTTCCAGCATGGTGTTATGAAGAACCATTCTTGCCAAACCAAATGCCTTGAAAAAAGAGAAAAATCCTCCTTCAAGGCAATTTCATAATGTGCTAGTATGTATTGCATACTAACATATTATGTGAAACTTGCCTTAAAATGAACCCCTCTAGTGGCACGCTATCACCCGCTTTTCCAGGTTGGCAAGCTCCGGTCTCTTGGACAAGCAGCGATGGCATCACTCCCAAGGGAGCCAATGTTCAAAGCACAGGGCTCTGACGGAACAGCACAGGTATTCCGTCTCTTCAGAGCGCATGCGCTGGTTACGTCTCCCACCCATTCACCTAGTGCACGTTTTAGGAAATATTTACAGTACCTAATAGGTAAGCCTTATAGGCGTACCTATAGGTAAATATCACCCATGGGAGTTACTTTCCCACAAAATGTTAAAGTGGGAGTAAAGTTGTAATTGGGATAAAGGAAGGCCTGTGGACTTGGTCTATCTGGATTTCACTTTTGGTTTTACATTTTGATACAATACCCCATAAACACTTAGTTTAAAATGTAAGGTCTTTTGGCATTGATGAGATCACATGTACAGTGAGGGGAAAAAAGTATTTGAACCTTTGCTGATTTTGTATGTTTGCCCACTGACAAATGATCAGTCTATAATTTTCTTGGTAGGTTTATTTAAGCCACTATAACGGGCTGCGTATCGCACAGGAGCGCTGTGCGTCCCTGTTCCCCGTTTCGGGGCCGATTCTATGCCTGAATTCGGCCCTGAAACTGAGCCAAAGACGCACAGCGTTTTTGTGCAGTGCGTTCCGCAGCCGCCCCAGAGTTACGTGAACCCGGCTCCATAGGGAGACAGTCACATTCTCCTGCTATGCGAATTAGATGCGGAGAAACGCACATCTAATTCGCATAGGTGTGAACCCGGGCTCAACCGGATAACAAATCTAGAAAAACGCATTTCAAAAAAGTTATAAATTGGTTTGCATTTTAATGCATAAAATAAGTATTTGACCCCTTCGCAAAACATGACTTTATACTTGGTGGCAAAACCCTTCTTGGCAATCAGACGTTTCTTGTAGTTGGCAGCTAGGTTTGTACGCTTCTCAGGAGGAATTTTGTCCCACTCCTCTTTGCAGATCCTCTCCCAAGTCATTAAGGTTTCGAGGCTGACGTTTGCTTACTTGCTAGGCCACTCCAGGACCTTAATGTGCTTCTTCTTGAGCCACTCCTTTGTTAGCTTGGCTGTGTGTTTTGGGTCATTGTCATGCTGGAATACCCATCCACCACCCATTTTCAATGCCCTGGCTGAGGGAAGGGGGTTCTCACCCAAGATTTGATGGTACACGGCCCTGTCCATTGTCCCTTTTGATGTGGTGAAGTTGTCCTGTCCCCTTAGCAGAAAAACGCCCCCAAAGCATAATGTTTCCACCTCCATGTTTGACAGTGGTGATGGTGTTCTTGGGGTCATAGGCAGCATTCCTCTTCCTCCTCCTCCAATCATGGCCAGTTGAGTTGATGCCAGAGAGCTTGATTTTGGTCTCATCTGACTACAACACTTTCTACCAGTTCTCCTCTGAATCATTCAGATGTTCATTAGCAAATTTCAGAGGGGCCTGTGCATATGCTTACTTTAGCAGGGGGACCTTGTGGGCGCTTCAGGATTTCAGTTCTTCATGCCGTAGTGTGTTGCCAATTGTTTTCTTGGTGACTATAGTCCCAGCTGCCTTGAGATCATTGACGAGTCTCCTGTGTAGTTCTGGGCTGATTCCTCACTGCTCTAATGATCATTGAAACTCCACGAGGTGAGATCCTGCATGGAGCCCCAGACCGAGAGATATTGATAGTTATTTTGTGTGTCTTCCATTTGCAAATAATCGCACCAACTGTTGTCGCCCTCTCACCAAACTGCTTGCCGATGGTCTTGTAGCCCATTACTGCATTGAGTAGGTCTACAGTCTTGTCCCTGACATCCTTGGACAGCTCTTTGGTCTTGGTCATGGTGGAGAGATTGGAATCTGATTTGCTTCTGTGAACAGGTGTCTTTTTATACAGGTAACGAGCTGAGATAATCTCGGCTAGTTACCTGTATAGGTCTTCTTCACCTGGGAGACAAATCTTGCTGATTGATAGGGGATCAAATACTTTTTTCACTCATTAAAATGCAAATCTATGTATAACTTTTTTTTTTTTTTTTTTTTTTTTTTTTTTTTTTTTTTACCACTTGCCCACTGGGCACTCAAACCCCCTTCCTAACTAGACCAATTTTCAGCTTTCGGTGCTCACATTTTGAATGACCATTACTCAGTCATGCAACATTGTACCTATATGAAATTTTTGTCCTTTTTTTCACACAAATAGAGCTTTCTTTTGGTGGTATTTAACCACTTAGCCCCCGTAGGGAGCGTCCTGGGACGTCGCGGGGCTATATCTGAATGATGCCTGTAGCTACAGACATCATTCAGATATCGGCTTTTTCCGCCGGCGATTCCCTACACCAGGGGTCTTCAAACTGCGGCCCTCCAGGTGTTCAGGAACTACAATTTCCATCATGCCTAGTCAAGTCTGTGAATGTCAGTTTTACAATGCCTCATGGGATTTGTAGTTCTGCAACAGCTGGAGGGCCGTAGTTTGAGGATCCCTGCCCTACACCATAAGAACGATCATAGCGGCTGTTCCGCAGCTTGATCGTTCTTACGGGTGGCTGGAGGGGACGCCTCCCACCGCCCTCCGGTGCTTGTACCGACTCACCGCTTCCATCGGTGAGTCGGACACAGGATCCGCCAGCCCCGGATGGTGATCGTAGAGATTTCCGGTGGACCAGATGGTCGCCGGAGTCTCTATGATTGTTCGGAGGCCGGGCACGATGTTATGACGTCACGCCCGGCCTCTGCATTAAAAAAAAAACGGCGCCGCTTCGGCTAGGAAGCAGTGATCGTTGTGTGTTTTTTTTAATTGTAGGCTTCCCAGCCTAGAGGTGAGATGGGTCTTATTGACCCCATATCTCGCTGTAAAAAGGACCGATCGTGCCATATTCCTATTACAAGGGATGTTTACATTACTTTTATTCCTATTACAAGGAATCAAAATTATTATTTTTTTTTGTCAAACTAAAAAAATAAAAGTCAAATTAACAATAAAAAAAAAAAAAATTAGTGTCCCCGTCCCCGTGTGCTCGCACGCAGAAGTGAACGCATACGTAAGTCCCGCCCACATATGAAACCAGTGTTCAAACCACACATGTGAGGTATCGCCGCGAACGGTAGAGGGAGATAAATAATTCTAGCCCTAGACCTCCTCTGTAACTCAACATGTAACCAGTAAAAAATTTTAAAGCGTCGCCTATGGGGATTTTTAAGTACCAAAGTTTGGCGCCATTCCACGAGTGTGTGCAATTTTGCAGTGTGACATGTTAGGTATATAGTTACTCGGCATAACTTCATCTTTCACAATATGCAAAAAAAATTGGGCTAACTTTAATGTTTTTTTTTTTTTTCAAAAAAAAAAAGCGTTCGAAAAATTGCTGCGCAAATACCGCGCGAGATAAAAAGTTGCAATGACCGCCATTGTATTCTCTAGGGTCTTTGCTAAAAAAATATGTTTGGGGGTTCTATGTAATTTTCTAGCAAAAAAATGAAGGACAGAAATGTCAGAATTGGCCTGGGCCCTTAAAAATCTCCATAGGCGATGTTTAAAAAAATTCTACAGGTTGCATGTTTTGCGCTATAGAGGAGGTCTAGGGCTAGAATTATTGCTCTCGCTCTACTGGTCGCGGCGATACCTCACGTGTGGTTTGACCACCGTTTTCATATGCGGGCACTACTCGCGTATGCGTTCACTTCTGCGCATGAGCTCGTCGGGGGGGTTTAAAAAAAATTTTTTTTTTATTTATTTTACAATATTTTATTTATTTTTACACTGTTTTAAAAAAAAAATGGTGTCACTTTTATTCCTATTACAAGGAATGTAAACATCCCTTGTAATAGAAAAAAGCATGACAGGTCCTCTTAAATATGAGATCTGGGGTCAAAAAGTCCTCAGATCTCATATTTGGACTAAAATGCACTAAAATGCAAAAAAAAAAAAAAAAAAAAAAAAAAGTCGTTTGAAAAAATGACAAAAAAAATATGCCTTTAAGAAAAGTGGGTGGAGCTGATGTAATGACGTCGCTTCAGCCGTCCAATGGTATGGAGACAGGTGGTGGGCATCTTAGCCTCACTCGTCTCCATACCCAGGCACAGAAAGGCCCCGATCGCCTTCGCCGCTACCGGTAAGCGGCGGAGGGCGCGGGAGAGCGGCGGGAGGGGGGGGTGGCACCTCTCCCGCCGCCAATAACGGTGATCTTGCGGCGGACGCGCCACAGAGACCACCATTATCGTACACAGAACCGGCTCCTGTAAAGATGGATACCTCGGTTGTGGCAGCAGCTGCTGCCGTTACTGAGATATCCATCTTCCAAGTGTCGACGTATATGTACAGGAGCCGGTCGGTAAGTGGTTAATCACCGCTGGGTTTTTTTTTTTTTGCGCTATAAAAGAAAAAAGACCGAAAATTCTTTAAAAAAAAAATAAAAAAAAATAACCCAAATCTGTGTATATTATTTGGTCTTTGTGAAAGTTAGAGTCCACAAGCTATGGTGCCAGTCTCTGAAAATTGATCACACCTGATGTACTGACGGCCTCTCATTTCTTGAGACCCTAACAAGCCAGGAAAGTACAAATACCCCTTTTTGGAAAGTAGACATTCCAAGGTATTTAGTTAGAGGCATGGTGAGTTTTTTGAAGTTGTAATTTTTTCCAACAATTCTTTGCAAAATCCAAGATTTGATTTTTTTTTTTTTTTTTTTACACAAAATTGTTATAAGCAGGTTATTTCTCACACACTGCATAGCACAAATTACACCCAAAAACACATTCTACTGTTCTTCCTGAGTATGGCGATACCACATGTGTGAGATTTTTTTTTTTTTACAGTGTGGCCACGTACAGAGGCCCAACATGCAAGGAGTGCCATCAGGCGTTATTGGAGCATAAATTGCACATATAATTTCTTGATTACTTCTTGCACTTTTGAAGGCCCTGGAGAACCAGAACAGTGGAAACGCCCCAAAAATTACCAAAAAATACACCCCAATTAGATTCTCCTACTCCTGAGTATGGCGATACCACATGTGTGAGACTTTTCCACAGCATGGCCACATAGAGAGGCCCAACATGCAGGGAGCACTGTCAGGTGTTCTGGGGGCTTAAGTTTCAAATCTAATTTGACTACCTAGTACACTTTTGTGAGGCACTGTAGTGGCATGGATGAGAACTGATATGGCATGGATGAGCATGAATGGGGATGGCTGAGTATGGCCGGGTACAGCTGAGTATGGCTGGGTACGGCTAATTATGGATGGGGTGGATGGGGATGGCTGAGGATGGATGTATGGAGTATGGATGGGTGAGCATGGGTGCCTGGATGAGTATGCTGAGTATGGATGGCTGGAATGGGTACATATCGGCGCTGTGGGCACTACAAATCCAGCCCACAGCGCTGCTGCCACTGATCTCTCCCCTCGCACTGTACCGATTGATACAGAGAGGGGAGAGCGGAACCGGACGTGACGCCGGTTTGTTTACAAGTGATCGCTCTGTCATTTGACAGAGCGATCACGTGGTAAACAGCCACCATTAGCGGCCGTTTACCGTGATGTGGACTCGGTGGTCACGGATATTCCCGGGAGGAAGTCTATGTATGCCCTCCCAGAGTTATTGAGCCGAACTGTAGCCGGCAAGCGGTTAAATGCGTTTTTTTTTTTTTAATTCTGTTTTACTGTGAAAATAAACCTACCGTTTAAAATTATAGACTGATCATTTCTTTGTCTGTGGTCAAACGTACAAACTCAGCAGGGCATCGTATATTATATTGTATGTGCAATTTTTATGTCCTAAAGTATTTGTGCAGCGGTTTTTCAAACAGGTTTTTTGCATGCTTGTGGGACTGACGCATTCATTTGCCTTTGCGCAGGGGGTCCCAACTGCACTTTGTGAAGTGTGTGTGTTTTTTTTTTTTTTTTTTTTTTTTTTATTTATTTTTTTGTTTTGTTTTTTTCACTGCCTCCAAATCCACCCTCTGCCCTTAAGCGTTTGATCACACCAAGATCGGTGTGATCGAATGCTTTTTGATTTTTGAAAATGGTGCCGTTGACATCTGACAAATTTTGTCAGTTCAACGCTTCCGGGTTACCATAGCCGAGAGTTGAACAAAGCCAACCTGGTCTTTGTTCGGCTCTCCAACCAGCTGGTGGAAACGCTGGTGGTTGTTTGGGACTCCCGGTGGAATGGGAGTTCCACATGTAAAGCTGTAAAAGGTGTGGGGGGGGGGGGGGCGCGAGCAATCCAGTGACTAGTTAGCCATTTATATTGGTTTTACAAGAGAGATGCCCACAACTCTAAAAAACGGTACCTGCAGGCATCGATAACCTGTTCATAAACGCTATAGAGGTCAGAATAAAGACTTCAATCTTGGTGTTTTGCTGATGATACAAAGCTAAGCAAGGCAATAACAGTATAGCAGGATAAAGCAACTTTATAAGAGGACCAAGTTAGAAAAGAGGGGTGGGCAGATAAATGGCAGATGAGATTTTAATATTGAAAAATGTAAAGCAAGTTCCACAATAACCTCTGGGGGAATAGAGTATGGGAAAGGATCTGGGTTTCCTCGTAGATGCAAGAACAGCAGTCTATAGTCATGCATTAAAAAGCGTATAATTCTGTCATTTTACAAAACCCTGGTTCAGCCACATCTGGTTCTGGTCACCAACCCTAGGAAGGATGTGCTTGAGCCAGAGATGGTATAGAAAAGTGCAACAAAGCTAATAGGGTGGCTGGAGGATCTCTGTTATGAGGAACTACACAGATTAAAGCTGAGTTTCGCTAAAAAATTTTTTTTTAGATGTCAGCAGCTGCAAATACTGCAGCTGCTGACTTTTAAAATAAGGACATTCACCTGTCCCGGGGTCCAGCGATGTCGGCACCCGAGGCCGAACCGTCCCTCGATCCTCTGGTGCTGCCGCCGCCATTCTCACTGAGGGAATCGGGAAGTGAAGCGTTGCGGCTTCACTGCCCGGTTCCCTACTGCGCATGCGCGAGTCGCGCTGCGCATCTACACTGGTCCCCGTTGTGTTGTGGAAACTGTGTATTTCCCACAACACAACGGGGGTGGGCGGGGACTCTGCGGCTAGCTATACCCGGAAGTGGGTGCAGATACCTGTATTATACAGGTATCTGCACCCCCCTCCCCCCTGAAAGGTACCAATTGTGACACCAGAGGGGGGAGGAATCCGATGAGCGGAAATTCCACTTTAGGGTGGAACTCCGCTTTAAACTTCTTGTCCCTGGCAATGAGACACTTAAGAGGATAAGATTGTGATTTACAGATGTTTGAATGGTGACCCCAGCACTGGGAGAAAGCTATTTAATCTTAGGTCTCTAAAAGATGGCCACACAATGTAGTTGTATGAGAAGCAGTTCAAGAGGAGACGGCTGCCCAAGGGACATGCCCTACTGACTGTAAGTAGTGTAATTTTTTTTTTTTTTTTCAATTATATTTGCGACTACATTTAGGATACAATCTAGAAAGGGTTTCCACTAGGCTATTGAAAATACATATTCAAATCTTCTGATATATGGGACACAAAGTGCTTTTAACTTGCATTACCACAATGTTTTAAACAGCCGTTTATAGATGAACAGTCTTTCTTGGGCTAGTTTTGTTTTTTATTATTTTTTGCAGTTTGATATATGTACACAGGAGTTTGGTCTGATTTTAATGTTTTGGGAGTGTTCAGTGATTGAGGATATCTCGTTTCATGTTGCACCATCTAGTGGTGGCTGTAGAAGCTGCAGTCATGGTGAATACGTTTCTACTAGGTGCCATCTAGTGGTGACTGTCCAAACTGCAGTCAATGAAACTACATCTAAACTACTCTCATACCTGGTCATCTGTGAGCTTTTTATTGGTGCCCCGGCAACTGGGATTTGTCCATCCCTGCATTGGATGCTATATTCTCTTGCAGTGCTTGCCTTTAACTATAGTCCTGGCATGTCAACTGCCTAACCACCGACAATAGGTATAGCAGCATGTTGAGTAAAACTCCATGCCCAAATGCTCCCTCCCTCTTCCTAAGCCGTAATTTGTCAGTGTGAAGACCATAACTTTTTGAGACGGGTGCAGCTATCTTGGTGTAGGAAAACCATGGTGGCATGGGAGTGGAAGGGTGCCCCTTGCAGCTCACTGACTTTGTTATAAATCCCCTTCCTCTTCCCAGGCACTAGGTGATAAAATTCCATAAGTCAGAATAAGACTGCTAAACACTGTTCCTGGAGCTATGTGACAAATTTGGTGCTAAGTGTAGCAAGTACCAGAACTCCGGATCTGAACTGAAAAGTGAAGGTACATGATTGCATGCCAGTGAGGTGTGTGTGTTTTGTTTACAATTATTTTGCAGGAGTACAGGAGGTACAGCTTAATGTATTGTGATGGTGCTTAACCCCCCACAAACACACACAAAACACTAAACGGTTATTACATTTATGACATTTCTTACCAGTTTAAGATGTCTGCTTTCATTTTCAGGAAGTCAGCTCTGTGATTCAAAATAATGCATCATTTTTGGCAGGGAGGATCTCTTAGAACAGTGATTGCATCATATCCTTCTACCTCTAACTGTAAGCAGCCTAAATTTCCCATGAATCCTTGGGATGAGAGTGAATGTGGGAGGTACACTAAGCTTGTACATGTAAATGTGAACTCGCCTACTTCAACATAAATCACACCCCTCATTCTGCAGCCAGCAAGCCATACATAACAATGTATGATAGGTTACAGCCTTATAAATGCAAAGCACTGTTCCTATACAAGCGGGAGGCGGACATCGGCGATCGGTGTTCTCGTATAACAATACCTGACACAGTGGGAGATCCCCGCTGTGTCATGCAAGCAATTAGTGATGATGATCCTTGCTCTACGCGGAGATGGCGGTGCGGCTAGGACGGAGTGGAGGGGCGGTGACTAGCAGGAGCAGAAGACAACACCTCCTCCATGGGCGGCACAGACTGGGGGGCTGAGACCCCTTCCGCCCACAACATGTCTGCTTCCTCCCTGCTCGTTTTCAGAGGACTACAACTGGGCGTGTCAGACTTACAAACAGGAAGTCAGCAGGCAATAACATTTTTTTCAGCAAGTTCAGCAGCCTATTAGAGGAACTAAGAACAGAAGAACGGGTAGGAGATCAGCAACAAGGACATGGTAAAAATTTTGGCTGGAGTTCTGCTTTAAGGCTGAACTCCGGGTATAATCTTTGCCTACTTACAAATGCAAATGCCATACCTGAGGGGACGCTGCAAATTGTTGTATAGCACTACTACCATAATAGCCACTATTTTCCAGGTCCGTGTGAGTGGCTTCCCCTCTGCACACTGACCACAGGGGGTTTCTCACTCTGCGTTGCCAATCAGTGACCGTCTTGTATTTGTCTATTAGGTACACCTGTTCATTTGCTTGGTAACAAAAAAAGCTAATCAGCCAATCCCGTGGCAGCAACCCAACACATTTAGGCATCTAGATGTGGGGAAGACGACTTGCTGAAGTTCAAACCGAGAATCAAAATGGGAAACAAAAGGGATTTAAATGACTTTGAATGTGGTATGGCTGTTGGTGCCAGATGGGCTGGTCTGAGTATTTAAAAAAAACTGCTGATCTACTGGATTTTCCATGCAAAACCATCTGCTCAGTTCACGTAGTGCTGGCTTCTACTGTAGTTCTGGGACAGATTGGCCCAGGCCTGGTTTAAAGGGGTTGTAAAGGCAGAAGGTTTTTTTTTATCTCAATGCATTCAGATAAAGCCGCCTGTGTGCAGCAGCTGCCCCAGCACCCCACTAATACTTACCTGAGGTCACTCTCTGTCCCTTTGTCCAGTGATGTCCACAAATGTCTCAGCCATCCGAGATTCTCCTTCCTGATTGGCTGAGACACAGCAGCGGTGCCATTGGTTCCTGCTGCTGTCAGTCAGCTAGCCAATCAGGACAGAGAGTGGTCGGGGCTCTGTGACTGAATGGATACATGGAGCTGTGACTCAGCTCTGGCGCCCCTATACCAAGATGCTTGCCATGGGGGCACTGAACAGGAGGGGCCAGGAAGAGGAACCCAAGAAGAGAAGGATCTGGGCTGCTCTGTGCAAATCCACTGCAACAGAGCAGGTAAGTATAACATGTTTATTTTTATAGGAAAAAAAAACGCTCCTTTGCAATCAATTTTTAAAGTGTTAAACCATTTTTCACTGTATTGGGTAAAACATCAGAGAGACCTTTATTACAGTAATGAGAAAGACATTTTTTTTTTTTCTTTATGGGAGTTTTGATATCACCTGGATTAGAATTGCTGGTAGAGGCTGTTGAAAGTAAACCAGTGCCTTATGTAGAGGGTGAGGGCAAGAACAGAAAAGGCAAAAGTTTTTACTTGAGAGCAAAAATAAGGTTGTTTTTTTTTTTTCTTCTCGCTATAGGATGGGGTCCTAAATTTCATGCCCCACCCTCATTCTCAACAGCAAGGATGTAATTTTCTTCTGTGTCTGTACCTGAGGCTTTCCTGGAGTGAACAACTCCATCAGTAGGTCAAAGTAGGCTTTGTGCAAATTATATATTCAATAATGCTTGCATTGTTGCTTTTATGCTTCTCAAGATATTTGCACAAATCTGTGATTTATACCCATATAATAGGGCTTTGCTTTTGGTATCCTTGTCAAGTTTCTTTTGACGTTGTAGTGTATCTTGTGACATTTCTAATGTATGTTGACAAGAGAACTAAAGGCTCAGGGTCAGTGACTCAAAAGCATGTTTGAAGCTTATCGCCATCCATAAACCTGCTAAATCTTGCTTATGAACAGTTATTAATGAGAATTTGATTTTGGCAATTGCATTGAACGTTTCTTGCAGCAAGATGGATGATTGTTGACGACAAGTATGATACAGTTCTTGTGTTAATGCCAAATGGAATGGAAATGGAATGGAAATTGATTTGTTTCAGAGCTTTTATTTAAACTAAGGCCTTTCTAAGCAGTTGAGTTTAGAGGCTTGGAGCCCAAAAAAAGGTTTTCAGAAGCTGTGTTTAGAGGCATTTCAAGCCACGTTTAGGCGCGTTTTCATCTAGAAGCGTTTTTAAAGGGAAACATTTTATTACTTTTGTGCTAAAAACACACAAAAAACTCTATCACTGCATGCAAGCTTGATATACCATGTGATATTCCCCCTCATCAGCCAGTTATGCCGTACAATACACAACTTTCGTTACTTGACACTGAAGTTGAGAATTGCCAACAGACATTCCTCTGGTGGCACGCTTTTCCTCAGGTTGGTGTCCATGTGAACTAGACTGGGTCCAACATTTTCCAAGAGAACGTCAAAGGTGGCAATTGACGAGTGTAACATTTCTCTGGGTAATTACGCAACTGAACATAGATATTAGAAAGTATCCTGTGGACATGCGTCGAGCCATCAATGAATGTGTCCAGTAGCAATGGTCCTCTCATGCAATTTTCTACATCTTTGGAGCCTCAGCAAAAGCAACATCAGGAGCATTTCCTCACACATGTTCATCATGGCATCCATGTTAACAAACCAACCAGAAAATAACAGCTAGCTACAAGCGCACTGCTTTCTCAGCTGCACCTCACGCTGTTCTCTTACAGCATGGCTGAAATAGTTAAATACTTTGTTTAGTGCTTTCTAATCATTTGGGAGGGTCTCCTGAGGTTATCTTTAGTAAACTCTTCTGAACCTAAACATGGCTTGTAAACGCTGCTAAACACACGTTTTTAAACATGGATCACTAGCTGTGATGTTCCAGTGTTCAGGAGAAGTTGAGAAATGTCCCGTGTACACGAAGCCTACATGTGTAAGACTGAATTGTTCAGGGAAGATCACAATTTTAAAAAATGAAACATTTTGCCTATACAAGATTACCCTTGGACTGTGGCATGTGTATGCATATGGCCATGTGAGTCCTAAAAATAAACTAGTACTTCATGAGTTCCTGGAGGAGAACATGATGGTCGGCAAAGTGGGTACGGGATTGCATTCTACCAGTCACCTGGGGTTGACGGCTCCCGGAGTAGAACGTTTTTTTTGTTTTGCTCCTACCTTGTTCTTGATTACCAGGAATGGCTGCTTCTTTTACAAATGGCTGTTGGATATCTAATCACCAGTGCTACGTTTTGATAGTCACAACGTTAAGTGATGCTTATGTGTACCTTACTGTACACACTAAGGACGGTACATGGACTTGTTACACAAAATACATCTGGACAGAGTTAACGCATTGCTCATGAAAACAACTGCAGAGTTGTAAGGCACAATAGCTTTACATGTCACACCAAGTCAACAGCGAATTCTAGGTGGAAGAGGCATTTCCTGGCGCACAGCTGCATGCTGTACCAGGGGCGTGCTGTGGGGTAGGGAATGCCTCCCCTGCCTAGGATTGATTTTGACAGCTTCTTGGCTAGTGAGCCCATCGCTTCCCTGCTCAGCTCTGCAGCTGGGGGAGGAGTACTTCAGCAGTGCAGGGGACAAGAAAATCGAGTGAGGGTTGTGGGTTTTTTTTTTTTTTTTTTTTTTTTTTTTCCTCTTGTCAAAAATCTAAGCCACAGGGGCCATACAGAGGTGTAAGTGGAGGAGCAGGTAACATAGTATAGCTATGGGTAGGACCATTTCCCTGGAGCGCTGCAGTGATTGAGCTGTAATGCTGCGTTACTATTGTTTGAAAAATGTCCCTTGCAGCACTGGGGGATGTTTCCCCTACCCCACCTTCTACATAATGCCATTCCTAGGTGCCTTAAGCTGGCCATACTCTAAGATTTTAGAACAAACATTCATCTGAAACGTTCATACAAAATTTCTCCATTAATTTTGAAGACAAGTCATTGAATTTGTGTTTTTGTTTTATTTTTAACATTCAATTCGAAATAAATGTTTCCAAAAAGAAAACCTCTGTTAGAAATTTCGTTCAAAAATGACGTCAATTTGACCCTACTTAGAAAATGGAAAGAATGTTCTTAAAATGAAACCTTTTGAGAGAACCTGTAATTTTTAGAAATGTTAATGACTAGGGAATGCCCCTTCACACAGCAAAACCTACTCACCTATTTGTGTGTTCTTGTAATACTGTGAACTTCTTCTCGTGCCTGTTAACATTTTGAATAGTTAAAACCCTCATCAGAACTCTGTTTTGTAGATCTAAATATTGGGTCAATTGAATCTCTGAAGCATCTGGTTATCTGCAGTTTAAAGTAAGAGAGGGTCTTTTATTGTGACCAGTATAGAAATGTCTGCACAATGAAACGGTACCCAAATCTGACCATTTTTTTTGAATAATAGATTTTGACAAAATTAAAAGTAATCTTTCTACCTCTTGACCTATGCATTAAAATTTGTAGAGGGAGTCATTTACCCTTTCTAAAGGGTCTCCAACTGTGGGGGTCTGTGTGTTTTTTGTCTGCTGTATCTGATTCCAGTTTAGATTGTACGTATGTTTTACTCCCAAGTACATTTTGGTTGCTGTTTACAACTTTTTCTGGGCAAGAAATGTGGTCATGTTGGTTGTGAAAGAATTGGCTCTTTGCAGGAATGGCTAATTGATGCACACAATGCATGAGTTTACTGGTATTCAGACACTATTGAATGCCCCTTGGCAGTACATTGTGTTCTGAGAGTTTAAGAATGGACAGTGTTTTAAAAATGTATTTATTTTTATTTTTTTGGGTGAATGTTGAAGCTCAGCTACTTGATTATGGCATAATTTTTTTTATACATTTTCTTGTCCGTTTAGGAACGCAGGAAGTCTTAAACCTTTAAGTTATACCGCCACCTATAGGAGAAATTGACACTGTCCAGAGAAGTTTCCCTGTCTCTGCAGCTCATTGTGAGCACCTAGCAGAGGTGTATGCTGGATTTGAGGCTTCTTCTGAGACTACTTTGCTACATAGGCAACTTTAGCTGAATATGAATAGCCATTTTGCGGGGAGGTAAAAACATTTTATCTAATTCCTTTTTGTACTTTGCCCGTTGGCCACATGGGAGAGAGCCCTCTTTATTTCTATGTAAAGTGGTTCTAAAGGCAAAACCTTTTTTATTTTATTTTTTGGATAGAATGAAATATTAGAACATCTGTCACTTGTTGTCTGTGCCCCCATTAAGGAGATTCTCCCCCTCTATTTGTGCTGTTTACCATTATTGAAAGTGGAAAAAAAAAATCAAATTTTGGGTTGTCCCCAAAAAAGTAATAAAGGGGAAATTTTCCAATGAGGACACTAGTTCTGGTAACCTGAGGATCCCCAAGAGATTCCCTTAATTTTCAAGGATTTCCTCACTTCCTTTTTGGTTATGGGACAGCAAGTTAAGGGAAATCTCCCCAGTGGGACAGATGGCAAAAATAAACCTTCTAGAACTCATAACCCTCCCTTACTTTATCCAAAATGAAGAAAAAAAAGTTTTTTGCCTATAGTTCTACTTTAATGCTTCCTCTGCACGTCACCACGTTACCCCCTGCCTAAACACCTACCTGAGTCCTCGATTGATCCAGCCCTGTGCCCGGCTGTATTTTTTTTTTTTTCACTCCCTGCTCACAGGACACACACAGCAGTGGGAGCCAATGTCTCCTGCTATTCATCATATCCTGTTAGGAGGGAGTGGGGGGGGGGGGGGGTGGCCGAGGCCATGTTGTATGCGTCTATAGACGCACACATTCTGGCTAGGGAGCACCCCTGCATATGTGCCCCCATAGCACATGGCTTGCTATGAGGGGCACACATTGGCGTGGACTCTGGTAAAGGCAGTAAGGTGCTGTTTTGTGCAATAACAGAGCAGGTAAGCAATTTTATTATTATTTTTTTTAACCGCTTGCCGACCAGCTCACGCCGGTATACGTCGGCAGAAGGGCACGTACAGGCATATTAATGTACCTGTACGTTGCCCTTTAAAAGCGGTTTGCGGGCGTGCGCAGTCGCAAGCTCCGTGAGTATGATCGAGGGTCTCCGCGGGGATACCCGCGTACGTCTCACGGAGCGGAAGAACGGGCAAATGCTGATGTAAAGAAGCATTTCCCCGTTCTGCCTAATGACACTGATCACAGCTCCCTGTAATCGGGAGCAGTGATCAGTGTCATGTCACACACAGCCCATCCCCCCACAGTTAGAACCACTCCCTAGGACATTATGTAGAATACGTATCGGCCTAAACTGAGGGGAAAAAAAAAAACATTTTTATATATTTTTGGGGGATATTTATTATAGCAAAAGGTAAATGAGTTTTTTCCAAAATTGTCGCTATTTTTTTGTTTATAGCACACAAAATAAAAACCTCAGAGGTGATCAAATACCACCAGAAGCAAAGCTCTATTTGTGGGGGAAAAGGGACGTCAATTTTGTTTGGGAGCCATGTCGCACGACTGCGCAATTGTCAGTTAAAGCGAAGCAGTGCCGAATCACAAAAAGTGCTCTGGTCTTTGACCAGCCAAATGGTCTGGGGCTTAAGAGGTTAAACAACCACTTTAAGCTGTGAAAGGAGAATAGTTTTAATCTTTCTGCCACCTCCTTTTTCCCAAGCTATGCAGGCCGGAGTAACAGACTATGGTCAGATTTATATTGGGGAGTTTCCTTTTAAAGCCTTCTGTGGCTGGTTTATATCTGCTCTTGGATTCTTGTAGACAGTTGTTCCAGGGCAGCATCACCCTATCACTTGACAAGTGGATTCCTTTCCAGCATTTTTTATGTGGCCTTTAAAGAGTAACTCCACTTTTGTTGAGAGCAAAAATATTCCCCGTTGGGTGATCTGTGTACATTGCAAGGATTTTAACAAACTTTGTTGCAATTTCCTACCTTTTTTTTTGTTCTGAAGAAATCACGGTTTGTCTGTGTCCATGTGGAAAGTGAGTCTAATGGGAATGGTTTCATAATTCTCAACCAGCTGCTGCACCTGCAGGGCTCTAATGAAGAAAATTGCAAGGCCTTCATCCCTTTTTAGGTGTGATTTCCTATTGGGAGTATCTCACTAAAAATTATATTTTTGTTGCAGGGGATGCCTAAAATCTGACTTGTATCTTAGTGCAGACTTCTGGGAAAATCAGTTAGCCAATCACACAAGCAGGAAATGTTTCTGGGGGGTGTTAAGTACACCACCTGTGTACAGAACACTTCCAGGTAGCCATATTTTATTGCATTTTACAGAAAATGACTGCTTCAGATTTAAATGGAAATGTAATATTGTATATGCTAGATATATAGATATAAAAAAATTTTCTTTGCCTTCATATTTTTTTTTTTTTTTTATTTCTTGAAAGGAGTTACCCTTCAAATATATTTTAGGAGGACACAGTACTGGCCGGAGCCCATTGCCTTTGGTATTCTAGTAGGGCTGGGAGATTTTCTTAAAAAAAAAAAAAATCTTCGATTCTCTTAAAAAAAACTCGATTCACGATTCGAATCGAGTTTTTTTTTTTTTTTTTTTTTTTTTTTTTTTTTGGAAATCACGCCGGTCCCGAGGCGCTGCGGGCATGAGCTTTTAGGCGAGGCCGCGGCTTCGGCCTAGTCCGCAGCGTCCGGCCTCGCGGACTAGGCCGAAGCCGCGGCCTCACCTAAAAACTCCTTGCCCGCAGTTCTTCAGGCCCGGCGCGGTGTCCGCGCCGGTCCGGAGGCGCTGCGGGCATGAGTTTTTAGGCGAGGCCGCGGCTTCGGCCTAGTCCGCGCCGTCCGGCCGTAGCCGTGGACTAGGCCGAAGCCGCGGCCTCGCCTAAAAACTCATGCCCGCAGCGCCTCCGGACCGGCGCGGTGAAAAAAAAAAAAAATCTAAAAAAATCGATTTGCTTAAATTTTGAATCGATTTGACCTCTCAACTCGATTCAAGATTTAAATCGATTTTTTTCCCAGCCCTATATTCTAGTACATCTGGGCAGTTGGGTGGAGGGGGAGGATTAGTTTGACTTTCTTTTCAATGTCTGGCAAGCAGAAGTTGTGTATTCAAGCACACCGCAGGACTTGGTCTCGTTTTGGCGCTTGTGTGAACGGGGTTTTTATGGCCTGCTTCAGCCACTAGAGCAGTGGTTCTCAACTCCAGTCCTTAGGACCCACCAACAGGCCAGGATTGCAAGATAGCTGAAATACATCACAGGTGATATCACTTGCTGCTCAGTGATTGCAGTATTCTAGTCTGCAACTCCCCAAGGTAATACTTAAAATCTGGCCTGTTGGTGGGTCCCGAGGACTGGAGTTGAGAACCACTGCACTAGAGCATCTTTTACCCATGGATCACTACTAGGGATGAGCCGAAACAAAACCCCCCTCCCCCCGGTTCGTTTCGCACCAGAACTTGCGAACAGGCAATAAATTCGAACGAACACAGTTAAAGTCTACGGGACACGAACATGAAAGATCAAAAGTGCTAATTTTTAAAGGCTTATATGCAAGTTATTGCCATAAAAAGTGTTTTGGGGACCCGGGTCCTGTCAAAGTTTTAAAAACATCACTTTTTTCAGGAGCAGTGATTTTAAAAATACTTAAAGTAAAATGAAATATTCCTTTAAATATATCGTGCCGGGGGTCTATAGTATCCCTGTAAAGTGGCGCCGTTTTCCCGTGTTTAGAACAGTGCCACAGCAAAATTATATTTCTAAAGGAAAAAATGTCATTTAAAACTGATCGCAGCTGTAATGAATTATTGGATCCCGGCAATATAAATAGAACTCATTGAAAAAAATGGCATGGGTCCAGTCCATAACCAGGCCCTTTGGGGAGGGGAACCCCGAACCAAAATGTAAAAAAAAAAAAAAAAAATGCGTGGGGGTCCCCCCAAAATCCATACCAGGCCCTTCTAGTCTGGATATTAAGAGGAACCCTGCGCCAATTTTTTTGTTAAAAATGGCATAGGGGTCCCCCTAAAATCCATACCAGACCCTTATCCGAACACACAACCTGGCAGGCCGCAGGAAAAGAGGGGGGGGGGGGCAAAAGCGGCCCCCCTTCCTGAACCGATCTAGGCCACATGCCCTCAATATGGGGCATGTTGATGGGGACAAGGGGCCTCATCCCCACAACCAAGGGTCTGCGGGCGGGGGGCTTATTGGAATCTGGAAGCCCCCTTTAAAAAGGGAGACCCCCAGATCCCCCCATGTAAATTGGTAACGGGTATATTGTACCCCTACCAATTCACAAAAAGTGTCAAATAGTAAAAATGACATTAAACACTTTGGGGCAAGTCCTTTATTAAAAAACTAAATGTCCTGCGATGTAAATCCATCTCACGCCGCTCGACAAACCAGAAAAAAAACTTGCAACAGCTCCGCCTCCATGGGAGGCTCCCGCACACTTCTCGATGACAGCTGTTATATAGCTGAGGGCAGGGCCACTCTGTGACATAAATGGGTGACCCTGCCTTCCTCTGACGCCAGGAAGGCGGGGTCAGCCATTTACGTCACCATTGGCCTCACCCTCAGCTATATAACAGCTGTCATTGAGAAGCGTGCATTTTGCGGGAGCCTCCCATGGAGGCGGAGCTGTTGCTTTTTTTTTTTTGGTTCGGGCGTCATGAGATGGCTTTACATCGCGGGACATTTTTATTTTATTTTTTAATAAAGGACTTTTCCCAAACAGTGTCTCCTGTAATTACTATTTTTGACACTTTTTTAATTTTTTTTTTTAATTTTTTTTTTGTGAATTGATAGGGGTACAATGTACCAGTTACCAATTCATATAGGGGGAGGGGCTTGGATCTGGGGGTCTCCTTGTTAAAGGGGGGCTTCCAGATTGTGATAAGCCCCCCGCCCACAGCAACCGGGCAAGGGTTACGGGGATAAGGCCCTTGTCCCCATCAACATTGGAACAAGATTCTTTGGGGGTGACTCCAAAATGCTCCCCAATTTTGAAGGCATGTGGTCTGGTACGGTTCAGGAGGGGGGGCGCTCTCTCTCACCCCCCCTCTTTTCCTGCGACCTGCCAGGTTGCGTGCTCGGATAAGGGTCTGGATTTTGGGGGACCCCCACGCATTTTCTTTTTTTTTTTTTTCTTTTTTTTTTTTTGGTTTGGGGTTCCCCTTAATATTCATACCAGACCCCAAGGGCCTGGTAATGGGTATTGAAAGGATCCGACAATTCATTACAGCCGCGATCAGTTTTAAATTAATTTTTTTCCTTTTTAGAAGTGTCATTTTGCTGTAGTACTGTTCTAAGCGCGGGAAAACTGCGTCACTTTTAAAGGCATACTACAGACACCCCCCAGGCACGATATTAAAGGAATATTTCACATTTATTGTTTCACTTTAAGCATTATTCAAATCGCTGCTCCTGAAAAAACTGCAATTTAAAAAAAAGTTTTTTTTTTTTGCATTGATGCGTGTCCCCTTGGTCAGGACCCGGTTCCCCAAACACATTTATGACAATAACTTGCATATAAGCCTTTAAAATGAGCACTTTTTGGTTTTTCATGTTGGTGTCCCATAGACTTTAATGGGGTTCCGCGGCTTTCGAACTTGCTGCGAACACCGCGTAATGTTGGTTGTTCAGATGTTCGGTGAACAACGAAAGTTCAGCTTGAACTTATGCTCTGACCGAACCATTCACCCATCCCTAATCATTACTGTCCTGATGAGGGAACAGGGCTGCATCTGTTGGACAATGTGACTTTGACTTTCCCAGCAGTTTTGGTTGATCTTGAGCCCTCAAATTGTCGTTTGAAAGCACATAACATATCTAAATCTAATTTTATGTCCCGAGAAACTTTGAAAGAGTACTTGTCTGAAAAATGCTAACCTATTAACCTCTTTTTCTTAGAAATTGGGATGTTAAAGATGATGGTATTTTCACATGACATTTAAATTGGGTGATACTTGCAGGCTTTTTTTTTTGTTTTGTTCAGGTTATGTAGCTTCATCCTATGAGTTGGGCATGTTGAGTTATCTCCACACTTTTCCTATAAGTTTACAGGATAGTGTTGGGTTTCAAACGAAACATTATTTCCATTGCACCTCTCCATCCGTAACTCCAGACTCCAGTTAACATGCTTTATGTCTTTACCCCTTTGTATTGCTTGTACAAAGCCTCTTTTTATTTGGAGCAATTTAAGCGTTCTCCTGGCAACAGATGTGCTTATCGGAGAGTAACGGAGTTTACAGAGAAGCACTATTTGTCTCTTAATATTTATTCGTGGGAAGCCCTTGCTTATACAGTACAAAATATGACTAGTGGTACATCCACATATAGATTATTTGTGGCCTGAAATTAAAGTATCTAGTCCGTCTATTTTTATTTCTGCAGGGTTTTTATTTTTTTTATTTTTTTCTTGAATCCAAATTTTCTAATTTTAACAAGCTTTATTCTAGGATTATCAAACAGTTATTTTTATTTTTTATTAAGAATTTATACCTGTCTGCCCTGTGTAATGGTTTTGCACAGAGCAGCCCTGATCCTCCTCTTCTCGGGTCCCTTGCTGGTGCTCCTGGCCCCTCCTCTTCTGTGTGCCCCTATTGCAAGCTGCTTACTGTGGGCTAAAGCCCTCTGCTACAGAGCCAGTCCAAGCTTGGGAAAGATCGTGACCATATGTTCGGGATCCACCCACATGCCTGGGCCAGCACCTGGCTCAGCCTCTCAACAAGCCCAACCCCCTCCACAGCCCAACGCTCCAGTGAGCGCTGGAGGGGCAGAGTAGACAGTTGTGATTGACAGTCACCAGCTCTCTGCTCAGAGATTGCTCAGTTCTCAGTCTTAGAGCCGACGGGGGACAGATGCAGCACCGGAGCGATGCTACATCCATCTAAGTATGATTCTAAAATAAAAACAATTCCCATACTTTTTTTAAACATGTTACTCCCCTGCTACACTACATGTTCAATTTTAGTATTTTCAGAGTACAGTATTTTAAAACTATCCTGTTTCCCCAAAATAAGCTCTACCCCGAAAATAAGAACTACCGTGATTTCCGGGGATGGCTGCAATATAAGCCTTAACCTGAAAATAATTCCTAGTTAGAGTCCTTGTAAAAACATGTAATCCGTTTTGTAAAAAGATTATATAATGTGCAGTGTCTCCTCTTGTAACTTTATTGCAGAAAATGCCTCATTTACAGCGCTGCTGGGCGCTCACGTGACCTGCCGGAGATCTTTTCTCCTCCTGGCTGATGTCAGGGGCCCCTCTCTCTGCAGTGCTCGGAGCGAGGCTGACGTCAGTGGGGATCTTAGCCCCTCCCTCTGCAGTATTCAGAGCAGGTTAAGAAGAGCAGAAGTCACGTGAGTTCCCAGTGGCACTGTAAATGAGGTATTTTCCACAATAAAGTTACACAAGGAGACAAACTGCACATAATGTAATCTGTTTTGTAAAAATATTATATGTCTTTATAACCAAAAGAAGGAAAACCTGGTCCTACTGTATACACACCCTGGTGACAGGTAATAAATATATACCCTAATAACCCTTACCTAAGTATGGCAATGTTGCTATGGCCAGAGAATTAACCCCAGTCAAACTACTGGGATCAAAAAAGTGGCTACTTGGGCAACAATAAGTCAGCACCTGGGTATGTATATAAAATGACAACATTTTTTGCTCAATTTAAAAGCGTGCTTCAACACACATAAAATGCATCAATATGCGAAACAATTACTGTTACACACTGTATGCACCTCCGGGTGCTCTCAGAGATTATCCTAGCGGGCAAGATGAAAGTGAACACTTGCCAGAAAGAAAGAAAAACCACGAACATGAACAAACAAAAAACAACAAGCACACACATAAATACAACCACAATGCAAACAGTCTGGACACCGGCTTACCTTTGCACAAGAATTGTGTAGAGAGAGCAAAGGGGAATAGTTTAAGGCCCCAAATGCTGTAATCCCAAAGGGATGTATTCAATGTCACTGTGAATAGCCCCCCAGGGGTGGCAGAGGCATAGTATTGATAATCTGCTATTGCTGGGTATGCACATAGGGTAGGATGGATAATGCTGTCTCAAGGATATTGAGGAAATCACTGTATATGATCATATACTATAGTAGTGGTCATCTTGGATCATGTGGTCTT
The DNA here is from genome assembly GCF_042186555.1 of Aquarana catesbeiana. Classification (NCBI taxonomy): domain Eukaryota; kingdom Metazoa; phylum Chordata; class Amphibia; order Anura; family Ranidae; genus Aquarana; species Aquarana catesbeiana. Next base: position 141,738,102 of record NC_133326.1, read on the forward strand.
AAAGTAATTGAACCATCCCCTGATGGGGAGGTCAAGTGGCGAATACTAGAGTCCTTCAGAAGGTACTGCAGGCATCAGCTATTAACTGTTGTGACACGATTATCCAATGTATCGTCTAACAAGCCGCATGATGCAGTCCAATCCCGCAGCCTTGAATACACAAGTGTCAGTAAGATAAGGTGATACAATATGGTCGCAGTGGACTATCACTTTGAATTGCTGCCCGTGAGACCAAGTGATCCATACATCCATCTTCCTATTCAAACATTAAAGCCATTGGTCCTGGCACATACCGTAGCAACAGTCACTGATGGCCAGGTAAGTGGGAATGGGATAGGAGGTAAAGGAGTGAATGCGGTTTTATTACATTACCACCCTAAAGGTCAGCGTGAGTTTACCACTGTGTCAGTGCCTTGATCCAGGTCTCCATGCATCAGTCATCTCTTGGCTGCTCACGTGTGATGAGATGATCTCCTCTTGTCACCGTGTAGCCGCCGATTGCGCGGAGCTTGTGGGACCGATCAGCCGTGATACTTGCTGGGCGGTGGAAGCGCTTGCATCTCCTATCCTACATCTCCTTTCCCACAGCGGTAACAGATGGGGGGAAGGCGTGTCGTCTGGCCGGCGTCACATGACCGCTGTGACGTCAACGCGTTTCGCTTAACCAATCAGCGTAGCTTCATCTGGAGTGGTTGGGGGCTGTCGCCTCCTTTTATTCATTGAGTCATCCCGACAGCTCCGCCCATGTTATATACAATGTAAGCCCAGTTCATGCCTCTGCTTTCTGACTGAAGTGGTTCACATAAAGTGAGGCTGTTCACATGTATTTCTTTTTCTCTTGTCCTTCCCAGATGTCAATACTATAATGAAACTAATAGTTCAAGGTATCTTTCTGATTTTAAAGTCTCTAATCTTGAATTAGTGGGATCGGTGATGTCAAATATTGCAGCAGACTGTTTTTTACATTTGTTTATTTATAGGCAAACATACTGATCTATTGGTAAGATCAGTTTAACCATTCCCTTTATCATCTTCATAGAGACAGACTATCAAAGACACGAATAATGACAAGACTAAGGACACACAGGGGGAATATAGAGCAAGGTAGAATAGAATAGAGTGGACTAAAATAGAATCAAATAAAGTAAATTAATTTAAAGTGGGAGACCTACAGCTAAGGAAATGGGGGGACCTACAGCTAAGGAGGAAGTAACATCTCTCACATTATGGTACATCCTTAGTCTGCTGCAAGCTGACTCGCAGAACCGTCAGTTCAGATTCAGTAATAAATAATTTGTTCTAGTTGGCTTAATGGGAGTAGATTTACTAAATATCTGGGTATTTTGCATCTCAAACAATTCCTGTTGTGGGGGTCAGATAGCCGTCACATCCCTCTAGCATACAAACAGCCATAGCCTCATGATGGTTGCCACATGTAGGACCAGGTGTCCCCATCAAATGAGTGGGGGTTATCACCCACGAAGGCCATGGCTGTCAGTCATGTAGGAACAGGCGTGACCGCCAACTTATATGCCACTAAGGTTCCAGGAAGGCCTGTAAATTCAACTCTGTGTTGAGTCCCCGAGGGGCAAGGGACCCCAATCGATAAATCCACCTCTTCTCCTTCTGTAGGAGGATACGATTGAAGTCCCCCCTTCTCGGCGACAGTTTGAGTGCATAAATACCCTTTACCTTTAGGCCGTCTGGTTTGCCGTCATGGGATAGAGTAAAATGCTTCGCCACATGTAGGACCAGGTGTCCCCATCAAATGAGTGGGGGTTATCACCCACGAAGGCCATGGCTGTCAGTCATGTAGGAACAGGCGTGACCGCCAACTTATATGCCACTAAGGTTCCAGGAAGGCCTGTAAATTCAACTCTGTGTTGAGTCCCCGAGGGGCAAGGGACCCCAATCGATAAATCCACCTCTTCTCCTTCTGTAGGAGGATACGATTGAAGTCCCCCCTTCTCGGCGACAGTTTGAGTGCATAAATACCCTTTACCTTTAGGCCGTCTGGTTTGCCGTCATGGGATAGAGTAAAATGCTTCGCTAATGGTTTTTCCTGAGATTTTGCTGGATCTTTCTTTTTCGCCTTTAATTTCACGCAAATGCTCACCTATCTGAGTCCTGAAGGATCTCTTGGTTTTACCAATATAGATCTTTGGACAGGGACAGGTGAGCATGTAGATTACTTTGCTTGTCGAGCAATTAATGAGATCCCGAATCTCAAAGGACTGCTGTCCAAGTGCATCATAAAACACGGTAGTCCTGTCCACAAATGGGCAGACATCCGCTACAGGGATACATGCCTTTGCTTCTAGGGTAACTCAAGAGCCAGTTTGGATTTGGCTCCTTTATATATTCCGACCGCACAAGCATGTCCCCCAAATTCCTAGCCCTTTTTGCCACTAGGGTAGGCGACATCCCTACAATTTCCTTGATTCCAGGGCCGTTCAGTAGTATTCCCCAATGTTCTTTCAGGATACTACGTACAGATTCCCACTGGGCACCATAAGGGGTAATCAATCCTACAGGGCCTGGGTCAGTGTTTTTTCCTTCTTTTGGGGTAGTTTTCAGAGCCAGTAAGCTTTCTCTGTTTCTACATGCTTCTTTGACCCTGGCCTTGCGGATTTGTCCATGGGAATATCCCTGTTCGCGAAACCTCTTGTATAGGTCTGCGTTTTCCTTTTTAAGATCACTTTTTCGGGTACAGTTCCTTTTAATCCTTAGGAATTGGCCAACTGGAATTCCATTTTTAAGCCAAGGGGGATGATGACTATCGGCTCTTAACAGAGTATTCGCTGATGTCTTCTTACGAGAAGTGCTAGTGCATACTTTCCCGTTTTCTATAAAGATCAGGAGGTCCAGGAAGGGTATTTGTTTCTCATCGATAATATAAGTTAGTCAGATATTCCGATCATTATTGCTTAGTAAGTCGATGAAAGCGTCTACTTCCTCCCTGGTACCCTTCCATATGACCAGTGCGTCATCAATGTACCTCAGCCATGTATGCACATGTTCTGAGTACATTGGTGACTGAAAGACTTCCTCCTCTTCCCATAACCCAAGATGGAGGCACGCATATGCTTGTGCCCACGCGGCCCCCATCGAGGTGCCCCTGACCTGTTGCTAATAGTGGGAGGAGAACTGAAAAAAGTTATTCCTCAGGGCGAATTCGAATAGTTTTAATAGGAACTCATTCTGAGGTTGGAATTCCGGGTATTTTAATTCAAGGAAGGCCTTCACTGCTTGAATACCACAGTGGTGTGGGATAGATGTGTATAAGGACTCTACGTCTATCCCCACAAGCGGGCAGTCCTCAATATTCTCCAAGTCAGCTAGCTTCGATAGTACATGACGAGTGTACGATCTAAGGCTAGTGACCATTTCTTTGAGAAGAGAGTCCAAATATATCCCAACTTTCTCCAGAGGTCCCTTAATTGCCGAGACAATCGGCCTACCTGGCGGTTTTTCGAGACATTTGTGTACTTTAGGGATAATATAGAAAGTGGGGATATTGAACTCCTTCACAAACAAGTGATCGAACTCCCGTTGGCCTAGTATGGCCGCCTCTTTAGCTTCTAAGAGGATGCCATTCAGCTTCTGTACCACATTGGGAAACGGGTCACGGTCAAGTCTCCTATATGTCAGGGAGTCCCCTAGTAGTCGCTTTGCTTCTGTCTCATAGAGCTTATCGTCCATGAGGATGACATTTCCCCCTTTATCGCTTTTCTTAAAAATGATATTTTTTGCATTCCTTAATTCCATTAGCGCGGCTCTCTCGTCCTTTGTTAGGTTGTCTTTCCCTTTTTGGGTCCAATCAATTTTTAACCAAGGTTTATTTTTGAGATTGCAGAATGTCATAATACTGAGTTTTTTCAGGGGGGAACATAGGTTTTTTAAGAACATAGAGAGGTAAAGGACACAGCACAAGCACTGTGCTGTATAACATGCTGTAAAGGATCAGGATGTGTGTGTGTATATCTATCTCGTATTTATCGGCGTATAACACACACTTTTTTCCCCTTAAAATCAGAAAATCGTGGGTGCGTGTTATATGCCGATCCCCTGCCGATTGTGAGCAGAACGAGCGCCGGCCGCCGATATACATACATAGCCGAGTGTACTCGGCTAGTTCCGCTCAGTCACGCCCGGTCCTGCCCTATGATGGACATAACACAGGGACTGTGCGTGACTGTGAGCGGAGCTTGCCGAACCTAGCCGAGTACACTTGGCTATGTATGTATATGGGTGGTAGCGCTCGGCTCCACGCAGTCACGCCCAGTCCCTCCATTGGACCTGTGTTATGTCCATCATAGGACGGGACTACGAGAGGAGCCGAGATGCACAGGACCGGCTCTGTGTATCTCGGCGGCGCCATTTTCAAACTGCAGTGACAGACAAGTCACTGCAGTTTAACTGCAGCCTGGGCAAGGCTGCAGATGGACACTGACAAGGTGTATATATGTGTGTAATATATATATATATATATATATATATATATATACATATATATATATATATATATATATATATATATACACACACACACACACACACACACACACACACACACACACACACACACACACACACACACACACACACACACACACACATATATATTGTATATGTGTGTGTATGTATATATATATATATATAGTGTGTGTGTGTATATATATATATATATATATATATATATATATATATATGTATGTGTATATAATTTTATTTTTTACAACCACTTTAGGATCGTCATTGTACATACCGTAAATAAGACCTCCCCTGAAAATATGCCCTAGTGTGTTTTTGATAGTCAAAGGTCCAGTCTTATTTTCAGGGAAGCATGGTAGTAGTTTGGGCAAATGCATGTATTGTGGAGTCCAGTCATTGCTGTTTTGATCTTTATGCCAACAAGCACGTTTATTTTCTAGTGCATAGGGTCCAGTAATAGTGTTGTAGATACTACCTGAGTGAGCCAACAATCAATCTATCATTGCTTTGTACAAATGCTTTCCCACGACTGGTGACTTTCAACCTTCCTGCTGAGTAAAGAGCTGCTGTGGTATTTTTCCAATCTTTGGATGCATATATAGAAAGTGTTTGTCAGCATATCTGCTCTTTTGAGATTACTGGGGAGAAAACAAGTTGGTCAGAGACAAAGGTGTATCAGTATTTTTTGCACCTTATTTATGCAGTAAAATATCAGCTGTGTGATTGTCCTGTCTATATTTTGTCACATCTGTTGTGAGCCCTTTGCCTAAATGTTTGTCTGCATAATGTTGTAGAGCAGGGATATGCAATTAGCGGACCTCCAGCTGTTGCAGAACTACAAGTCCCATGAGGCATAGCAAGACTCTGACAAGCCACAAGCATGACACCCAGATGCAGAGGCTTGATGGGACTTGTAGTTTTACAGTTGTAGAGCTTTGAAAACTTTAAGGTAAAATGCATAAACCTGCTTAAAAAGTATAGGTTTGTTTTTCTTTGCAGTTTTATACTAAGGTGGATGCTGTCCCCCAATGCCTCTGCATTAAGAACCAAGCGATCGAACACCGCTGTTCGCTTGGTTCTAACAGCTCCGTGAGCAGAGTTGCAGACTGTCGCTTACAGCTCTCTGCTGTGCCTCCTCCACACTCACTGGAGCGCTGGGCTGTGGAGGGGTGGGGTGGATGGCTCAGGATCTCAGCGGTTCGCTAAGAGCCTAAGGCGGGTGCCGTTACAGGCAACAGGCGGATCCCATTTTCCATTGTCAGGATAATGCGGTGCCTGGACCAACTTCTGTGACCCGCTCTGTGCTGAAAATGGGTCACAGGAGTGCAAAATGAATTGAACTCCTGTGATCATAGGAGCTTTGGCTATAATTCTCCCTTTAAAGGCAGCTTGTACTGAAGACAGTCAAGCAAGTGAAAACATAAGTACACCCATGTAAGTTGTTGACTCTCTTTTTTGTTTTCTTTTTTCTTTTTCTTTTTTTTTTTTCTGAGCTGACTGAAGAACTGCTTTAAAGGGGTTGTAAACCCTCATGGTTTTTCACCTTAATGCATTAAGGTGAAAAACCTTCTGTGTTGCTGCAGCCATGTAGTTCATTCATTCACAGATCTGCTGCTGCAAAAAAGCATCTGCCACCATGAACAATCCCTGCGCACTGTCAGTGGAGTGGTTTGGATGAAGCTAGAGGTGTAACCATGTTACACCCTAAATTTGGCTGTAACTTGGTATAATAGGTGGTGATGGCCTTCAACCCTTCTAATAAAAACCATAAAACGGTTAAATAGGGAAAAAATGTTAGGCGCATTCCCACTACATTATGCTTTACGTAGGTGAGGTATGACATGAACTTGATTTTGTTCTTTCTCAATAAGTCTGAGTTAAGGCTTTGTTAATAATTTGCAGCATTCACATTATTCTTTCTGTTATCTGAATACCAGCTAATTGCCAATCTCCCCTAGTGCTGGCCTCCCACTTACCATTATTTAACAGAATACAGCAGAAAACCTTTTTGAATTAGAAGAATTCTTCCAATGTATCCAGTTTTTCATAAAGGTATGCTGGCTTTATTTCCCACAAATCAAGCTTTTTCAGTTTGTCTTTTTTCTGGTTGTTAAACTGTGGCATCAATTCTCCATCTAGTGGCTGTTTTGAAAATGTCACATTTTGAGGAAAATTTCGGATATCTACCTCTGCTCTGATTTTATAATCGGTGACCACCTCCCATATGCCTGGCAGAGCTAGTGATAAGGAAGCTTGTTGGTGTCCATTAGATTTTGTGCCCCATGAGACCAGATGTTGACACAAGAAAATGCCAGTATAGTACTACTAACTCGTGTTAATGACCAAGTCTAAGTACCCATGCCAAACCCTTGCAGTGGTGACTTATCTATTCTGTGAGTGAAAATTGGCTTTATTTTAATTAGGCAATGTGTAACAAATATTCAAAAATGTGTAGCATATAAAGTCAGAAATTCTCTGCTCAACTTGCTGACCAGCCTGCATATAAAGTCAATATACCTCATTTAAAATTTAGATGGCCATTCCTAATGTTGGTTAGTTCCTTCTGAAAATCTGCCCAATTTTTTCGGCTGACTATGCAAATGCATTACAAAATCATCCGATCTCATCTGAGAGAGTGGCATTATCTAAGGCAGGGGTCCTCAAACTACGGCCCGCGGGCCGAATGCAGCCCTCCAGCGTTTTTTTATCCGGCCCGCGGACTGTCCCTTTAAAATTGCAGCACTCCCCCTGCCATCTGCTCCCTCCATCACACAGGACGGGAAACATGACAGGCCCGGACAAAGAACCTTCTGTGCTAAGAAGCAGGTGATTGGTTACTAGGCATTGGGGCGGTCCCAGGAACCAATCACCTGCCCCTCACTTCCAAAGTCCCGCCCTCCGTCCGGACCTACCATGCCTCGTGTCCTGCGTGATACAGGTAAGTGTTGAGTGGAAGTGCTGTGATATTATAGGGGGAGGCAGAGTAATATTGATATGGGGGGGATCTGTGATATGGGGGAAGTCTGTGATATGGGGGAAGTCTGTGATATGGGGGGGGAGATCTGTGATATGGGGGGGGAGATCTGTGATATGGGGGGGAGATCTGTGATATGGGGGGGAGATCTGTGATATGGGGGGGAGATCTGTGATATGGGGGGGAGATCTGTGATATGGGGGGGGGGGGGACTGATAGGGGGGGATCTGTGATGGGGGAGTCTGTTATGGGGGGATCTGTGATGGGGGAAGTCTGTTATGGGGGGATCTGTGATGGGGGAAGTCTGTTATGGGGGGATCTGTGATGGGGGGAAGTCTGTTATGGGGGGATCTGTGATGGGGGGAATCTGTTATGTGGAGCTTTGTGATGGAGAGGAGTTTGTGCTGGGGGGCTTTGTGATGGGGGGATCTGTCATGGGGGGGCTTTGTTATGGGGTGAGTCTGTGATGGGGAGGGGGGTCTGTGATTAGGAGTGGTTCTATAATGAGGGGAGTCTGTGAAATACTGATAAGTTCATATTGGTTACAATTGTTCTTTATTTTAAATATTGTACTGTTTTTTTCGTGTTTTTTTTTTTTTTTTTTTTTTTTTTTTTGCACTACAAATAAGATGTGTGCATAGGAATTAGTTCATATTTTTTTTAAACTATAGTGCGGCCCCCCAACAGTCTGAGGGACCGTGAACTGGCCCCTGTCTAAAAAGTTTGAGGACCCCTGATGTAAGGGATGTGTTGTGCCACAAACTGAGCTCTGGGTTATTTGGGAGGTATTTCCAGCATGCAGGAAATATATTGTGACCCGTCATTGGCTATTATTTTTCTTTTTAAATGGATAAACACCACCTTATATCAGCTTTGCACTTGTTTTGATGTGGAATTTTAAGTTGGTATACATTTGTGGACCGGCTGTAAAAAAAAAAAAAAAAAAAAAAAAATTATTTTTTATTCTGTATGAGTTTTTAAAAAGGTGGTACAAAAGGGGCCACTTGGTGGAAACCTTGTGAGCTGCCAAAATTAATATAGGCAATGAAAACTAAAGAAAAATAAATAAAATAAAAATAAAGAATATAAAAAAAATGTAAAAATAAAATACGCTGCCAGCACTCTCCACACTTCCCCAAATGTGACAATTCAAAATTTACATGGCAAATGTGCGGTGCTAAGACTAAACAGTGAATAGCTAGATGAAAAAAAAAAAAATAAATAAATATATATATATATATATATATATATATATATATATATATATATATATATATATATATATATATATATATATATATTGCACAAATCTGCTAAAAAATTAAATGAATATATTAAATTGATAAGTATATCCTTTAAAACAAATCCAAAGACATGCAAAAAGTCTAAAAATGATTTATAAAGTCCAAAGTAAAGTGCAAGAGCTCTGTGTGCTGCACAATATCCTTAATATATATGCAGAATCAAATTCTTTTAAGGATATTGTGCAGCACACACAGCACTTGCACTTTACTTTGGACTTTATAAATCATTGAAAGCTTTTTTGCATGTCTTTGGATTTGTTTTATAGGATATACTTATTTATGTAATATATTAATTTATTTAATTTTTTAGTAGATCTGATGTCTTTTTATATATTGTTAATGCAGCATTGACCAGCTGTTTCTAGACGTTGATGGTTTGAGATTTAGGCTTTTTCCAAGTGAGGGTAATGGCCTTCCTTTGCGTAAAATAGCCCCAAGAGTGTTCGTTTGGCTACTGTGGGGGCCAAATCTTTCACTAAGCCCAGTAGGCAGACACGTAAGGAGGGAGGAAATGCGATTCCCGAGACCAGAGGAATAACACGACAACTGCCTCCCAATATTGAGTTTTAGCAGGATGAAGTGCCCCAATGGATTAGAGCATCTTCAACAACTTTGAGGAGAGTTCGGATTAATTTTATGAACCCTAGATGGACTAAAATGGTCTCTGTGCACGATTCTGAATTGAGTCTATCCCTAAGACAAAATGTTTGAAAGGGAAGTCCCGAATATCCGACCACACCTCTGTCAAGGTTGGGAATGTCAGCCAACCAATTATGCCAAAGTGGAGGCCAATTCTGTTGAGACTAACCATGCCTAAGTGAGGTATATAAAACAGACATTGGTTTTTCCAGCTGGATTTAATGCAGAAGGGACATTCTATGAGAGGAATTTATCTAAAGTGAAGTGGCTGTGCGTGGCATCCAGTCAGGTTCTAGCTCTTATTTTCAAAGTGGTTGTTAAGCCACTATATTATATTTTTCCCATCCCATCTGTTACATAAAGTGCCTTGCAAAAGTATTCACCCCCTTGGCATTTTTTTGTTGCCTCACAACCTGGAACTGGTATGAATTGTTTGAGGATTTGCATCATTTAATTTACAGAACATGCCCACAACTTTGAAGATTTTTTATTTTTTTTTATTGTCAAGCAAACAACAAATAGGACAAAATAACAAAGTCAATGGGCATAACTATTTACCCCCCTAAAGTCAATGCTTTGTAGAGCCACCTTTTGCAGCTATCACAGCTCCAAGTCGCTTTGGATAAGTCTCTACGAGCTTGCCACGTCTTACCACTGGGATTTTTGCCCATTCCTCCTTGCAAAACTACTCCAGCTCCTTCAAGTTGGATGGTTTGCGCTTGTGAACAGTTATCTAAGTCTCTCCACAGATTTTTTTTTTTTTTTTTTTTTTTATTGAATTGTGGTCTGGGCTTTGTCTAGGCCATTCCAACACATTTACATTTTCCCCTTAAACCACTCAAGTGTAGCTTTAGCAGTGTGTTTGGGGTCATTGTTGCTGGCAGGTGAACCTCCATCCTAGCCTCAAATCACACACGGAGTGGTACAGGTTTTGCTCAAGAATATCCCTGTATTTAGCACCATCCCTTTTTTCCCCAACTCTGACCAGTTTCCCAGTCCCGACTTCTGAAAAAATCCCCACAGCATGATGCTGCCACCACCATGTTTCACTGTGGGGATGGTAAGTTCTTTGGGTGATGTGATGTGTTGGGTCTGCGCCAGACATAGTGTTTTCTTTGGCTAAAAAGTTCAGTTCTAGTCTCATCAGACCAGAGAACCTTCCTCCATACATTTCGGGAGTCTTCCACATGCCTTTTTGCAAACTCAAAACGTGCCATTTTGTTTTTGCTGAAAGTAATGCCTTTCTTCTGGCCACTCTGCCATAAAGCCCAACTCTATGGAGCGTACGACTTATTGTCCTATGTACAGATACTCCAGTCTCTGCTGTGGAACTCTGCAGCTCCTCCAGGGTTACATTAAGTCTCTGTGCTGCCTCTCTGATTAATGCACTCCTTGCCCGGTTCCTGAGTTTTTTGGTGTGCGGCAGTCTCAGAAGGTTTTCTGTTGTGCCATGTTTTTTTTCCATTTTGGTTATGATAGATTTGATGGTGCTCCTGGGAATCATCAAAGATTTGGATATTTTTTATAACCTAACCTTGACTTGTACTTCTCAGCAACATTGTCCCTTACTTGTTTGGAGAGTTCCTTGGTCTTCATGGCAGTGTTTGGTTAGTGGTGCCTCTTGCTTAGGTGTTACAGCCTCTGGGGCCTTTCAAAAAGGTGTGTATATGTAATGGCAGATCATGTGACACTTAGATTGCACACAGGTGGACATAATTTCATTAATTATGTGACTTCTGAAGGTAATTCGTTGCACCAGAGCTTTTTATGTGATTCATAACAAAGGGGGTGAATACATACGCACATGCCAATTATCAGTTTTTTATTTCTGAACAAATAGTTTTGGGTATATATTTTTCTAATTTTACTTCACCAACTTAGACTATTTTGTTCTGATCCATCACATATAATTCAGTTTAAAAAAAAACTTTGAACTAAAGGCTGTAATGTAACAAAATAGGTAAAAAGTCAAGGGGGTGAATACTTTTGCAAGGCACTGTAACGATGTGTCCCTGTGCTGCATAAAAACAATGCTGATTTTCTACCTTATCTCAGTGTCTCCCGACGCTCGTGTGACTCCTCGGCTCTCTATTCTTCCCGGCTGACAACTATAGCAGGAGGGGCCGAGAACTCTTGCTGACGTCAGCCAGGAGGAGAGAGACACTAGGCATTATGTGAGCACCGGGAGACGCTCTGAAATTAGGTGTAAATGTGCATTTTTTTTTTTTTTTCTTTTTTGCAGCACAGGCACTGGGTCACATATTCTATGACAGATGGGATGGTACAAAAATACAGTGGAACCTTGGTTAACTAGTAACATGGTTAACAAGCGTTTTGAAAAACTAGCAACTTTAAAAGAAAAAATCCTGACTCGCTTTGCGAGTTTCTCGCAAGACAAGCAGAATTCAAGCTAATGTGGTGTGTGGTACCGCATTTGGCCAGAGGTGCGGGGGCGCCCGTGACACTCAGAACGGTTCTGAGCCATTTGGAAATACTTGGAATCACTCCGTTCCCCAGGGTTTCCGAGTTCAGCCGAGCTGTCCCTGAGTATTTGCGAGGCTCCCCGACGCCCCCCACCTCTGGCGGTATTGCTTGCAAAAGAAGTTGAAGCGAAACAAATTATCTTTGTGAAACAAATTATCTTCATTGACTTCTATGGGAAAACTCTCTTTTAATATGTGAGTACTTTGGATTACAAGCATTCTCCTGGAACGGATTATGCTCGTAATCCAAGGTTCCACTGTAATACTGTTTTTTTTATAGCAGCAGGAGTGGTGGGGAGAGAGGGGGTGATGGGAGAGTGCAGAGCTGCGGATGATGGAGGTACGTAAACTGACCACAGTGTCAGGGCTCAGCAGCCTTGATAAACCGTGGTCAGTTTACAGGTGGGAGGGCAGGATCAGCCAGGTTTTTTAGGTTATACAGGGGGCCAAATGACACACCACAAGCACTATGCTGTTCATGGTTTAAAGGGGTGTAAATCCTCGTGGTTTTTCACCTCAGTGCATTTTATGCATTGAGGTGAAAAACCTCTTGCAGTGCACCAGCCACCCAGAGCCCCCCTTTTTTACTTACCTGAGCCAGGGGGCGGAGCCAAGTACAGCTGTCTGTGTCAATGGACACGGGAGTGCACCTGCACGGGTGCCCCGAGGGAGAGCGCTTCTCCGGGCCCTCTAGAAGAGGAGGAGCCAGGAGCGCTGCTTGGGGACCCCAGAAGAGGAGGATCGGGGCCACTCTGTCCAAAACCATCTGCACAGAGGAGGTAAGTATGACATGCTTGTGTGGTTTGTTTTTTGTGTTTTTTTTTTTTTTTTTTTTTTTTTTTTAAGGAAGGTTTACATATCCTTTAAGGGAACAGGATCTTTTTTTTTTTCTTGGGGTAACACTTTTTGATTGAATAAGCTGAAGGTAAAAGCTGCTGATTTGTTGCCCTGCACAACTGCTCTAAATTCTGTCTGCTCCAGGTTTGACAAATTTCCATTTATGTCCCTGCCACATTAAAGTATTTTCATCTGCCTGTTTTATCCTGGCCCAGCCAGCCAATATGGCTGAAAATGTCTGTGGCTGTCGAGGGTGTCTATGGATATCGCATCGCTGGTGTGGAGTGTAGTCATGCTTTAAGGCACATACACTATTCCTAATTTGAAAAAGAAAATGGTGTGTGTAGTTTAATTTGTAATCATTTATGTATTGAATGGAAGAAGATATGGAGTAATGCTGCACTGTCTACATATTCACATCCAAGGTGGTAGCACTGTTAGGTCTACACAAGAACGGTTTTTACAGGTAAATAAGGGCATGTGAAGGTAAAGAAAATGACAAATTTTGGATGGTCCCCAGGACAGAAAAGCTGCAGTCACACTTTTCAGTCGCAGGTATACTTGTCGGGAATCTGCCCACGATTTGAAAGCGCTGATGTATGAATGAGAAATCGTGGGACTCACATTTTGAAATGCCATTCAGTTGAATGACACCTAAAATCGCGGTGTGGGTGTGATAAATTGTACTGCAATGGTGACAACCGCATCGTGGGAAGCATGTTGCCCAAAAAAAGTTCAGGATCTACTTTTGGGGCGACCTGCTTCCTGCGATTACAGCACAATTTATTACACGACAATTGCGCCAAACCCGCACTGCGATTTGAGGTGTCATTCAAATTAATGGCATCTGAAATGTGAGTCCCGCGATTTGTTGTTCACACATCGCACTTTCAAATCATAGGCAAATTCACTGAAGTGTGAATGCAGCCTTTTTTTTTTATTGGGGGGGAAAAACAACTTTATTGAGATGTAAACGTGGTATACATAGGTACATTCAACATAAACGTATAGTATTGTACATAGCATATGTTTAATAAACTTATTTATGCAATAACAATTTTATTGTTTTTTATTTCCCCTCAATAGAGTGGATCGGTTAGATGCATGTCTCGCCATCCTCCATCCATCTATCCCAAACTCTAGAGTATTTTTGCGTACCTCCTCTATGGGTATAGATCATTTTCCTGTATCGAAGGGTATCCTTAATTTCCTTTTTCCAGATCTGATGTGTAGGGGGCAACGTCTGCATCCAAAATCTGGCTATCACTTTCCGTGCTATGAATAAGGTTTCATACATGAATATGGCTTGGTATTTGTCAACTTCGACATCGGGCAATAAGCCCAATAGACATAGCTTTGTGTCCAGGACCACCGGGGAGCCCGTGCTGTCGTGTAGGAAGCAAATTATTATGTAGAGAGGGGCGTGCCAAACAATATACAAAACTTTAGGTAGAAGAATCATTTTTATTAAATTTATTCTTCCCATCGCTCCCAAGGGTAGTCTAGACCAAGACTGTGAATAAGGGTTCTATGTTAAGAGGGATGTAATCCAGTGTTAATTTCGTCGACTAAAACATTTTAGTCGACTAAATGAATATTATTTTAGTCAACTAAAACAACTGAATTAGTCAAAAGACTAAACTAAAATGCCATTTTAGTCAAAAGACTAAGACTAAAACTAAATCGAAATGTAGTACTTAATTGCAGATACTCTAGTTAAGGGGAGTTCAGGATAAATGGGGGGTGGGGGGAATAAATTTAGGGGAAGAATTTGAGACTCATCCCAATTGATGCACAAGCCTGAGTATCCACCCATTTTCTCGATTATAGCCAGTGCTGATTGCAGCGATGGTCCCTGATCTGCCAGGTATATTATGGTGTCATCAGCATATAGTCCTATTTTTTTTCCCAGGATTCACCCCGTCTTTGGCCTATGATATTTGGGTCTGATCGTATAGCTAGCGGTTCTGCTGCAAAGGAGTATAGCAATGGTGAAATGGGGCAACCTTGTCTTGTGTCCCTTTTCAAGGGAGATTTGATCCGATAGCCAACTGTTCACGAATATCCGCACAAATGCATCCTTTATAGAGGGGGATTCTTCCAATTGGGATTCAAGCTCTTGACACTGTGGTGACAACCAAAGATTCCCTCAGTTTGGAGCGATTTTTCTATCGCTTCCTGTGTTGGCTATGGGACAGGGAAGTGAAGGGAAATTTTCCCAATAGGACACAGATGGCAAGGGAAAAAACTGAGGGTTATAACTGTTTTGCCTTTTAGTTCTACTTTAACAGCCCTGTAATATTCTGTGTGTTTGACTATTAGCCATTGGGTTATTCAGTAGCTGAAGCACTTGTAGAGGGTTTGCTGTATTTGAAGTGAGATGTAGACACAATTTCAATATTGCATTTTTTAGAATATGCAGTCATCGCTGTGCTTGTACACTGCATCCAGTAGGTTGCATTGTCTGTTAGGTAGCACAGTATTTAAAAAAATAAAAATAAAAAAATGACCCACAAGACATAATTGCTGATTCCTTGAAAAAATATGCCACGATTGCTGTAACACCAATTGGAACAGTGTGAAAGCTGGTTTTGATGAATTCGGATAGGCTGAAGTATCTCGTGATCCATGTGACGTCTCCTTGCTGAAGATTTATACTTGACTTTTTTTTTTTTTTTTTTTTTTTGCCTGAGGGAATAAATGGAAAATCCATTGTAGCCAGAAAAATAATTGAGCTGGGGCAAGGTTGACAATAGAATAATCTCCTTGTGTAAAGTGCACTTGTGCCCAGACTAGGGACAGCTGCTGAAGTGGCCTCCCAGTGGGCCACTGGAATGCTTTCAGAAGTTATGGAAGGTGATGTTGGAGGACCAAAGTGATGTCATGACGTCACTTCAGGTCCAGGGTGGAAGTAAACCATTTTATTTTTTTTCTTTAAGAGTAAAAGATCTGTTTGCTTTTTTGGGATCTTTTTGCTTTTGAAGGTAAAGGAGAGATTTGAAGTCTTTTAAAACCCCAGATCTCTCCATAAAGAGGACCTTTCATGCTTAGTTCTATTACAAGGGATGCTTACATTCCTTGTAATAAGAATAAAAATGCTTAAAAAAAAACTTAAAGCAGTGTAAAAAAAAAAAGCACCCCCATCCCTCTGTGCTCTCATGCAGAAGCTAGCGTATATGTAAATGGTAGTCGCACCACATGTGCAATATTGCCACTAATGTTGAACGCTAAACCGGTAACTAGTAAAGTTTTTAAATCGTCGCCTATGGAGATTAAGTACCATCGTTTGTTGCTATTCCATGTGTATGCGCAATTTTAAAGCATGACATGTTGGGTATATATTGTGTTTTTAGAATTTATTTAAATGTATTTTTTCCCCAAAAAATTGTGTTTGAAAAACCGCTGTGTAAATACCATGTGACATAAAAAATTGCAGCGATCACCATTTTATTTCCTAGGGTCTCTGCTAAAGAAAAAGATAGATAATGTTTGGGGATTATAAGTACGGTAATTTTCTAGCAAAAAATACTGATTTAAACTTGTTAACACAAAGTGTCAGAAAAGGCTTGGTCGGCAAGTGGTTAAAATATTTCATTATTCCATGGAATAATGTTACTGAGTCACTTGTTTGTCTTCTGGTACTGGTTTCAGTAATGCTGCTCCTCACAACCTTGGATGGCCACATCTTTATGACCTTGCAGGTATATAACATTTTTACATGGTTTTATTTGCTTTTTATGTAAGGGTTCGAGTGTTTACATGCTGTTGTCTGCTCATAATGTGTATTTCCTGAACTTGCAGACACCACATATCAGGACTGTTAATCTGTAATATTAAATTTTTTGTTCTTGGGTTTAAATGTTAATGAAGGGTAGACAGTCGCCACAAACTATTTTAAGAGTCTGGCTTTTAAAAAATGAGTGAGCTATGTATGTAGGCAACCTTCCCAATCTCAGAAACTGAGACAAATGTTAAAGCGGGGTTCTGCCAAAAAAAAATACATTTTAAAAGTCCGCAGCTACAAATACTGTAGCTGCTGACTTTTAAAATAAGGACACTTACCTGTCTAGGGCGCCCACAATGTCCTCACCCGAAGCTGACCTGTCCCTCGGCTCCCGGGTGCAGGCGTCGCCATCTTCAGTAACGGAATTGGGAAGTGAAGCCTTGCGGCTTCACAGCCTGGTTCCCTGCTGCGCAAGTCGCAAAGCGCATCCTGACTGGTCCCTGCTGTCTTCTGGGACCTGTGTGTCTCCCAGAAGACAGTGGGGGGCGGCACAGAGGAGGGGCCCGACATGGCGTAGATCTCCCCAGATCCAGAAGTGGGAGCAAATACCTGGATTAGACGAGTATCTGCTCTCCCCCCGAAGGTGCCAAATGTGACACCAGAGGGGGGGAGGAACCGGAAAAGGGAAAGTTCCGTTTTTGGGTGGAACTCCTCTTTTTAAAGTAGAAGTTCAGTCTAAAACTACAATCTCTAAATCTACTTGCAGCCCCTATCTAGCCCTGTAAAGCAAAAATCACCATGCATACTTTTTCTGAAGCCAGTCTGGTCCCACACTGAGCTGTCAGTGACTGCTTCTCTGTGTAGGCAGATTCAGAAGAGGCAGCAGGCAACGGAAGCCCCATAGTAAGTCTATGGGCGACGACACTTCCCAGCCATTGTCGGCTGTCTCTTGCACAGAGCTTCCGCCGCTGGAGACCAACTCTGCCTAAGAAAAGTAGATTTAGAGATTTTAGTTTTAGGCTGAACTTTCACTTTAAACTAGTTTTAGAGAGGTTTTGATCATAGTGTTTTTAGAGCGGTAATAAACCCCAAATCAAAGTGTAATACAATATATTACCAAAAGTATTACTTGCGCTTCTTCAGACAATTGTTGTCTAACTTTCCGCCAACAAATGTTGGATGGCAGGCTAGTAAATTTTCGGCGGACAAAGGTCTGTCAGATTTTCGTATCGTCTGTACACAAGTCCAAAGTACAAACACACATGCTCGGAATCAATGCTCACCAAACACGACATTAGCAGAAGGTGCACAAAGGGTGGCGCTCAAGAGCTGAAATTTTTACGTAGTACGTCACTACGTTCGTGTGTGTTGGCTGACAATTGTGTGCCGTTAGTATGCAAGACAAGTTCCTGGCACACGTCATTCGAACAAAAGTCCGACGCTCTGTTAGCCAACAATCTGAGTGTATGAGGTTTTGGTCCGTGGGGTTCAATATTGAGTTGGCCCACCCTTTGCAGCTATAGCAACTTCAACTCTTCTGGGAAGGCTGTCCACAAGGTTTGGGAAGTGTCTGTGGGAATGTTTGACCATTCTTCCAGAAGCGCATTTGTGAGGTCAGGCACTGATGTGAACGAGAAGGCCTGGCTCAGTCTCCTCTCTAATTCATCCCAAAGGTGTTCTATCAGGTTGATATCAGGACTCTGTGCAGGCCAGTCAAGTTCCTCCACCCCAAACTCTCTCATCCATGTCTTTATGGACTTTGTGCACTGGTGTGCAGTTCATGTTTTAACTGTAAGTCGCCATCCCCAAACTGTTCCTACAAGGTTGGGAACATGAAATTGTCCAGAATGTCTTGGTATGCTGATGCATTAAGAGTTTTTTTTTCACTGGAACTAAGGGGCCAAGATCAACCCCTAAAAAAACAACCCCACACCATTATCCCCCCTCCACCAAATGATTTTGACCAGTTTACAAAGCAAGGTCCATAAAGACATGGAAGTGTATCAAAGTGTAGCGCTGTGGTGCCAAATTAAATAACCATAATTAATGGTGAATTGTACATATAACACATGTAGTGAAAAAATTATATGACAAGGTAAACTAAAGTCTCTAGTAATCTCCAAGTGTCAGTCATGTGCGGTGATTAATCGCAGTCCATATTGGAGTGGGATCGTCCTGATCACCGTGTGGGCAACCAATAAGGTAGATGAAAGGTGAAAATACCAATATGATAGTGCCACCACCAGAGTAAATGCAGGCTTACCAGAAAGTTTGAACTCAAAATAACATACGTTCTATGAGTCAAACGAGCTTGTATTGCCAACCGTCAATGGGGGAGGAACCTTAGAAGTCAACGGTGATTGGAGTCTGAAGTCCCCAAAGCCTTCATGGAAGGGTCCATCTCAAATCTCAGCGGGCTAAACGCCTGCTGTCCTACATCTCCCAAGATGGCAAGCGTTCCACATCGAAACCACTTAGTCCAGTTCCACTTGGTTTAAGTTTCAGCAAACAAAAAGGTGGCAAGCTCAAGGATGAGCAGGTGCCTGCTACCTTTTTGTTCAGGAAGAATGGTCAAACATTCATATAGACACACACCTAAACCTTGTGGACAGCCTTCCCAGAAGAGTTGAAGCTGTCATAGCTGCAAAGGATGGGCCGACTCAATATTGAAACCTACAGACTAAGACTGGGATGCCATTAAAGGTCATGTGCGTGTAAAGGCAGGCATCCCAATATTTAAACAAATTGACTCCAAACTCCAGATAACACTTTTGAGACTGAAGGCAGAACCCACATATTGAGCTTGTAGCATAAATAATACTAAGACAAATATAATTTGAAATGGCTGCAAGTACAGCAACAGATTTATTTATTTTTTTTGTTCCTTTTTGGGATAAAGGTTTTACATAAAAGCTGATTGTTGTAAGCACCCATCAGTGTTAAATGGTTTCTTAATCCTCTTAATGCTACATCTGCAGGATAGCCTGTTCTGTTGAACAGACCTGCTGGCTGGATCACCAGGTGAAAATAAAAAGCCTAAAAAATAAATGCAGCCATCACATCTAAGAATGGGTAAGCTACAGTATAAGTGTTTGCTTTTGGGTTTAATACTGCTTTAAGATGAAGTGCGGTATCCAATAGCAGACAATCCTAAATCTTTAATTTTCCTGACCAAAATGAACAGTAAAATTTTGCTTCGACCTGGGAAAGTGTGTGGGCCACTCAGGCTCGATAGGCAAGGGGTTATGTGGACAGTGTGTCCGCAGCTGCTGCTAGAGTGCTGACACAGGATGGAGCCCATCTTGGATAGCTGTCCCCATGACTTGGCTCTGGGGGGGGGGGGGGGGGATGGGTGGAGTGAAACGCGATTGAGGCGTGGCCTGGTCGGAGTCCAGGCCGAGGCTACCACTCCATTCATTGCAGTAGGACATCATAAATGTGTGACTTCCAGGGGTTACCCTTCCTTTCTAGTACATTGCCTCCCTTGAAGTGAAAACTTTGCTAAAAAAAAAAAATCTGCCCCAGGAGGAAAATGGCATAATGTGCTAGTATGCACTTGTCAAAGAAAGTCCTCCAGTGCTGTCAGTCTTTGGGAGTTTCCATCTTTTCGTGACTTCCTTCTGGGTTGCTTGAATGACTGACCAGTGTGCCTCCTGTGCATGCGCTCCGGAGTCACTTCATCATGGAACACAGCGGGGAAGGAAAATGTACTCTGAGCTGCGCACTCACGGCTCTGCTTGCATTACTGCGGACAGGCAGGGGAAGCATTTGACAGAAGAGACCAATGGGGTCATAAACAATACTGGTCAGCATTTTTTATACCCTTTTTAAGCTGGTTATACAGATTTTCAAATGAATGTTCATATGAAAATTCTCATCAGTACATTCGCTGACATGACGAATGATGTTCAAAAGTACCTCAAACATTTTTCTTTTAACATTTTGCTTTATAAATGAGTGGACTTTCCTGAACAAAAACCATATTCTGTTAGAAATTCAAGAATTTACCATCTTTGCTCCTTAGAATTTTCTCATCACTGCAGTTGAAATGAACATTGGTTTGACCCCCAGAAAAGATTGGACAATCACATTTTCTTTAAAGTAAAGTTTTGGAGGTAATTCCACTAATGTATGGCAAGCTTTCATTGCACAGTGGGGAATATTTATTAAAGCCTGTACACTGAGAATCTGGTGTAGCTGTGCATGGTGGCCAATCGTCTAACTTCAACTTGTTTAATTCGGCTTTGGCAATAAAACCTGGAAGCTGGTTCCTATGCACAGTTGCACCATATTTTATGCACTTCAACTTTAGTAAGATGTGTTCCTGCCTACATTATCACCTCTGGCATAACAGACGCAATTAGCAAAGTTTACTAGAATTTTTTTGATCATGATTAAATAACTCTGTCAAGTAGAGTTGCAGGAGAAAAGGAGGGGCAACATGCAGCACTATAAATTTACCTCGGTCAGGTCTTGTGTTGACCTTGATTAAAATTGACTTGTGTAGCCAGGGATTTGAATGAGTCATTGTTTAAGAGTATTGACATTACAAAGTGCAGATACCACCAATAGTACATGGAGAATGCAAGATAGTACTTACGAAAGGAGGGGCCTGATAGATTTCCTATGTCAGAGAAAGCATCCTATTACAGAGTGCTGCTGGACTGTGGAAGATTAGCCGACTCTTGAATCCGTGCATAGTTGAGTTTTTGTGCACAGTTGGAGAGCAGGGGGAGGCTGGATCTCTTAAGCTTCTAGAGAGGCTGGTATTGGATTTATCAGAGCTCTCTGCTGAGCACACAGCTTTCCCAAACACTCTTCAGATCACTTTGACAAAGAGCTGCAGTTACACAGGTGAAATGGAGAGATCAGAAAGCACGCAAGATACCGCTGCCTTCAACATGCCCGACTGGTTGGTAAGGATAGAACCCTGCCCACTCCAGTATTCTAATGAATCACTTCTTGTTCATTGAGGGCTTTATTAATTGCAGTGCCTAATCAATTTGCCTTAGGGGAAAAGTAACATTCCCAAGTATATCAAAGTTTTTTTGTTCTTCTCGAGACTTGTTAGAAGAATAGAAATGTAAGTTACTTTTCCTGATTGAAAAAGATTGTAAAGATCATGGCATGACAAGCTTTTACCCTTATAGTTATGTTTGTAGAATGAGGGTTATGCTAATATAGACACTTAATGCTGTTTTCATATTAAGAGAAAATACGGAAATACAAAGGGGTATAATTTTTGTATTTGTAGTGTCTGAAGTTCCTAAGTGGTAAAATACCCAAGGTGTTTGGACCAAACTCAAAATCCTCACAATGAAAGGCAAAGTAGGGTGTTGGGACACACATCAATAATTAACGTTGTTTCTATTTGAATACATAAAAAAAAAAGACATTGTACCACTGACATACATTAATCTTTGTTAGATAATGGTGTTATTGTGTACTTTGAGAGAAGGGAACCACAGTGTACATAACCTTGGGGTTTCACAGGTGACTGCGTCTAGAACAGTGCTTTTTCTTTCCAGCTTTGCCACACACAGGGAGTTGTGATCTCCATTTTCTAACAGTTCTACACTTTACCTAAAATGTAATTTTTATCCCCAACACTTTTGTTTGTTTTTTGTTTTAAGGTCCTGCTCTTGTTTGCAATCTGTAGGTTTAGATTGCCTTACAAATGTTGCATAGCACAAGTGACTGTTTGTTTTTTATAATGCATCCACTATGAATTCATGGCCATCTTGAGCTTAAATGTACTTAGTATTGCATACACTGTCTCGGGGTGCGGAAGTTAAGTGTTGCATTTTCCATAATCTTCTGATTGAAGTAGTGGTGTCAGTTGGGGTGTTTGGGCAGAGTTGATGCATACAGCACAAATAAGTTTAAGTGCTGAGATGTGGTCTAATTTGTAGGCTTTTGGGTTTTTCAATACTTCCATTTGGGTCCGTTCCATGCTTTCACTTGTGATTTAATCACCTATGCACTTATTTCAGGTTTATGGATCAAAGGAACGGCATACTGTATATTAGGACTTTGGTGCATTGAGGGATCCCTATTTTCCATGCGCTATGCATTCATTTAGATAAATAAAGTGATTGCATGCAAGGGGGGAAATAGTCACTTAGAGCTTCAAAACTTCTAGAATATCATAGGCTGAAAAATAGACGGCTTTATATTTTCATTGTACTTTTTCATGTAGGACATAGGAAATGTATAGACTGTTGATTTTACTTTGAAGACCATCTTAGAATGATGACTATTGAGCTTGTTCACATGGACAAGGGCCTTTGCGAAGACTCTAAGATGCTTTCCATATGATTTGCTTAACCACTCTCCTACAGGGCACTTTCACCTTCTTTTTGACCAGGCCAGTTTTCAGCTTTCAGTGCTGTCGCAATTTGACAACTGCGTGGTCATGCAACACCTCACCCAAACAATTTTTTAGAATTTTTTTTTTTTTTTTTTTAGACCGTTAGAGCTTTCTTTTGGTCGTATTTACTTGCCACTGGGTTTTTTAATTTTTTTGCTAAACCCAACGAAAAATGATTGAAAATTGAGGAAAACAAAGTTCTTAGTTTCTGTTATAAAATGTTAGGTAATTTTTTCTCCTTCTCTGATGGGGTGTCACTGATGGCCACTGCTGGGGGTGGGGGGCAGGGGGCGGCGGTGCTGATGGGCACGCTTGGGGCGGCGCCGAAGGGCACTGTTGGGGAGGGTTGGCAGTGATGATCAGTGTAGCTGTCCCCTCTGTGAGTTGCCGCTTGTTCTTCTCACGCGCTGTCAGCGTGCAGAGAGAATTGCCGATAACTGGGAGATCCAGTTTATAATGTGATCAGCTGGTCACATGGTAAAGAGCCGCTGTTATTGGCTCTTTACCTCGACCTGTGATCAGCTGTGTCCAAAGGACACAGCAATCAGACAACTGCGGATGAGTGCTGCAGGAAGCGTTCGGAAAGCACAGTCATGGGAGGATGTCAATGGATGTCCTACCAGCAATGTGCGACCATGCTGTAGCCGTCGCTTGGCTATAACACAGTCTTTAAGAGCTTAATATTTAAAATGTAAGCAAATCTTAGAACACATTAGCTTACTGAACAGTCTGGAGTTGAAAAGGTGGTGCCTCTCAGTGTTTAATGCAAAGCTAAGCAAGGCAATACCTTTCAACTGGATACATCAAATTTACAAAAAGACTTGGTAAAATAGGAGCAGGCAGCTATGGCAGATGAGGTAGAATATTGAAAAATATAAAGTAATGCATTTGGGATCTAAAAATATGCATGCAAGTTACTCACTAGGGGGAGAACCTCTGGGGAAATCGAGGATGGTAAGGGATCTTGGGTAGCACGCAATGCCATGGTGCAGCAAGCAAGACCAGCAGACTATTGGCATACATTACAAAGGTATTTTCTCAAGAGATGAGGTTCCGGGTTGCCCTGTGCGGTTTCACAGCAGGCTTTCTGCCACACTGTGCTTTGTGAATGGTCTCAGCCAATCAGGAGAGAAAGTCCCAGATGATCGAGGCTCTTGTGGACATCGCTGACTAGAGAGGGGGGCTTGGGTAAGTATTGGGGGGGCGGGGGGCTGCTGCACACAGAAGACTTTTTAACTTGATGCATAGAATACATTAAGATAAAAAAAAAACACCTGCCTTTACAACCCCTTTTTAAGATGGGGACCGAAGACAGTGGATAGAATGGCTCGGGTGAGCACAGAGCTGGCTCCTGGGACAGGTGAGTGTTTATTATAAGTCAGTAGCTACAGTTTTTGTAACTGCTGACTTTTAGTTTTCAAAAATATGACTCAAGCTCCTCTTTAACATGTAAGAGCTTGAGTCACATCACAAACGCATGGTAACTTTTAAAATAAAACACAAAATCTTGGTGGTAATATGAGCTTACTAAAAACACTCTTATGAACCAGCCATTTTACAAGTACATATAGAACTAGTGTGTCTGACCAACCAAGACTTTCTTATAACAAGTCATGTCTATATACACAGCAAGCCAGCATGTTGGAACATGAAAGGTGATTCCTTTCATAGTGTAAAAACCCTTGAATGTTGTTACCCCATGCCCTAGTGGGCTGTCATCTTCATCTGAGGACTGGTAAAAGACAAAGCAGTGTAATATCTATGCTTTTTAACTTTGCAGGACGACAAAGTTGGAACATAGAACAACCTGTCACCAAAGGATAAATAGAACTCATGAAGTCTAAGCTTTGAGAATCGCTTGTGCTCAGCCTTCTGTTCACAGGTGGCATTGTTGGGAAGGTGGAATCCTGGTCTTTTAATAAGGTCATGTAGGGTGCTCTGCTGTGCTTTCCCTTCCTCCTTTTGTAGGCCTAGAAATGCAAGTTAAGTTGATCGAATGTGCATGTTTTGTCAAAAGGTATTTTGCTGGTTGGATCTGAAGTGACTTTTTGTAACTAAAATTCATGAATTTCTTTTCTGGTTAAATCACCTGAGAGATACTTCCAACTCAGTTCCTGTTACTGCAAAATACCAAGCAAACTAATACTGGTAATTTTTGTCAGCACTAGGTTGATTACCTACACTATATAAATAAAAGTATGTGGACACTTGACTAAAGCACTTTTTTTTTTTTTTTTAAACTTGTTTCATTTCAAAATGTGTTAAATATTTTGTTGGCCTCTGTATGCTGCTATAATATATCAGGGGCTCTTTGGGGAAGGCTTTCAACAAAATGGAGTGTATGGGAATTTGTTGTCATTCAGCCAAGAGGATTTGGGAGGTCCAGGACAGGTACTGATGTTTATTTTGAAGACTTGGCACACATTTTGCATTTTCAGCTTATCCCAGCTGTGTTCAATAGGCTTTAGACCAGGACTCTATGCAGGCCACTTGAGTTCCAACTCATCAGACTGTCTTGATTACCCTGGCTTTACTACACAGAGGTACATTGTTCTGAAATGGAGCCTTCCCAAACCTGTTGCCATAATGCTGCAAGCACACAATTGTCT
Organism: Aquarana catesbeiana; assembly: GCF_042186555.1. Classification (NCBI taxonomy): domain Eukaryota; kingdom Metazoa; phylum Chordata; class Amphibia; order Anura; family Ranidae; genus Aquarana; species Aquarana catesbeiana. The sequence continues at coordinate 141,763,536 of NC_133326.1, forward strand.
ACATCTTTATTGGCAATAGCATTAACAGTACCCTGTAGTAGAAACCCCTAAACTGAGACATTTAGCCATATAGTGTACAACTGATAGTCCAGCCAGCTAGGTGAAACGTTCTACCCTCTGGCATCCAGAGCCAGTACTGCACTCAATGTTTTTAGGCCTAAAATAACACTTGGGGGTCTATTTATATATAAACAAGATGTTGTGCAAATATCTCAAGCCTTCGTACAACCTTAATGAATAATCTCTGTAATTTGCCTAATACATTTATTTCCTATTATCAGTGCCCTCTAGTGGCTATAATGTAGTATTTTCCCAAATGAGGTATTTCAGGAAAATACGGCGCTATGGCCACTTGATGGAGCTGACAATCGTTGGAAATGTATTGGGCAATTTACAGGATTAATCGTGAGATTTGTGAGTGCTTGAGATTTGCAAAGTGACTTTGTTTTTTTTTTTTTGTTTTTTTTTGTTTTTTTTAATTCGACACCTTTGTGTAAGATCTAGTAGTTTGTTGTCGTGCCTGTGGTCAGTTTTCTGTAACCTGCTCTTATGCTGTGTCTCCATGAAGAAGTCTATTCAGAAATAAAGGAGAAAGAAGAAAATCTAGATTGCAATTGTTTTAGTGTAAAGCACCAGAGCATGTCAGGGGAACAGATTATAGCCTTCAGATATGTTGCCAAGATACTAATCCATATTTCTAAAAGGCTGTCTTTATACCACATTCCCCCCATACTTTAAGGTACTGGAGGGGGGTATAAGGTGATGAAAATGCCTCTAACATGGCAGTTACTACTTTTATTTATTTTTATTTTTTTTTGGCCAGTAGTCTTTACAGCATGTGCTAATATGTATCTTATCTTCACTTTGTTGCCAGATTTTGTATGCCTTTTTATAGCCTCTATACATGGATATAGAGGGGTCACTGTTGGATGCAAAGTTAAAGGTCCGCAACAGATTCAGGTTTTAGTAAGGCCGCATTCACGACTCGCAATTTGGAACCATAGGCCGGTTTGCTGCGATTCCAAATTGCATGGCAACATGTGTTTGGGTGCTATTATCCCTTAATGGCACCCAAAACATGATGCAAATCTGCCAGGAACCAGGATTGCGCAGCAACCTGTGCTTTTCAAAATCAGGTGAAACTTGTTGCCCAAAGAGGAGCAGAAGTTTTTTTTCAGACAGACTGATTAGGTCATCGCATTCAAGTGAATAGGCTGGCCCCTATGCGACAAGTAAAATCAAGTGCAAATTGCTTCACAAAATCACGTAGTGGGAATGCTTGTTCCTGCTACGTCATGTGAACGGGGCCTGTGTACACCTTTTACAAAGCAGTTGTTTGGTTATTAAATAGTTAAAACAAATGCAACAAAGGAACTGAACCGCTACTAAGGCTCAGTTCACACTGCAGCGATGCAGGAACCCTGCAAATCCACTGCGGGTTCCCATATCGCATGTCTCGCGGTGGTAGCTCACACTGCCCTATGCTAACTGTTGGCATTGTCAATTGAAAGTTGACACCCCCAAATCAGTTCGCATATTGCAGTGCAAACTGTAATTTCGGACGGGAATTCTGCTGCGGACCAAAAAAGGTCCTGTGCAAGTTTGACCTGAATGCGATGCAAATTCAGCCATACGATCTGATGTATGTATGGCTGAAATTGCTTCGCACAGAGATCGCATGTGATTTGCACTGCGGTGCAAATAACATTTTGATGTTGGACATCGCACCAGTGGGAACCGGCCCTAAAAGTAAAACCATAACATTCTTGGGTATAAACCAGAGGGGAGACCGCTGTTGAAGAAACAGACACAGATGCTGTATTGCAGATGCACATGGATGGCAGTGCAGAATGAGTTATGTACTGTATACATGGCATGTGTTACATGACCACAACCACCAATGTTCACTGCTTGGTAACCAAGCATGTGGCTTATGTCATCAGGATTATCTGATCCAGAGCTGGGGAATGGAGTGCAGTCAATATACATGGTGGTATCACCCAGTGCTTCAAACTTGCCTTCATGGACGACGAGCTAAGCTGGCCATACATTATACAATTTTCTTTAATTTCCATTAGATTTACCTATCAACTATGTAGTGCAAGGGCCTGCCTGATTGAATACAAATTGAGTGTTTAGGTTTTACCTCATATTATATAGTTTTGGTAAATCTTAAGGAAAATTGTGTAAGTTTCCTTTTTATCAAGGAGATATATATATCTATATCTATTTCTATATCTCTGTCCTTGGCATTTTACTGAGCTGATAGTTCTCTTTCGTTGAATGAGAAAAAACTCAGGGTATACCAGGCTTAAAGCGGAGTTCCACCCAAAAATTGAACTTCCGCTTTGAATGCAGGTGACCCTTTTGGCATATAATTTTTTTTTTTTTTTTTTTGGGGGGGGTCCCACCTCCCAGGCCATGCCGGAAGGAAGTTCACCTCTCCCCCCTTCCCTCTCTGCAATCATCTGGGACATGTCACAGGTCCCAGATGATTGCCCGGCCAGTCAGTGCGCGGCTACAAAGCCACGGCCCACAGTGACAATGCCCGTGCCGCAGAGGGGAGGGGGAGAGGAAGCAGGGCTTCGTTCGCCTGTATCGCTGCACCGTGGGACAGGTGAGTGTCCGATTAGAAAGTCAGCAGCTACACTTTTTGTAGCTGCTGACTTTTATGTGGGTGGAACTCGGCTTTAAGCAATGGAACACATAAAGTCCCTGTACAAAAACTTTACAGAATACAATATGGCTGTGCATTTAACAATGGTTGGCCTTCCAATACTAATGAAGTAAACCTAAGTCTGCCATATAATTGTAATGTTAGTACCAGTTTCACATTTATTTGACCTTTTTAATTGAAGACACAATAGGTTAATCAGTGTATATGTACAACAGGTTGTAGATGGTTGTGTGTAAATCTTTGACTAGCTTCAGGCTTAACACACCAAAATGTGCCTAATTAACAAGGTAATTACAGACTGTTACGTACATAAAAATAAGCGGTTGATGTTTTGGCCTTGTTAGAACCATAGTTTAGAGGCCACTCTGTGTAATTGGTTGTTAAACCACGCAAAGTAGCCGTAAATTCTGGAATGTCTCATTAACTTTAGGGGTGGGAGGTCTACTCTTACCAAACATATCTGGCAAGATAGAACCAGAGCAGACAGGATGGGGGCATAAATACATGACGTGGCTGTACCCATACTCAGAGATGTCTGATAGCTGGTGGTCTATCGGTGTGCTGAGTAGCAAAAAGAAATACAACGTCAATGGAGAGATGGATGGAAAATCTCAGGTGAGGGCCTTATAGACTTGACATTACAGAATTTGGTTTTCGGTTTTTCAAGTGATCCTTGCATTCTGCTAAACACTTCCTATGTCTTTTAAATAGCTTGGAACTGAGGTCACTAAACTATGTCCCAGCTTATGACTATAATGCATGCTCAGAATTTAAACATCTTCACACCATGTGCTTGGACAGTGGAAGGCTTCTAGCTGTTCTCTGGTTAACTGACTTTGAGTTTAATCTCGGAAATGATACAAATGTGATTTAGAAACTGTATCACACGCCTTTCTTTGTCTCGTTATTAATTTATGTAATGTTAAAATACGTTTTAATTGCAAAAATTTATTTCAGGTACTTGTATAGCGCCGTCAATTTACGCAGCGCTTTACATATACATTGTACATTCACATCAGTCCCTACCCTCAAGGAGCTTACACTCTAAGGTCTCTAACTCACATTCATACATACTAGGGACAACTTAGACAGGATCCAATTAACCTACCAGCATGTCTTTGTAGTGTGGGAGGAAACCGGAGTACCCGGAGGAAACCCACACAGGGAGAACATGCAAACTCCAGGCAGGTATTTGTCGTGGTTGGGATTTGAACCAGCAACCCTTCTTACTGCTAGGTGAAAGTGCTATCCACTACACCACTTGGTGAGTTCTTGTGCTTCATGTGACACTCGAAAAACTCTTCCATAAAAATCCTTACAACTTTAAGCAGGTTTATGAACTTGAAAACCTGAGATCATAAACCTGTAAAACTCTGTTCCCTGGTTTCATCAGATCACCTTGCTGCAAAGGTGTCAGTGCCATCATTGATTTTCTTTGTTCTTATAGTTATCTAGATCACAAACCCTATAGAAAGGCAAATATTTAACATTAATAATCTTGTCCTTGAGAATTATATTGTTGGTAATTCAAGTTTACCGGTTATCAATGCTTGAACCATTTTTGGTAATATTAAATTCAAGTTTACTTGTAATCAGTACTTGATCCATTTAAATATTTTTCTGTTTCGCTCATTTTCTTATATGTATATATGTGTGTGTGTGTGTGTGTATATATGTGTGTGTGTGTATATATATATATATATATATATATATATATATATATATATATATATATATATATATATATATATATATATATATATATTTTGCCTTATGTAATATAATTAGGGTCAGAAACACTCTCAAGTGGACCGTCCAAAGAGTAAATGTGGGGTCTCCTTACCCCACTGTGCAAGCCCCCCACCCACGATGTTGATGGGTGCAGATGACTGGGCCTACCCCCCCCCCCCCCCCCCCCCGGGTTTGAGGAAAGCTGAGGCTCCCAAATCTCAGAAGACCTTTCCTTAGCCCTGGAATATATTCCTACAAGATTTGGATTTGTCAGCATTCCCAAGATCCCCATGGGAAGGCCCAGTGACATCACCCTTGCCTAAAGGAAGCATCCAGAAGCCGGTATATAAGGTGAGTATTGCGGTACTCTTTTTTTTTTTTTTTTTTTTTATTTAGTTTTATATTTTATAAAAGTGGTTTTACATTAGATGGGTCCTACCAGAAAAGCTGTGTAGCATTTTGATGCAGTGTCCACTTCAAATGTAATTTTAAACTCTGAGATGAACTGCAGTCAATTTGCTGGTTCTAGTATTTTTTTGTTTTTCTCGCAGCAGATCCAGTTTGCAGATCAGAAGCGGGAGTTTAACAAACGTCCCACAAAGATAGGTCGTCGCTCCTTGTCTCGTTCTATATCGCAGTCATCAACCGATAGCTACAGCTCTGGTAAGTACTGGCTTAGGATCCTCTCTGGAACTGTTTTCTTATTTCATGTTCAGGATAGTGCATACTGGTACCTTGGTAAAAAAAAAATAATAATAATTCAGTCTTCTGTTCTGTGTAAAAGAACTATTACTTTGAGCTATGCAGTTTCAGAATACAGTAATTGATACTGCATATCTCCTGATTACTGGATGAGTGTACAGCATGGGGGAAATTTACAAGGCTTTTGCCTATAGAAGATGGCAAAAATGGAGTGAGTTTGTTTGTTTGTTGGCCATAGTACAAACTATCACTATTGCAGAAATCAAGGCTAAATTTGCCATTTTTAGGCTTCATGTACACTGTTGCTGGTAAATAGATGTTTTAGGAGCAGTTGGGCGTGGGTTTTTTTTTTTTTTTTTTTTTTTTTTTTTCAGCTGCCCCCTGAACTCTCCTCTGTTAGGCCCCTTTCACACTGGGGCGGTAGGGGGCGTTGGCGGTAAAACAGCGCTATATTTAGCGCTGTTTTACCGCGGTATTCGGCCGCTAGCGGTGCGGTTTTAACCCCCCGCTGGCGGCCGAAAAAGGGTTAAAACCCCTCGTATAGCGCGGCTATAGCCGCGGTATTAACGCGCTGTCCTATTGATTTCAATGGGCAGGAGCAGTGAATACACCGCTCCTTCACCGCTCCAAAGAAGCGGCTGACAGGAGATTTTTTTCTTCTCCTGCCAGTGCACCGCTTCAGTGTGAAAGCCCTCGGGCTTTCACACTGAACAAACAGCGGAGGCTGTTTAGGGGCGGTTTGCAGACGCTATTTTTAGCGCAATAACGCCTGCAAACCGCCCCAGTGTGAAAGGGGTCTTATCAGTACATGTACACAGGGTCATTTTATAGTTGTTTCTAGGCAGTTGAGTTTAGAATAATTTTTTGTAAAGCAAAAAAATGCCTTCAGGACGGATGTTCAGAGGCATTTGAAATGGCAAATGCCTGTAACCACTTGTAAACGCGGTAACTTGCGTTAAGCTGCATTTCGTTTATGTGCGTTTTTTATGGAAATTTTTTGCTACTTGAAAAACATTTTTTTTAGATTTATTTTATTTTTACTGCAAACGCGGCAAAACTGACATTTTAGTTTTTTACTATCTGTCAGGGGAGGTTGTAAAACAACCTGTGTACATTAAGCCTTAGGATCACTTAATTTTCTTTACTATTACAATTTAATTCATGCTGAAGAGTACATCCGATGCTGCAACTGTGGACCTCATATGCAGAAGCAGTACCGTTTTATCCACCTCTCCTCTTGACCAGTCACAGAACGCCTTGTATTTTGTGAATGGTTCAGTAGTGTGTCGCCTTTCATTTTTCTGCTTGTGCAGTGAAAGCTGACTTATTTCTGCTCATTATGTCATGCATCACATGCTGGTGATGACCATTTATTTTCAAAAGTGGAAAATTTTAGAAGTACGGCTTTGTTTTTGTTGGTATCATGTTTGCCTAGGTGGATGCAGCATCTGTCCCCCCGCCAGCTCTAAGACTGGTAACCTGAGCAATCAAACACTGATGATTGCTCAGAGCTCTGTGAGCAGAGATCTGGTGAGACTCACTGGAGTGCTGGGCTGTGGGGGGGCTGGCTCAGGCTCGCTCAGCCTGCTGTCAGCTGAAAACAGGTCACAGAAGTGCAGAACAGACTGTGAAACAAGCTTTGGCTATACTTCTCCTTTTAAACTGAGACCAACAGTATTTGACGTTTACAGTTCTCATTAAAACCTTTTGTTTGCAGACCGTTCCTGTGTAGTACCTAGGGTACAGCTTGTAAATAGCTGGATTATTTAGCAACTGAATTGCAAAGCTAGGCAGTTTTTAACCTGTAATCCAATGGGCTGTCACATTAACTATTAATGGGCTGCTGTAATATTGGTAGCCACTACTAGCCAGAGAGATGCTAGATGCCATGTCATCTTTGGCCTGATTTTTCACATGGCATTAAGTGTGTGTGGTGATCCTATTTAGAGGAGAATTATGGGGTGTACATAAACATATACTCCCCTCCATTCTGCAACATTCATGTGACACTGCAGTTGTCAAGTTCTAAGAGCTGACCAACTACATGACCTCTGACAAGTCGGCTCACAGCGCCCGGCTCTTCTCCTTCAGCACTCACTGGAGCGCCAGGCTGGGGAGGGGATGGGCGTGGCTGCGATCAGCCGGGCAGTAGTCCACTATCAGCTGACTGGCTGACCGGAGAACATTAGCAAATTTACTCCTGTGACCCAAAAGAAGTGCGGCCAAAAAGGTTTGTTCATACTTCAGTTGTCCTTGACTTTATATTTGTCTGCCTGGAGATCATGTGATAAAAGAACAATATACTCTAACTTTTCTCATCCAGTTAGTACCTAAGTTGCTCTTTTGTCAGTTTAAAGAAAGAAAAGGCAACTTTTTTCCCCCTGAAATGTAAATCTATCCTTTTTAATAACACAAATGGTTTGGAGGGAAGAGGTTTAGAACATGATGCAAGTCACAAGATCTGCCTTTTTTTTTTCTGAGTGAAATCCAGTTTGAGCTGGCTGATCTTTTTCAAGTCTAGGCTTTCTCTCTTCATTCTCATGCAGATATTCTGTCAATGTCATTCCTTTATTAAGCACAGATTTCTAGGGCTTTATGGTCACCGTGGGATTGTAGCCCAGAAAATGCCAGGCTGCTGTCTCTCAGGGATTTGCAGGTCAGGCTGTGCTGGGCAGAGCCCTGCTGGGGACTGGCCTTTGGGGGAAATATTTCTGCACAATCTAATCCTGGGCCACTCTATTAACTTCTGCTAAGGTCTGCTACCCGATGCTTCAAATCAATCTTCTTTTCACCCTCTCTCCCATTCGTGTGTTATCCCATACTTCCATCCTGGTCATATCATTATGCATTTCGTGTTGCACTGGTTCTTTTGTATTTGCCTATAAAAAAAAAATTCTGGACTGGAGATTAGATGGTGTTTAGGTTTGACCTCCTATTATATGGTTTTGTTAAATCTAAAGGAAAATTGTACAATAAAATGTATGGGCAGCTTTACATTTTGTACCCTGTTCAAAGTGCCAGCCTTCACACAGATTTGGTACTTTTCTTCTTGTATTCTTCACATACTGTGTGTGTATTTACCAAAAGTATTGGGACGCTCTTAGTCCGTAGAGTTCAATATTGAGTTGGCCCACCCTTTTCAGCTATAACAGCTTCAACTCTTCTGGGAAGGCTGGGGATGAGAAGGCCTAGCTTGGAGTCTCCGCTCTAATTCATCCCAAAGGTGTTCTATCAGGTTGAGGTCAGAACTCTGTGCAGACCAGTCAAGTTCCTCCACCCCAAACTCGTTCATCCATGTCTTTATGGACTTTGCTTTGTGTACTGGTCCAAATCATTTGGCGGAGGGGGGATTATGGTGTGGGGGTTTTTCAGGGGTTGATCTTGGCCCCTTAGTTCCAGTGAAGGGAACTCTTAAAGTGGTTCTAAAGGCAGAAGGTTTTTATTTTAATGTATTCTATGCATTAAGATAAAAAACCTTCTGTGTGCAGCAGCCCCCCTAACACTTACCTGAGCCCATCTCCATCCTGTGATGTTACACGAAAGACTCGGCTGGCAGGGACTCTCCCTCTTGATTAGCTGAGACAGCAATGGAGTGCCATTGGCTCCCACTGCTGTCAAAGTCAATGAGCCAATGAGGGGAGAGAGGGCCGGGCCACGGCTCCGTGTCTGCATGGGCACACAGAGCAGCTCGGCTCAGATGCCCCCATAGCATGCTGCCTGCAGTGGGTGTACTCGGCAGGATGGGAGGGGCCAGGAGCGGTGCTGAAGAAGGACCCGAGAAGAGGAGGCTCAGGGCTGCTCTGTGCAAAACCATTTGACACAGTGGGTAAATATAACATGTTTGTTATTTTTAAATTACAAAACTTTTAAAAGAGAGTTTAGTATAACTTATTAAGATGTCAGCATACCAAAACATTTTGGACAATTTCATGCTCCTACCTTTGTGGGCACAGTTTTTGAGGATGGCCCCTTCCTGTTTCAACATGACTGAGCACCAGTGCACAAAGCAAGGTCCATAAAGACATGGATGAGCACATTTGGAGTGGACAATCTTGACTGGCCTGCCCAGTCATAACCTCAACCCGATAGAACAGGGAATTTGCAGGCATTATGGGGCACATGGCAGGAAACATTACAGTACTGATTTCCCTCTAGCCTCTTTTGGCGTGCTGTTCACTGCTGACCACTCCTGTCCATCTTGTGTGATGTCACATACAAGCATCTGGGATGGACAGGAGGGGTGGAGACGCCTGCAGGAAACCTGCACTGCTCTGCATGCGGAGGATGTGATCTACCCATCAGCTGCCTGTGATTGACTGGTAGATCCCCAGTTGAGAAACCCTGCTATGGAAGTCCAGTGTCGCACCTAATTCTGAGGTGTAGATGGCCAGATAGAATTTGTCATGTGTAAATGTGGGAACTACGTTTATGTACTTTAAATCCAACATCTAATGAAGTTGTACATTCTTTTTTTTTTTTTTTTTTTTTTAAGAAGTTTACTTGGAATGTGTGTGCACATCATAAATGGTTAGAACATGGTGGCATTCTGTGCTGTTTTTCCATGTTCTTCATCTTTTTCCAGGTTGACACAGGAAAGTTTAGAATACAGCTATCATTTGTTAAAGCAGAGTTCCAGCCTTTTTTTTTTTTTTTTTTTTTTTTAAAAAGGCAAAAAATAAACCCCGCGATGGTTGCATCTTGCATAATACATTCCGGCATATTTAGTAAATTAACTTTTTGTTAGTTGAGGAAATTACCCACTGTCGCCTCCAAAGTGAGCTCCAATCTTCAGTGTGGACATCTGAAGCCCACTCGTAGCTCCTTCCAGGATTCTCGATCTCGTGCATGCACATTACACAGCGCGGTGGACTTGTATTGCAGAGGCTGCCCACTGACTCCCGGGATGTATGGGATACATCCCACGAGCCAACAGGTGGCCGGATATGACGTACCAGCAGAAGTCCACCAGTGTTATGGTCAAAACAGGTAAGATCTAGGAAAAAAAAAACATTCCAATGATACACGGCAATATGATCAGCAAAAGGGAAGGGCGAACTTAAAAAAAAAAAAAAAAAAATTGGGTGGGACTCCACTTTAACATGAGTTTCTGATTAAGTGAGTCCAAAATTCAGTATGCAGATTCAGTAATAAGTTATTGGGCATGACAGGGTAAACTTTGAGCAAAGCTCTGGTCTTGCCAGCCATCAGTTGCCTTCATCATTTATTAGAAACCTAATTCAAGCATAAGCATTTCTTCTAACCAGTGTAAAATATGTATTTATTTTTTATGGCACATCCCTTTAACTGGAATGAAATACAAGCTTGTGAGTATTGTGTTTTCCATATGTTTTCCACCAGCATAATTTTTTTTTGAACGTTTACATTAATGTTTTAACAAATGGTAATTGTTTGCATTATGTTCAGAAGCTTCTGAACATGCTTTATTAGAGGCAAAATACTGTTTTGCCTTTGCTTATTATATCCTCTTTCACTAGCTGCTTCCTACACAGACAGTTCAGACGATGAGACTTCACCGCGGGACAAGCAGCAGAAGAACTCCAAGGGCAGCAGTGACTTCTGTGTGAAAAACATCAAGCAGGCTGAATTTGGGCGGCGGGAGATTGAAATTGCAGAGCAGGGTAATGATATTCACATTTGAATGTTGGCATTGGCTTTTGTGTGTTCCCACTGTTGCAGTATGTCCATCTCTTCATCTCTTTTGAAACCTCATATTTCTTGTGTTTTGTAATGTTGATGTGAATGGAGAATAGTTTTGATATGCTAAAGCTAATTTTCCACATGTAGAGATTGTTCGGTATAAAGAGCTGTGCTTCCAGTCTTTAATTTCTTTAAACAGGTTGTTGGAAGTGTGGGAGTACTATATAAAGTTCACACTTGTGCATGCATTTTTTGTAAGTTTTTTTGGTACATTGGCACAGGTTGCTTTGTATTCATTACACTTTAGTTGGCACTCAATGCATGTCTACAAGCCTAAAAATTTAGTTGATTTTTTTTCAGCACTGTGGAGCAGGTGTGTTTGATTTGGCAATGTACATGTGTTGTGTGTCATTAAAAATGGTAATATATGCAACACAAAAATGTGCAAGTATATGCTGCAATGCTTGTGCACTATAGAGTGAATGCAACCTAAGGCCCTTTTTACACGTGCTCAGAGCTGGATTAACGCTTCGTGGGAAGACTGGGCACAGATGACTTGACATCCTCTACTGTACCAGGTAGAAGTCTTCATTAAAAAACAAAAAAAAAAAGTTAAGGGGTTAAACGGGAACAATTTTAATAAAAATTTTAAAAAAAAAGTATTTTACTTGACAAGGTTGCTTTAAACTGACTTCATTTGCAGACCAAAATTCATCACTTTGATCTGTAAATGAATAAACAGAAGGACAGATAGCGGGCCGCCAGTTTGAGACCCCCTGTTATCTGTTGTGAAGCTACAAGACCCATCATGCCTCTGCCTGTGAGCCATGCTTGTTACTGTCAGCCTTGCAATGCCTCGTGGGATTTGTAGTTTCGCAACAACTGGAGGGCCGCCAGTTTGAGACCCCTGGATAAGAAGATACAATGTCTTTCAGCGCTGAGCAAAGTTGTTAAACATTGTCGGTTGCTCTCCCCCCCCCCAATTTAATCTTGCAGCTCTAATGCCTATCCAGATGATATCACAGGAGTGATACAATTCACTACAATTCAGCCTAATGATAATATTGTAAATTCTGATTTTGTATGGCCACCTTGAGGAGTATGCAATCTTCTGTTCTCTTGATTATTTACTTTTTTTTTGGTTCTTACTTGCTGTTATGATATATGCTTTATGCTATTTTGCTTTGTCAGAAATGCCCGCGCTGATGGCTTTACGCAAGAGAGCACAAGGAGAAAAACCATTGGCAGGAGCCAAGATTGTTGGTTGTACTCACATAACCGCACAGACTGCGGTAAGCATGTATCTTTTAATTTCATGAAAGGAATTGCTACTTTGTGTGTAATGTTTTTTTTAATATGATTTCTTAGGTGCCGGTGTTTTAAACTCTTGAAAATTGAATATTATTGGGTAGTAGTGCAGATGGGTAGTTCCGGTAGCGATCACTTGCATTGTGGTGTTTTTGCTAGATGTAGCCCATACATTGGGTCACGTTTGTCTTTTTGTTTTTGTATTTCTGCCAAAAGGAATGATCATTGACACATTCTGTATGATAACTTTTTGCTTGTACAAATTATCCAGAATATAATAAAAATTATGGGAAAAGTGCAGATGACATCCACCTTAAAGTACAGTACAGGCTCCTTTAAACCTTGACCATGGGTTATAAGCTGCAACGCCACTGCAGGGTTTACACCCGCCCCCCCCAACCACTAGTGTGACCGAGACCCAAAGGGAGCAATCCACTATTTTCTGAAGACATATATATGTATTCGGATATGCGAGACCACAATGTGCTCTACACATCTACACATGCTACTATGCGTAAACTCTTTGATGGCAAGGAAACTGTTCCAAAAAGAGGGGGTTTGTGAGTATTACTTTGCTTTTATATTGAAAGTACAACTAAAGGCTTTTTTTTTTTTTTTTTTTTATAGTTTTGGGGAGTGTCTGTGCCCCTGTTAAGGAGATTCACCCTCTCAATTTTGTCCCGTTTACGATTATCCTTGAAAGTGAAAGAAAATTCCAAGTTCTGAGTTGCCCCAGAAAAGTAATAGGGGAAATCTTCCAATAGGGATACTAGTTTTGGTGGCCTGGAGGTCCCAAAGAAATTCCCTTAATTTGCAGCGTTTTCCCCTCACTTTCTGTTTGGATATGGGACAGGAAGTGAAGGGAAAACTTAACAATGAAACAGATGGTGAAAAAAAAAAAAAAAATCGAACAGGGTTATAGCGCTCCCTTTCTCTATCCAAAATGGGGAAAAAAAAGTTTTGTCCAAAGTTCTACTTTCAGCCTAGGTTCACATTGCAGCTATTTGACATGTCAAATCGCATGCCAAATCGGCGGCTATTGCCGGCAATGGCACTGTCCGAATCGGTGCCAGGACGCAAAGCTTTGCGGCGCTACACTGATTTGCAAAAGTAGTTCCTGTACTACTTTTGACGACTTCGGGGTGCGATTTGTATAGACATCTGTGCAGCAACCCGCACATATGTCTCCGAAAATTGTCCCCGAGTCAGACTGACATGCGTGTATGAAATCGTGTAAGTTCTGCTGAACTCTCACAATTTCAACCCCACTGTCAGTCTGAACCTAGGCTAAAACTGGTAATAGCTATGTTTCAGTATGTGACTTTTTTATGGTGTTTACTAATGTGAGGCTCACATTAAAGTGGCTTTAAATGCAAACGGTTCTTATCGTAATGCAAGAAACCTTCCTCTTTTTAAGTAGAACTTTTTTTTATTTTAACAAAAAAAAACTTCAATATTGCTTTTGTTCTTGTTTTTACAGAGAAATTATTCCAGCCGTTCTCGCAAAAAAAAAAAAAAATTGTCCAGTTTTATATGCCCATACATACCCCAAAAACCTACCTGTATAGGCTTGGACAGCATTTCTAATTTGTATTTCAAATTCTTTTTTATAAAACATCCTACAAAAACGTTGCTTGCCAAATGTGATATATTGAATAATAATGAAAATTAAATTACATAGAACATAGTTTCAGTGTTTAAAATTTATTAGGTAAAATGAAAGTTTAAAAATATACCTAAAACACTTTATTTAAAAAAAAAAAAAAAAAAAAACCCATAAGGCCCTCTTTTTTCGATCAGTGAACAAATAACATGCTTGTGTCAATTGGGAATATCTCTAAAACCTTTGCTTTTCTCCAGGTTTTAATTGAGACGTTGGGGGCCCTTGGAGCTCAGTGTAGATGGGCTGCTTGTAATATCTACTCTACTCTTAATGAAGTGGCGGCTGCTCTGGCTGAGAGTGGTAAGTGATAACTGGAGGAGCACATTACAATGACCTAAGTTTTCTACTTTATTATTCAATCTTAAACTCTCTCGCTTTTAATGCAATAGCCTCAACTGTTCATTCAGACCTGCTTGCTCACAACTTAAGAGCTTCTAGTTTGGAAATAAAGTATACCTTTAATTATTTGTGATTGTTACAGGCATAATGATGAGCAGTTAATAAGTTACAATTTATATCATTTAGGAATGTGGCAAATTGAATCTAAAAAGCTTGTCCATTTAGTTAACATTACATATTAACCTTCAGTGAACTGCGTAATGCATATATTTGGCATCCAGAAAAGTGGGCCTTAATGTCCAGCCACCACACGTGGCCACCAGGAGGATGCATGACTGAGTTAATAGTTTTTTTTTGTATTTTTAAAGTTATTCTATAGTTTTAGAGCAGGACTTTTAAGTGGTTGTTAAATTAGAAGGTTTATTTTTTTTACCTTAAGACCCCTTTCACACTGGGGCTCTTTTCAGGTAGTATGTTGCTAAATATAGCACCTGTAAAGCGCCTCTCAATCCACCCCAGCGTGAAAGCACTTGCGTTGTGCTTGCAGGACAGGGAAAAAAGTCCTGCAAGCAGCATCTTTGGGTCACCACTCCTCCACCGCCCCTGCCCATTGACAAGAATGGGCGCTGCTTTTAAAGCACTTTGAAGGCAGCGCTAAGCGGGTGCTTTTAACCCCCAGAAGGGGTTAAAAGCGTCCCACTATAGCAGCGGTAAATTGCTGCTAAAACTAGCGACGCTTTACCGCTAACGCCCGCACTGCCCCAGTGTGAAAAGGGGTCTTATACATTTTATGCTTTAAGGTAACAAAAGTGTGTACAGCTCCCCCCAGCCCCCTTGCCTGAACCCATTCTCATTCCAGCACTGTGCTTCGAGAGCAACAGCTCTCTGCGCTCCCCCCTCATAGGACAGATTGAAAGCTGTCAATCAAATCCTGTGACGAGGGGGAAGGTCTGAGCCACACTGTCAATGAATGCAGACAGTGCAGCTCAGGATTGAGCTCACATGTGTGCCACATTGGGTTATGGCTCGCTGGTGGGGGACCTGAGAAGAGGGGGATTGTGTGCAAAGCCATTGCACAGAGTAGGAAAAAATATCACTTTCAGTTCTAATAAATTGACTCGGTTTCAACAACACTACTAACCTGGGTTTTTATTCTTTGTACATTCAATGATTGGACAAATGCCATTCAAACGTACTTAAACTGTTTGCTTTTTAACAAACAGTTTTTGAATTCATGTCATTTCCTGAACTAAATTTGTTTAAAAATTTGCCATCCTGCTCCTTTAAATTTTCTTGCCACTCTGGTAAAAAACAATGCCGATTTGATCCCATGAATGGTTAGAAAATAGAAAATTATCATTAAGAACATTCTAACGAAATTCTACTAATCTTTAGCCAGCTTAGGGTAATTTTTATTCTCTTGAATTACAAAAGAATAAGGAGCCTAGATGCCTTGACCAAAATTGGCTTCATTAGTTAACCCCCCCCCCCCCCCCCCCAAATAACTGCATGAGACAATTATAGTGTTAAACGGGTAGATACACACTGCCATCCACGGCCTGTAGTGACATGCTCCAGCTAATACATTTTTTTTTCACCCCTATTGTAGCTTACCTAGTTAGGAGCAGAGGGACAGCTAGCACTGTGTACAGTGTCAGCCAGTAATTGTCAGAGAGGAGGTGGGCAAAGTTGAAGATCATTGGCATTTGGCTAAATGCTAGTTTAATACTCCTATAGAGAGAGCTGGCTGACTTTCATGTTGTATATGATTAGAGGGCTTATATTTTTTTTTCTTTGCAAAACTAATATGGGACCAGTCTGTATTTAATTAATTTTGATTGTCACCAGGAGTTCCAGTTTTCTCTTGGAAGGGAGAATCTGAAGATGACTTTTGGTGGTGCATTGATCGCTGTGTGAATGTGGAAGGCTGGCAACCCAACATGGTAAGACTGTGCACATAAAGCAAATTTTAAAGCATTCTGAGTAAATGTTTTTTCAGTGAGTGAAGAAAAAATAAAAAAAACGGACAGCTTTTCAGTTTCAAATAGGCCTTCTCTGTGAAAATCCTATTTCGGCAATTGATAATTCAGTGTGTCCTAAACTGATGTAACTACTCTGGGCACTGCTGCCCAAGGCCTGCAAGGCTGAATGCAGCTTCCAGGCTTACTGTGCTACACTAATAGTGTTCTCCTGTTAGAACTGGAAATTCAAAACAGAAATGCTTTCATGTATATGGTAGCATAGCCTACCAGCTGGGTGGTGTTCTTCCTTTGCTGTAGTGTACCTATCCACCCCACCGCCATTTGTATTCATTTTATTCTCACAGAATACCTGGTTAAAACGAAAAAAAAATTGAAAAATAGTACCAAAGACAGTTGTCAAAGCACCCCAATCAGATCTAGCTCTGCCTTACAACTTTAAATGTAGCTGGTGATGAAGTTGCACAGATAGCATTATGTGTGCAATCTTTGAGGTGCTGTTTGAAGAAATACGGGGCTCAGGTAAATAAAATGGGGGGACTGGGGGTGTTTTTTTTCACCTTTAATGCATAGGATGCATTAAGGTGAAAAAACAAGGGTTTACAACCCCTTTAAGTGTTTGCTAAGTGATCTTAGTAGTTCATAGATTTTACTTGTTTGAAGACATTTATCATTAGTCTTTTGTTTGGCTCAATGTAAACCTTGAGTATTGAAAGAGCATAAATCATTCTTGTATGATTTAGCAGAGTGTATGCAGATGGTCATTACCGAATAAACAATAGCTGCATGCATAGGTGCAGTTTATCACTATTCTGGCATGTATTGGTCAACTTTTTTATGTGCAACTCCCCTTTCCAAACTTTTTGGAGTCCAGTTTAGTATTGTGTCCTGATAGCCCACTATTCCCAGGAGCTCAGTAAATTTGCATTTGCATATGTACTGTATATATTGGTGCTTTTTCATTTTATCCCTTACTAATGTTTTATCAAACAATCACATCCAGCACTGCCTACGTATATTGCCTTTTATGATATACTATAAATGTCAGGAAGGATCATCAATTGGTTGCCCAAAATATAAGTAGGCTTTCAAGTAGCTCGGACCATTTCTGCCTAGAAAACAGACCCTAGGGAGTTTTGAAGATGTTTACGGTTCTCCCTTACTTCGGGTGCTACTGTTTGCTTTGAATAGGAAGAACATCGATCATCTTGATTGGTCTACAATGGCCAGATAGAAAACTGGTGATCTTGCACTGACCTGTAGGATACAGCTAGGCAGTGTAAGCAGCTAGTGGCCTGCCAAGTGGAATTGGCACAGCGTTGCCTGGATACACTGGAAAGGAAACTTTCGAGAGTCGAGAGATGTGCTGTAGCATTTTAATGACTTTTAACAGGAAAACCAAATCTTACAAAACCCATTCAGATCTTTACAATTTTAAAGTTCTTCTGGCTTGAAAGGATCAAAGTAAAAAAAAAAAAAAATTTGGTTTGAAAGGATTTTGTAACTATATATAATTTCAATGTATATGTGTGTGTATATACACAATGTGTGTATGGAGATATATCTCTCTATCTATCTCCATACACATATATATATATATATATATATATATATATATATATATATATATATATATATATATATATATATATATATATATATATATATATATATATATATATATATATATATATATATATACATACACACACACACACACACACAGGGGGTCCCCGGGTTACAAACAAGATAGGGACTGTAGGTTTGTTCTTAAGTTGAATCTGTTTGTAAGTCGGAACAGGTAAATTTTTTAAGTGTAGCTCCAGCCAAAAAATCTATTTTTAAGTTTTGTAGATAGTATAGTATAGGGAAGGGTTATCACCCCTGTAACATTTGTTTTGCTGTCTGTGCCCCTGTTCAGAAGATTTCACCTCACTTTCTGTCCCAATGACAATTGGATTTTGAAAATTTGGGGTTAATAGGGAAATAAGGATAGGTGATAAAGCATCAGTGGAGACACCTTTTACCCATATTAACGCTTACAGGAGTGAATTTCCCTTCCTAGTGGTAGATTTCCTCTCACTTCCTGTTGTCTCCCTCCGTTTGTAAGTAGGAGTCGTTTGTAAGTCGGATGTTTGTAAGTAGGGGACCCCCTGTGTGTGTATGTGTGTGTGTGTGTGTGTGTGTGTGTATATATATATATATATATATATATATATATCTCTCTCTCTATCTATGTATAGATATATAAAAAATATAGATATATAAAAAATTGTTTGCGTGATCTGGACTGTTGTGGAGCTGCCCGATTGCTTTTGCGTGTGCTGCCCCTACCTTCTGCTTTGAGCACTTCTGATTCTGAGCTTTTAGAGCTGGGTGTACAGCTGATAGAGTACACTCCTGTGCTTGGTTGGCTGTAGCAAAGGTAGGGGAGACTGTAGCAAAGGTAGGGGAGACCTTAAATGCAACTGTCATCCTGCATGCATGTAGGTGTAAACAGCGATTGAGCCACATATGTTGTATATCACTAATAATTGTTGGAGTTAACAAAAATTCCAGGGCCATCACTTATGATTTACCTTAAACTGATGAACAGTAAAGAATATTTAAAGCGTCGCCTATTAATAATTTTGTGTACCGCATTGTTCGCCCCTTAAGGGGCGCAGTTTTGCAGTTTTGTGGCTTGACACATTTGATATTTGCTCTACACTGCCTCATCTTTTGGGAAAAATGAAAATTAAATTGTGTGCGCTAAAATTCATTTTAGTGTATATGTATGTGTGTACACAAGCACACGTGCACATACACATATATATAATATACATATAAATATTTATTACACATTTTTTTTTTTTTTTCAAATCTAGATTTGATAAAAAGTTGCGCAAATATTGTATGGCATAAAAAGTTGCAACTACCATCTTTTTATTCTATAGGGCCGCCTCTATCAGAAAATAGTACTATAATCTGGGTGTTTTTAAAAGATAGGTTCACCTTTTGATCTTGTGTTACATCCATATTTAGGGTGTAACAAGTTCAACGCCTAGCTCACCCCCCTGCCTTCCCCCGCTCCCTGTGACAGTGTAGCTCACCCCGCGCCCCCCCCCCCCCCCCCCCCCCCGAAGTGGCTATCTTTTTTGAAATCTCTGTGGCCCATACAGTCAAGTTATTCATTCACAGATCTCTTAGAATGAAAAAACTACAAGTCCTGTCTGCCACTATGTCATGGTCTTGTCGATACCCCAGTAGGTGTAGAACACCCACCACAGCATAATGTTTAAGAAGAGACAACTTATCAGTCTTAGTATGAGAGATTTTTAAGTTTAATTCTGGACAACATTTTGTTTTAGATTTGTTTTTACTAAAATGCTTATAAAAGATCTCCAGTTTCAGAGTTTGGCTGTCTTTGCAGATCCTGGACGATGGTGGGGATTTGACACACTGGATATACAAGAAGTATCCTAACATGTTTAAGAAGATTAAAGGCATTGTGGAAGAAAGTGTAACTGGTGTACATCGGTATGTAGAAGCCTAATATTTCCAGAAAACCTATGTTTCTAGCTGCCTTTGTTTTTACTTCTAGCATGATGCATACATTTAGCAGTGTGAACTTGACCAGGTATATTTTTTTGTTGGTGACCTACAACTCTAAAATCTAATGGTTTCCATACAGGACATTTGTGCTCCATAACACTTAGTTATTGCACTGATTATAGGTGCTTAACACAGTTCAGCTTTAAGTACCGTATATACTCAAGTATAAGCCGAGTTTTTAAGCACATTTTTTTTTTTTTGTGCTGAAAAAAGCCCCCTCGGCTTATACTCGAGTCACTGTGTTCATCTGCAGCCTCATGCGCCTGATCTCCCAGCGCTGTGACATGCAGTCTAGTCAGCGGCCGTGCAGTATAACAAAGCTCCTCCTTCTCCTCGTCCATGATAGACGGAACACTGACTCACTGCTGGGAAACTGAATTGGTGTTCCGTCATGGACAAGGCGGGGCTCTGTTACACTGCACGGCTGCCGACTAGACTGCATGTCACAGAGCTGGTGATAAGGTACATGAGGCATGGAGATGGGCATTGTTAATCCTCTTTTCCACTTACAGTAGCGGCTGCATTTCCCACCCTAGGCTTATACTCGAGTCAATACGTTTTCCCAGTTTTTTTGTGGTAAAATTAGGTGCGTCAGCTTATAGTGGGAGTCCGGCGACCAATCTTTTTTTTTTTTTTTTAGGTCATTGAGACACTTTGCTAACCCCGAAATAATACTCACAGTTTGGGTGTAATATTTCCGCCTCTGTCTGTTTTTGTACTGAAGAATAAATGTGATGCTGGCTGTTTCCATCTTGCTTGTGGGCATGTGAAGCCCACAAGCATTGATTTCCTGGATGCGGTGAATGCTGTTCATTCACAGCTTGTTCATGTGCATGATCAGTGTTCCCGCACTGAATCTTGGGAAGCGTGACACAGCTCCCAGGAGACAGTGCGGCGCCGGGGAAAGGCAATAAACACGCCTACTCCCATGGGAGGAGAGACAGGAAGTGCCACAATAAAGTACAATATAAAGGTAATTACAGCGATAAAAAAAATTTTCGTGTGGCATTTGAACATCTATGCAATTAACTGAAGGGGGTAAGATTAAGTTAAAAATTTGAGTGGAACCCCGCTTTATATTCTGGTCAGCTTATACTCGAGTATAT
This sequence comes from Aquarana catesbeiana, assembly GCF_042186555.1. Classification (NCBI taxonomy): domain Eukaryota; kingdom Metazoa; phylum Chordata; class Amphibia; order Anura; family Ranidae; genus Aquarana; species Aquarana catesbeiana. The sequence goes on from NC_133326.1 coordinate 141,784,293, forward strand.
ACGGTAAATCTAAACTGGACAACTTGGTGCTGTGTATTTTAATCAATTGCCATATTATATTTTTAATATTTTCACCTGCTTTTCTACTGTCTCAGTGCTGCTGATATCTTCCAGATATATTACTTCCTGCACATCATTGATCTGAACCAGCTTACATTACATTAAGGTGTTTAAAGTATATACAACTTCAGTCTTTAGGTAACGATCTACTTTAATGGAAATCTAATTTTGTTACAGCACAGTCCACTGCTTGTGCTGTAGAAATTGCAGCTTCTTTTTTTGAGGGACACTGACATTCAGCTATAGTTGGGTTATTCTGCTGCCTACAGGAGGATTACATAGGTGAGGTTGAAAAGAGACAAGTTTATCAAGTTCAACCTAATGTGTTTATACGTCAGTATTACATCGTATATCCCTGTATGTTGCAGTTGTTCAGGTGCTTATCTAATAGTTTTTTGAAACTATCGATGCCCCCACTGAAACCACCGCCTGTGGAAGGGAATGCCACATCCTTGCCGCTTTGCTGTAAAGAACCCTCTACGCAGTTTAAGGTTAAAACCTCTTTTCTAATTTTAATGAGTGGCCACGTGTCTTGCTAAACTCCCTTCCCCGAAAAAGTTTTATCCCTATTGTGGGGTCACCAGTATGGTATTTGTAAATTGAAATCATATCCCCTCTCAAGCGTCTCTTCTCCAGAGAGAATAAATTCAGTACTCAAAGCCTTTCTTCATAACGAATATCCTCCAGACCCTTTCTTAGCTTTGATGCCCTTCTTTGTTCCTCGCTCCATTTCCAGTACATCCTTCCTAAAGACACTTGCCCAGAACTGGACCACCTACTCCAGGTGAGGTCGGACCAAAGTCTTGTAGAGTGGGATCCCTGCCAATATTCTATTTGCTTTGTTGGCAGAAACTTGGCATTGTATGCTATTGCTGAGCCTATCATCTACTAGAACCCCCAGGTCATTTTCCATCCTAGATATCCCCAGAGGTTCTCCCCCTAGTGAGTAGATTGTATTCATATTTTTGCCACCCAAATGCATTATTTTACGTTTTTCTACATTAAACCTCATTTTCCATGTAGTTGCCCACCCCATTAATTAGACACTGAAAAACAAATATTGTGGCCCAGTATAACTTCTCCTTCCTCCAGCACACCCCCGTTTTATTTTATTGTATTTTTTTGCTAGGGTACTAGGAAGATGCATTATTTTTCTTTGCTTCTCCGAGAAAAGTCTAACGGTTTTTACTAGCTATTATATTTTTTTCTTCAGTCAAGATTTCTTTGACATTGCTACTGATCTGGTCTCTTTATGCAGCTATCCACTTCAGCCTTTTTTTAGCCTGACTTTGGAATGCGTACCAGAACTCGGCTGGATGATTGCAGGTGCTAGCCTCGAATTTGACCTTTGGGCACAGGGCTTTGCATTGTAATGCTTTCCAAATCAGAGTGTGCTGTGTAAGTTCCTGCAGAACTTTTCTCTAGGTCCAGAGGCAATAGCACAAACCTAGGTGTGACACCGTCTTCCCCGATGACTCACTTTGTGAGTAGGCCATGTGGATCAAGCACTGGATGCTACCTCACTAGGGCCATTGGGCACCATTTAAAATTCTTGCTTTCATTTGCTTTTACAGTGGAAAAGTTAATACTGAGAAATCGAGTACTGACATCCACTGGGTGGAGTGTTGTGTGTGTTCCAGCTCTTTCCTGCCATTCCATGTTGAAGAAGCACCTTCCCAAATCTGCAGTTGACAGGTGGAAATCTTCAGTTTTTCTGCTGTCTGCCTACATTGACCTAGTCACCTTGAAGCTGCTGACCCTATTCCTACTAGCCAGCGACTGAGTTTGAGAGTAACTGAGGCTTAGCCTTGTACCCATTGAGGGCTTTGTTAAAAAGTGGACTGCCTGCTCTGTGGATCTTGCAGTATCCTGCCGTACCAAAGCTTTGACCATCCCATTGAAGGGTGCACTTTTTTTTCAGTACCTCTTCAATAAGTTAGATTGGAGACCGTTTATAAGACACTGTCCTCCCTGACAGTTCAAGCCTATCTTTGTTCAGACATGAGTCTGTTGGGCTTTAGCTGATTGGGCAAAGGCCATTAGAGGACCTGATCACTATGGCAGTGGATCCTTTAATCTTGGGACATCTGGAGCTCATGCTTGCAGCTTTAAGCTAGTGTGTACTGGTTGTTAGTCTCCTGTCTGGCAGTGGAAGTGTTGGGGCTGTGGAACGCACATGCAAAAAGTTCCTGCCTCACATGCTCTTTAAGGAAAAATGCCTCTTCAGAGCTGCCCTGGGTGCAGGGGTAAAAGTACCAAACTCTGGACATCTCCAAACCCTCAGATAAATGTTCTTCAAAACAAGGGGGTTCCCCATTTTCCAAGCTGGGGCGACAACAGTTGGCTGTGTTAAAACTTAGATAACCAGCAACTCAGATGCATGGGTACGTGAGGTGGCTACGAGCTAGAATTTTGTTCCCAGGACAAACCCCCAACCCCCCAATCCCCACCCCCTTTCACTCAAGTGTTACTAGATCTATAGGTTTTTAAAATAAGGTTTTTTATCTTATTGGGGTGCTTTTTGCTTTTCCCGCGGCCTGAATGAGTGTATGAAGAGGATACATTAAAGGCACCAATCCTGAGCCATTGAAGGAGCGGTGGATGACCCTGGTGGGTACAGAGTTGAGCAATTGTAGAAACATTTAATTTTATATATGAACACTTGAAGTTTTATAGAATCTTTATTTTATCACCAAATGTATGTATGTTTGCATTAATTGGCAAGTTTAATTGAGCACATATGAATTGTTTTCTGAAAAACTGTGTGTGGGTATAAATTTGTATATAAAGGGAGCAATTGCAAAACTGCAAACGAACATTCGCTCTGGTGAAGACCCACACATCACTCAGCAGCATTGCAGCGGAGCAAGAGCCGATTCTAACACTCGTCTCTGCAACCAATTCTAATTCTTTCAGGGAAGCAACAGGCGGCCTCTTAGACAAAAAGCAGAATTTTCTGTAAGACAAATAATGACCTTAATATAGCCGTCTTTGCCCAGGGTTCAGATACATAATGCTTCTTCTCCTACTCCTACAATACTGTACAGGCAGTATTGGAGGGAAGCTGCTGAAGAGGGAGCTTCATGCAACATTTTTTGCCAATATGGAATGTGCCATCTGAAAGAGCCTCAGCATTGTGCAGCTTGAGTCTCTTCTATCTTGCCATGCCCCTTTTGGGTACAGAGACCTAAAAAAAATTTCTTGTTCATGAACAGAATCTGCAGATAGAAAGTTTGAGACGTTCTTAAAGGCACTTTACTCTTGCAGGCCCAGCCCTGCAAATGGCTCTCGCTGCAGTTTTACTATGTCAAAATGTAGCTAACCAAAGTATGGTAATGAACAACCAACATGACCCTGTTTTCAGGATCGTCCCTTAACCGAGCAATTACAGCAGCAAACTTCTGCTCTCCTCACATGTATGTCTTTTTCATATGCCTCCTCTTAACCTACCCATGTTCCTGTCCAGCCATGCGAGAAACTATTTGTCTTGGTGGATTTCAAGTCCTGCCCTGAGAATAGGGGAAGACCTTCCCTCTTAGTAGAAAGTTCTAACCACAATTTCCAGTCTTTTTGGCTGGGGTGGAGTGTTCCAGCCCCTTGTGGACCAGGCAACGTGACCATCTGTGGAGCAGTTTGGATGGCTTTGCAACACCGGACCCCTCTTTTGAGAGCAAACCCAACCAGGGTGCAGTCAGTACCATGGCTGTGGCCTACATCAACCTTTAAGGGCCTTGAAAGAAACAAACCAGATAGTGTCATGGACAAACTCACACTCCACCTATCTCTGCAGGCCACACCCCAGGAATGAAAAATTGAAAAATGGACCACACTCAGCCGTCACTGCCTGGATCAAGGTGAATGGGCACTTCACCCAAACATATTCAAGCTCACATGGGGAGATATTTGTCTTAGACTGTAGATTCAACATCAGGCTAACTCTGTGGCCAGAACTTGGCCTTAAGCACTCTGTCAAAGGTCAGGTTTCTGCCTTATAAATTCTTTCAAAGACTTCTGGCTTCACCATCCTTTGTTAAAAAAAAAAAAAACTTGTGTATCTCACATCAAGCCTCCATTGCAGCACCCTGTACTTCCTTGGATTTCAACTTGGTTGTCTGCCCTGAAGAAACCACCCATCAGTGATATTCCCTTAGAAGACCTCCCCTGCAAAGTGGCCTTTTTCGTTGCTATCACACCGGTCAGACATGTCGTAGTTGGTGGCCCTTGTTTGTAATTGGCTGTTCCTTGTACTTCACACAGACAAGGTTGTCTTATGCCAAAGACTTTGTTTTTTTTCTTATAAAGGTGGCATTAGTCTTCCATACTATCCTTATGCCTTGCCCCCAAAATCCTAAGGAAATGTATCTTCACTGCCTGGACGTTGCCAGAACCATTAGTCCTCTGTTCATTCTTTCTCTAAATTCTATCATGTAAATCTTCTGCAATCTTCTTCTGTTGACCCTTATTGTAGGACCTGTTGTCAGAGTTCTGTTTGCCTAGTTGCTTTGCTTGGGCATCCCTGGGTCTATGAATACTTTGTGTCCTATACTGTAAAATTAAGATGATGGATTTTGACTTCATATCTTCATTTTGATATTTCATATCTTGGTTACGCTGCATTGGTTGCTAAAAAAAACGGAGAATTCAAGGCGTGGGTAGGGTTATAGGAAAAACCTCCAGGAGGGTGTCCTCCAAAACATTGCCAGCGGGGGCCCCTTGCACCGGTTTAGGCCCAGGATTGGCCACCAACATTCCCCATGGTCGCGTCACGACCAGGCCTTTTTTTGCGATACAGCACTGCATTACTTTAACTGACAATCGGGCAGACATGCTACGCTGTACCCAAATAAAATTTGTCTTTTTTTCCCCTACAAAAAGCTTTCTTTTGGTGGTATTTGATCACCACTGTGTTTTTTAATTGTTTACACTATAAACAAAGACTGACAATTTTGTGGAATTTTTTTTTTTTTTTTTACTTTCTGCTATAAAACATATCCAATGAAAAATCTAAATGCTTCAAAAATTTTAGGCCGATTTGTATCCTGCTAAATGCTTTTGGTAAAAAAAAAAAAAAAAAAAATCCCAATAAGCGTATATTGATTAGTTTACATGAACGTTATAGCGTCTACAAACTATGGGATATATTTATGGATTTTTTTTTTTTTTTTTTTATACTAGTAATGGCAGCAATCGCCGACTTATAGCAAGACTGTGATATTGCCACAGACTTTTGGACACTGACACGTTGCAGGAACCATTGACACTAAAACATTAATTGCTGCCAAAAATATGCACTGTCACTGTACTAATGGCATTGGCTGGGAAGGAGTTAAACATCTAGGGCGGTCAAAAGGTTAACTGTGTGCCTAGCTAGTGTTTTTGTGTAGTGCTTTCACTAGGGGAAGATATTGATTCTAGTCTCTTTGCGGAGACACAAAGTCCCTCCCCCCCCGTCAGAACAGAGATGAGCCTTGTTTACAGAGGCATATCGCAGGTCTCCATGTTTTAGTAATGTTCAGAGGGTGCTGGAGGACATCAAGCCCCCGGGACCTACGGATCAGCTTCTGTTGTGAATTATCCTAGCAGAAGCAGCTTGCCGGTACCCACCCCCTGCAGGTAGAAATGCAAAATCATGTATATATGTGATTCTGCCCACAACAGTAAAAGTGCTATAGGGCGGTCAGCAAGTGGGTAATATATGAAATGTGTATTCCAAGTCATTAGTGCTTTCAAGATTTAACAGTAAAGAATTATATATTGGGCAAAAATATGAAGCCTGCCACCACGACAAGGTAGACTGCAGACATGCTGCAGGAGAGGGCCAGAGACTGCAGACGTGCTACAGGAGAGGGCCAGAGACTGCAGACGTGCTGCAGGAGAGGGCCAGAGACTGCAGACGTGCTGCAGGAGAGGGCAGAGGGCCAGAGACTGCAGACGTGCTGCAGGAGAGGGCAGAGGGCCAGAGACTGCAGACGTGCTGCAGGAGAGGGCAGAGGGCCAGAGACTGCAGACGTGCTGCAGGAGAGGGCAGAGGGCCAGAGACTGCAGACGTGCTGCAGGAGAGGGCAGAGGGCCAGAGACTGCAGACGTGCTGCAGGAGAGGGCAGAGGGCCAGAGACTGCAGACGTGCTGCAGGAGAGGGCAGAGGGCCAGAGACTGCAGACGTGCTGCAGGAGAGGGCAGAGGGCCAGAGACTGCAGACGTGCTGCAGGAGAGGGCAGAGGGCCAGAGACTGCAGACGTGCTGCAGGAGAGGGCCAGAGACTGCAGACGTGCTGCAGGAGAGGGCCAGAGACTGCAGACGTGCTGCAGGAGGGGGCCAGAGACTGCAGACGTGCTGCAGGAGAGGGCCAGAGACTGCAGACGTGGTGCAGGAGAGGGCCAGAGACTGCAGACGTGGTGCAGGAGAGGGCCAGAGACTGCAGACGTGGTGCAGGAGAGGGCCAGAGACTGCAGACGTGGTGCAGGAGAGGGCCAGAGACTGCAGACGTGGTGCAGGAGAGGGCCAGAGACTGCAGACGTGGTGCAGGAGAGGGCCAGAGACTGCAGACGTGGTGCAGGAGAGGGCCAGAGACTGCAGACGTGGTGCAGGAGAGGGCCAGAGACTGCAGACGTGGTGCAGGAGAGGGCCAGAGACTGCAGACGTGGTGCAGGAGAGGGCCAGAGACTGCAGACGTGGTGCAGGAGAGGGCCAGAGACTGCAGACGTGGTGCAGGAGAGGGCCAGAGACTGCAGACGTGGTGCAGGAGAGGGCCAGAGACTGCAGACGTGGTGCAGGAGAGGGCCAGCAGGTAAATATAACCATCTTATTTATTTATTTTTTTAATTTAAAGAAAACGAATACCCTTTATCACGTTAACAAATCAATGGGAAATCTTTTGGCAGCAACTTGGCTAGTAAACAGGTCAACCTCAACATATGGCTCAATACAAAAAAATAGGAAGGCATTACAGCCAGAAGTATATATGAGATAATGACTAATGTGCAAAAACCACAATAGGACAAAATAGACAAGGAGCCGCCAACATAAATGGTATACTCACATAACCTTACTAAACATATAATAGAAAATATGTAGCGCTACCTCGGTCCCAAAATATTAATTAATACGTCCAAAGCAAAAATAAACAAGTAAGGCTCCGTACAACAGTGTGTACATGTAAAGTGCAAAGTTAAGCACAAAAAAGTAATTCAATCTCACACTCGATATGATGGAGAATTCAACCTCACGTGGCAAAGTGTACTAAATAAATCATAAATAGTGTCTCCAAAATTATCCAATCAATATTGAGCATGAAAAACAACCGGATACTAGAAAATAATGATGATGGCATCAATGTTCACACGTGTGCGATTCACAGATGTAATAAAACAATGCAATTTCTCACAATTTGACAAAGTGCAATGTGCGTGATCAAGAAATATAGCTGAAAAACCCCATAATCATAAAGTAGGCACTTCACAACTGTAACTTTCAAACAAAATTGCAAATATATATATATATATATATATATCTAAAAATGATTAATTTCACGAGTATGCGATTCACAGATGCAAAACTCAATGCGTCTGGAATATAAAATTTCTAACAAAGTGCAATGTGCATATAATAATGAAATTCATAAAAAATATAATGTGCAAAAATTCCACGAGCATGCAATTCACATATGTAGTAATTGAATATAGCAAACATATAATTATAATTTCTAATAAAGTGCATTTGAATTACTTTTTTGTGCTTCACTTTGCACTTTACATGTACACACTGTTGTACGGAGCCTTACTTGTTTGTTTTTGCTTTGGACATATTAATATTTTGGGACCGAGGTAGCGCTACATATTTTCTATTATACAACCAGAAGTATACTGCTTCCAGGTAAGTGAATATCTCCCGAGGGTAACGATTATAGGGAAATCTCCGTAATAACCTAGAGAGAACAAAAGGAGTGCAACCCCTACTGTGATAGGCACATTGTACAAACAAACTGAAAAGAAATGCAGCAGAGGATGTGTCACTTCTATACTTTCACCCATCACCTACATTAAGGATGACAGGCTGGTCTCTTATGTAAATCTTCAGAGTGCTCTTCTCCCACTCCCCCCTTCCCCTGCAGCTAACCGCCTGAAGCAGACCCTGTGCTTGACTGTTAAAGCTGTGCTATTGTCAGTAACAGGCGTCAAATTGGATGACCAATCCTGACAGGGCATAGCAAGGACAGACTCCTGGTTGGAACAGTAGCCAGTTCCGTTCCTAGCAGGAAGATGGGAAGTGCAGCACTAGAGGCTGCCGGGGCCTCCCTGCACCTGATTGGTTGCTAGGATGCTAGGCAGGCCTAACAATCAATAGTTTTCACACACAGGTGGGCAGTGGGGGCGAGAGTTGGGGTATGAGATACTCCTAAACCTACATTGGGGAAGCCAGCATATATTTTTTTTTTTTTTTTTTTTTTTGACAGTTTGTGTCCCTTGAGTATCCAAATGGTCAGTCTGCCCCAGCAGCAACAACTTGGTCTCCTTGGTTGGGTCCCGGGCAGCCGGGCCCCTACATGTTTATGGGCTGTCCCACTCTGATCACCTGAAGGTACAAGCCTATAACCCAGGTTCTATGAATACTTTTGCCTTTGTCCTGTACTCATATAGGATGGAAAGTGGTTGTAAACCTAAGTCATGAAATCTTGAGCAAAGCACAAATATCTGTAGTGTTTACTTAGGTCTCTCCAAAGCTCTTAAGTATCGTTTTTCTCTGGTATTTCTTTCCTCTGTTATTAGCATGAGTCACTTCTGAGACGTTTTCTCGACACACGAGGGAGGGAGCTCAGAATGGAACTTTTCTTTTCAGAACATTGTTCTTCTGCTGTGTGAGGGAGGCTGTGTTCCTTTCCTCCAATAAGCTCTCACACACTGTAACTACAGTCTCTACACCCCCTTCTCTGTGTTCCTGACAAATGAAGAAGTATTTGAACGCTTTTCTGCCCTTTTGAAGGGATATAGGGAAGGGGAAGACTGCAGATAAACAGGTAAAACCTATGTAGGAGACTTTATTTAATCTGTGTATCATCTGAGGCTGTTCACTTCACTAAGTATATATGAGGGCTTACAATCAGTTTAACCACTTGTCTACTGGGCACTTTTACCTCCTTCCTGACCAGGCCAATTTTCATCTTTCAGCACTGTTGCATTTTGACAATTACACGGTCATGTAACACTGTACGCATATGGCATTTTTGTCATTTTTTTCACACAGAGCTTTCTTTTCGTGGTATTTAATCACCACTGGGTTTTTTTATTTTTTGCTTAACAAAAATTTCGAAGGGGGGCGGATTTTTTTTTTTTGTCTAGTTGGTTATAAAATTTTATAGACAGGTAATGTTTCTCCTGCACTGATGGGGAGGGCGGCACTGAAGGGTACTGTTAATCAGTGCCCTGATTATCGGTGCTGATGTCCCTTTAACACAAGCCGGTTACCGGCTCTTTTTCTCTCCACACGCTGTCAGCGTTAGGAAAGAAAAGTCGATAACCAGCTTGTGTTTACTTCCATGATCAGCTGTCATTGGACACGGCTGATCAGGTAGCAAAGGGGCGCTGCGTTTGGCCCTTTACCCTGATCTATGATCAGCTGAGTCCAAAGGACTCTGTGATAACGGGGCGCACAGACAGCGCGATCACGGTAGGAAGTTTATGTACGCCCTCCCGGCAAATTAAGCCAGCGCTGTAGCAGTCTTTCGGCTATAGCATGGGCGGGAAGGGGTTAACGTAAGACTAAATTGTATGTATGTATATGCTGTAAAATTCATTTTTGCCATTCATTGAGGGACACAGGTCATACCCCATATAATCATGCGGTTTGTGCTGTTTTGCCACAAAACTGAAGCTGAAAGGAGGAGTTATAATGGGTTGCCCCAAGTTTTTATTTTTCCTTTTTTTAGTGCCCTGTCCTCCTGTAGGTTGAGTAAGGTAAGTAAGTAAAAAAAAAAAATCTCGTTCTCTACATTAGGATCAGAATGTAGCTACCTTAGCTTAGCAGCTTAGGCCCTGCTTGCGTATCTAGGCTTTTCACTGTGCCTAAAAATGTGTATTTAAATTATTTTACTCACATGATTTTTTTTTTTTTTTTTTTTTCCAGCTTGTACCAGTTGTCTAAAGCCGGAAAACTGTGTGTCCCTGCCATGAATGTTAATGACTCTGTTACCAAACAGAAGTTTGACAATTTGTACTGCTGTCGAGAGTCCATCCTAGATGGGTAAGATTTAAGTGGATTTGCAGCATTCAAGTGCAAAAGGCAGTGCTTTGCTACAACTACTAAAACAAATTGCAGGTTTACCTAACAATTAGAATTTTCTTAATTCGTTTTTAATTGAGTTTACTGCCTAATTTGTGTTTTATATTTATACAAGAAAAGATTACAAACTGTGCACATTGCCACAGTAAAAAGACCCCTAATATTTAGCGTGGTAAACGTGTCATAAACGGGGCCCCTGTCATTACTGTGTGTGTCGAAAAACCAATATGCAGGAATTTCAGAGCGCACCGTTAATGTGCACGTCATGTAACTAAGTAGATCTAAATTGAACCATTAAACAAAATGACTCAGTTCTCAGTTACACAGTGCAAACTGAGCTGCATGATACCTAAAGGGGCATTCAGTGTTTTATATCAAATTTTTATTACCAAGGTAGCAAATTGTAGAGTAGGGAGATAATGCAGTTTCTTTTATGTAGTATAGTGTTTAATATAGGTCCTAACCATGTCTCCAAAATACTTATTAACTTCCTATGAGGCCTCATGCACACTGGACGTTTTTACAGCTGCTGTTTTTGGCTTCAGATGTTTTTTTTTTTTCTACAAACTCTCCAGCATGTTATCCTATGTGTCCATGCACACATAGGCTGTTATCCACTGTTTTTGGCTGTAAAAAAAACTTCCAAAACTAGTAGGTTCTGAGAGGAGTTTTTCAACTGTAAAAATGATCTAACGTCAACGCAGATAAACACTCAAAATCGCAGCTCACCAGCATGTTTTAACATTTTTGATCCCATTGGAAAAAAAAGCTGAAAAACGCTATTGCAAAAACATTGAAAAACTCACTGCAAAGCTACTGTCGTTTTTAGAACGACCTTATAACGTTCAGTGTGCATAAGGCCTAAATGTAAGGGGTGTGTGTATAAATGTATGTACAGTGTGTGTGTGTATATATTTTTTGCCATGTAAGCTTCTTTTTTTTTTTTTTTTTTTTCTTGTATGTTTTCAGGACTGGTAATGATATCCCATAATAAAAGACCCTGGGATTAGCATGTCTGCAAATAGTAACTGAACTATTTCTTTTTGCAAGCTACTTGTGTAAGCTGTTGAATTCCTAATATGCCTATCTCTTAAACTGTCATTAACTTGTATCCATTGTAAGACTCTTGTAAGTGCTAGTGCTGTCTTCTGCTGGCATGTGAATGGAATAAAAAAATTAAAAACTGCCTGCTATAGGTTAGGTAAGATTTTCATTTACACAGTGGGCAAATGGAAAAATGGCAAGAAGATAAGCTGTATTTTGTTTGTTCTGTGTCTGCTAATCATATTGTAAAGTAATTATCACTAAAACTAGTTTAATGAGTAACTGGTATAAAAAAAAAAAAAAATACTTTGGCATGGTAACCTTATTCATGATTTTTTTTTTTTTTTTTCCCTGCACTATGATCTTTTGTTAAAAACCATATACAGATAATTTTTCCTAAAGGACCACAACCACTAAAAAGGTTTCTTTTTAAATGCATTTGATTAGATATAATGGCATATGCCATATAACACGCACGCTGGTGTGCATTGTGTAGAGTGAGTTGTGTTTTTAACACATTACAGTTTCGTGTTTTTTTTTTTTTTTTTTTTTTTTTTTTTTTTTTTTTTTTTTTTTCCTTTTTTACTAGATTGAAACGTCACAAAATGACAGTTCATGTACAACTGCAAACATGCTTTATTTTATACCTATGAACTGTGTACAGTTATCTGAATATAATTAGTCTATTTGGTGACACACATTTTAAACCTTTTGGGTTTTTCTGCTGCCTACAGGAGAAACTGACATGATTAACAGGGAGAAAATGTTAGCCAACACAGGATAACTGCCCACAACTAGTTTGTTTTTGCTAGGGTCTTCAGGAGAGTGGACACATTTTCTTCAGCTCTGTTTTCTGTTCATTTGGAAGATTTTTCTCATGTCAACAGCTGTTGGTTGAAACTGGTTAGTTCTTTGAGAACTACAGGCCGATTGCTGCAAAGGCTATCAGGACTTGTAGTTTTCCAATATAACAGAACACTGTGAATAGATGAAGTGGCCAGGTAGGCAGAGTCCTGCACAGGCATGTCTTATTCAGATTGTGGCAGCGAGTGGGGGATGAGAACTGGTGGAGTTGTAACATGGTAAAATGAATATTCATGTTACAAAAGGTGAACTTGTCCTTTTAAGGGGATACCTCTGAACCAAGGTTTACTAACATTCGTTTCCCCCTAAATCCTACACAGACATGCTGTTGTACTTTTCTAGAGGACTAAGGATCCCCCTTTAAATCTGTTATCAGATGTGGTTTCCGTGCCATCTCTGAAGAAAGACTTTCAAATTGTTTTCATTGTTTTTGTCTGCAACTCTTATGCCCAAGTTAAAGACATTTCTCCTTATTGCAGCAGTCTTCTTTACTGCAGTTGAAGGCATTTTCTTACCGTTTACAGGTCTTGGTGGTCTTACACTGAAGGCTTTTCTTTATTCAGTGACTTCATTATAAAATTTACAAACCGATCATCCTTGACTGTTCCTGGTCAAACTTGTCAGACTAGCTGGTCAAATATCAATTTAAAGAGATCTCTCAATTACTGCAGTTGACACCTTGTTAAGGTACTGGACTTGCATATAAAGCATTGTTGTTCAGAGTCCATACTTTTTTTTTCGGAGTCTTCCTTTGCTCTCATTTGGTGTAGCCCCCTCCTCTGCCTTATCAACGGGGGGAGTTCTCAGTTATGCAAGTTTATGGGCCAAATTGCAACTTTTATCTATGACTCTGAATGCAGAGGCTTTTAAAATCTCTAACACCTTCCCCTTCAGAGTTGATCCCTTCACATACCTGCAGCTGTAGCAGCCTCTGAGCCTTCTGCTGTTGAAACTCTTAAGAGTCTCGCAAATCATTGCTGGATTTTTTTTGTCCTTCAGAAGTCTCAGGCAGCTGCCATTGCTCAAATAAACATTACTGTTCTTATTGATGTGGCGAGTACCACCTTACAAATGGAAGATCAACCTGTAGCTTCCAGTTGCGCCATTACTAGTCTAGAATCCCAGATAGGCCCAAAAAACCTTTCTGGTAAATACCTTACTCGGATGTTCTTTCTGGAGACAATCGTGTTTCCCTAACCTTTTACAGAACATATGTTTTGAGGAAGCCTTTGAGAGGAGGGCTGTTTCAACTTTTGATCTAGTTGTGTCCCGCTTGAAAAGCACTGACCATTCCTTTTTAAGGGATACATCAGTGTTTAAGAACCCCAATGACAAACCTATAAAACTTTCAGAATCCTTATTTTCTCTAGCAGACCCTGCATTGCAACCAACCTTGGCCGTGATGTTAGGCTGTCGAACTTTAGGGGAATGAACTAAATTCAGGATAAAGAATCCTTCTTCTTGTCATACTGTCCCTTTATATGTAGAGCACTTCGCGCTCATGGTGACTGCCCTACAATATTATGTAGATGGGTTTGTTGATATGGCCTGTCTTTTTGCTGAAAGAGTTTTTAAAATGTTTGGTTCGTGGAACAGTAGTGTAAAAAGTATTTCCTGTGCCTGCCTTTTGAGGGTGAACATCTGTTCAAAGTTGCTTTTGATCACCCTTGTAAGATGTCAGTTGGAGGTAAAGGTTATCATTTATCCCCCCACCCCCACCCCCGAAGAAGCCCAAGCCTCAAACTAGGAAAACTCCCTTTCTAAAGCCAAAGTGTTCCTTTTCATTACTTCCAGGCTTAAGGGTTTGGTTGGATCCTGAACTTTCAGAAATCTGAGTCATTGTACTCTGCAATTCTGCACAAGAATGCTTGGCTTGATGTTGGCCTCTTTCGTGTTCTTTTTTTCTCAATTCCACCTGAGAACTCAATATTCTGCCATCTGGGGACGAGTTGGGTCAGCCTCTAGACAAACCGACTCACCTAGCTTTGATATAGCAAAGGATACCAGCCTAATTGGCTGGGAAGGATTCTTAGACATCTTGCTAGTGCAGAGGACTTGGAAGGCAGAAGAAGCTCCCCTTCCAAACAACATTCTAAAACTACAGACAATATGGTTGTCCCTACAATGTTGGGCCTCCTGAGTGGATGGGTCACACAATCCAGTTTCAGTCAGACAATGCTACGGGAGTAGCATACTTCAACCGTCAGGAAGAAAGCGGATGAATTGCTGCAGCAAGAGGGGTAGAACAGTTTTTGGTAAGAACATGTTCCACCCTTGTCAGCTGTTCACATCTTGGAGAAAGACAATTGGCAAGCAGACTACCTCAGCCATCAGAGCCTGGACCCAGGGGAATGGTCCCCAACCTGGAAGTATTTTAGAACCTATGTCACGGGTGGGTGATGCCAGATGTGGACTTCCTGGGCTTCATGTTCATCAGACTGGAAAGGTTTGTCTCCAGGTGCAGAGCTCTCTGGTGGAGACTATGGATGCTCAGTGAGATCAGTACAACCTGATCTATGCTTTTCCTCCTGTCCATGTCTACTCTGCAGGCTTGAGATTAGGGGTATTCCAGGGATACGCCGTAGCTCTGAACTGGCCAAGATCAAAGTGCTCTGTGGGCTCAACCAAATATAATAGCCCAAGAACTGATTACCTCCTTGTTTTACAGCTGCTGGCTTTAAAAGTAAGGTTGAAGCCCTTGTTTTGAGCGAGGGGCCTCTGACTGTTATTCCCATGCTATAAAAAGCTAGGAAGTCTATGTACCAAAAAGGTCTACCATCATCCATGAAAAGCTAACTTAGCACAGTGCAAGGAGCAGAGTTCTTGCTCCAGGAAATACTGTCCGAAGAGCCTTTTTGCAATCGGTTCTGGATCAGCATTTGGCCCCAAGTACCATCGAGGAGTAAATCGCAACCTTTTGATCTTATTCCAAAGGCTGCTAGCCTCCCATTCTTTGGTTAAGACTTTTGCACATGTCTCCTTTGCAACTCCCTGTGACGCAATAGGATTTTCTCTTCTTTCGTCAGCATGGGGATAAGTGAAAATACAAATTATACAGTAATGGCGGTGAGTGGCTTCCTACCCAGATGCGATTTAGAGTGGTGGATGGTTTGGTGGAATAAGATATGTCTCAAACCAGTTTAAAATCAAGTGCAGTTGAGATGTATGGTATCTCACAAAAGTGAGTACACCCCTCACATTTTTGTAAATATTTTATTATATCTTTATGTGACAACACCAAAGAATTGACACGTTACAATGTAAAGTAGGGAGTGTTCAGCTTGTATAACAGTGTTAATTTGCTGTCCCCTCAAAATAACCACGCAGCCATTAATATCTTAACCACTGGCAACAAGTGAGTACACCCTTAAGTGAAAATATCTAAATTTGGTCCAAAGTGTCAATATTGTGTGTGGCCACCATTATTTTTCAGCACTGCCTTAACCCTCTTGGGGATGGATTTCGCCAGGGCTTCACAAGTTTCCACTGGAGTCTTCTATGACCCCAGCCTGTTATTGGCAATGACAACATCATGGAGCTGTTGAATATTCGAGGCCTTGCACTACTCCACCTTCCAATTAAGGATGCCCCACAGATGCTCAATAGGGTTTGTCTGGAGACCTGCTTGGCCAGTCCATCCCCTTTAACCTCAACTTCTTTAGCAAGGCAGGGGTTGTCTTGGAGGAGTGTTTGGGGTTGTTATGTTGCCATACTGCCCTGCGGCCCAGTCCCCAAAGGGAGGGTGATCATGCTCTGCTTCAGTATGTCACAGTACATGTTGGCATTCATGGTTCCCTCAATGAACTGTAGCTCCCCAGTGCCGGCAGCACTCATGCAGCCCCAGACTATGACACTCACACCACCATGCTTGACCGTAGGCAAGATACACTTGTCTTTGTACTCCTCACCTGGTTGCCGCCACACGCACTTGACCTCATCTGAACCAAATAAGTTTATCTTGGTCTCATTACACCACAGGATAAGGTTCCCAGTAATCCCATGTCCTTAGTCTGCTTGTTTTCAGCAAACTGTTTGCGGGCTTTCTTGTGCATCATCTTTAGAAGAGGCTTCCTTCTGGGACGATGGCCAAGCAGACCAATTTGATGTGGTGTATGGTCCGCGTTTTCCGACAAAATGCTCTCATCGGAGTTTTGTTGGCCGCATTTCCGATCGTGTACTCTGCATAAGGGGTGTACTCACACTTGTTGCCAGCGGTTTAGCCATTAATGGCTGTTATTTTGAGGGGACAGCAAATTTACACTTATACAAGCTGTACACTCACTACCTTACATTGTAGCAAAGTGTCATTTCTTCAGTATTACATGAAAAGATATACATTTACAAAAATGTGAGAGGTGTACTTATGTTTGTGAGATACTGTCTATAAATAAGTCTTGCAAAGCTGACAACTTTGATGTGTTTTTGATTTCTACATTGTTTCTACACACACGGTTGTCGTGGGTCTTTGGTTATTTTTTTTATTTATTTTTTTTCTATGGTCCCTTAGTGATCGTTTTAATTATTTTGTGGCCCATATATCAGTCAATTGTATATGTAGACTTTTTATGTGTGAATGACATGAAGAAAAATGTATTGTTAAATTTTGCTTTTGCAGTCTTAAACGGACAACAGACATGATGTTTGGAGGGAAGCAGGTGGTGGTGTGTGGATATGGTGAGGTGAGTGTCACTTGGCATTTACACTGTATTTTATTAAAGGAGCTGAGTATATGAGTAGAGGATACATCCATATATAATAATCTGCTTTACAATGCAGCGTGTTAACCAATAACATACCGTATGTATCGGCGTATAACACGCACCCCAATTTAGGAGGGAAGTTGAAGGGAAAAAAACTTACATTTAAATGCCCATCATTGCAGCCTTGTCAGTGCAGCCATGTCAGTGCAGCCATGTCAGTGCAGCCATGTCAGTGCAGCCATGTCAGTGCAGCCATGTCAGTGCAGCCATGTCAGTGCAGCCATGTCAGTGCAGCCATGTCAGTGCAGCCATGTCAGTGCAGCCATGTCAGTGCAGCCATGTCAGTGCAGCCATGTCAGTGCAGCCATGTCAGTGCAGCCATGTCAGTGCAGCCATGTCAGTGCAGCCATGTCAGTGCAGCCTTCCCCCAGTGCAGCCTTCCCCCAGTGCAGCCTTCCCCCAGTGCAGCCTTCCCCCAGTGCAGCCTTCCCCCAGTGCAGCCTTCCCCCAGTGCAGCCTTCCCCCAGTGCAGCCTTCCCCCAGTGCAGCCTTCCCCCAGTGCAGCCTTCGATCCCCTGTCCCTCCTTCCTGGGCTTCAAAATCGCCGACCGCGATTTGAAAATGGCGCCGCCGGCGCCGAAATACACAGAGCCGGTCCTCGGCTCTTTCCGGCGGCTCTCGTTTACTTTCGGCTCCACTCGTAGTCCCGAGCGGAAGGGGAAAAAAGTGCGTGTTATACGCCGATAAATACGGTAATCATTTCATTAAATGTTATTTTGGTTACCTGTTGATATTTTGTCCTTTTAGGTGGGTAAGGGATGTTGTGCAGCCCTTAAGGCTATGGGCTCCATTGTCTATGTGACAGAAATTGATCCGATCTGTGCTCTTCAAGCCTGGTAAGCAATACGTGTCCTTGTTTTCAGAATAATTATGGGGGGGGCTATAATATTGTACAATATTAGGTATGTCATGTAGCATAAGCATAGCTGTTCAAATCTTTTATTTTGTGTTTCCTAGTATGGATGGCTTCAGACTTGTGAAGCTGAATGAGGTCATCAGACAGGTGGACATTGTCATCACTTGCACAGGTAACGTGGCCCTATATCTTTATTGAATAACAATCTTCTGTTTAACCATTCAACATTCACTTTTGCAAAAAGAAAAAAAAAATGGTGCAAGATAATTTTCAGTAACAAGCTGCGGTAAATAAGGAATAACATCTAAGATAAACTGAACAAGTGTTAAATAGAAGTCAGTTTTCAGAGTTGATAATGTCCCTGAAGTATGAGAGAACAACACTTGTGGCAGCTCCCCTGAGACAAGAAGTTCTCCGGTCGTGACGTCAAGACGTCTCAGGTGCTCTGATCAGATTCATCCTTTCTCATAGAATCTGTGATCAGTGAACCTGACACGTCTTGACGTCACGTCCCGGTCAGCTCCAAGTGCATTCCACGCTGGTTCTACACACCTCCAGGCAGAGATTTGGCCAGCTGAGATATCTACCCTGCCGATGCCGTGGCGAACCCACAGTGATACACCACAGGGCACCTACAGTGGCTAAAGACTTTTCTCACAATGCTCTTACATTTTCAATTTCATGTGAGTAGCCATTTGGCTGTTTTTGAATAAATTCCCCTTTGTCTTTACTGCTACACATAGTTTGGCACACCTTGCTGTTCCTTTGAGCATTCATTTTTGCACCTAACCAGCACAGTCTTTAACTACTTTCCGCCCAAGGATGTTACATGAAGTCCTGAATTTTGAGTGGCAATATCTGAATGATGCCTGAAACTGCAGGCATCATTCAGATATGGGTTTTTCTCAGCAGGCAATTCCCTGCAATGTGTTAGCCATCATAGCAGCTGTTTAGCCGCTTGATTGCTTTTACAGGCGATGGGAGGGGACGCTCTCCAGTGCTTCTCCCGGCTCGCCTGTGCGATCGGCGAGCCAGAGACTAAATCCACCAGCAGCGGTTTACCATAGTTGACCCCGGACCAGATGGTCCCTGGCAATCTCTATGACCCTCGGAGGCTGGCCCCGTCAGATATAATGTGTGTTTTTGTTCGTTTTTTTTTTTTTTTTTTTGTATTTTTTCTCTGAGAAGCCTGAGATCAAGATTATTACTTTTTTTTTTTTTTTGTTGATCTCAGGCTTTCCAGCATAGAGGAGCGATCTAGGGACTTGTAGACCCCAGATCTTGCCGTAAAGAGGACCTGTGATGCCCAGTTTACATTCCTTGTAATGGAAATAAAAGTGATCAAAAAAAAATTTAAAGGGAAAGTTTAAAAATAAACAATAACAATTTTATTTTTTAAAGCATCCCCATCCCTTCGTGCTCGCACGCAGAAGCAAAAGCATATGTAGGTCGTGCCCGCACATGTAAACTGCGTTCAAACCACACATGAGGTGTTGCCGCGAACATTAAAGCGATAGCAATAATTCTAGCACAAGACCTCTTCGGTAACTCTAATCTGGTAACCTGTAAAACTTTTTTAAAACGTAGCCGCCGTTTCATAAGTGTGCGCAATTTTAAAGCATGACATGTTGGTTATCTATTCGGCGTAACATCTTTCACATTATACAGAAAATTAGCTAACTTTTTAGTGTTGGTTTTTTTTGCGTTTTGAAAAATTGCTGCGCAAATACCATGTGATCAAAAAATTGCAACAACAGAGATGGATATATATAGAGATAGAGATAGAGATATATATATATATATATATATATATATATATATATATATATATATATATATATATATATATATATAGCGGCACAGTGGTGTAGTGGGTAGCACTTTCACCTAGCAGTAAGAAGGGTCGCTGGTTCGAATCCCAACCATGACACTACCTGCCTGGAGTTTGCATGTTCTCCCTAATGTCTGCGTGGGTTTCCTCTGGGTACTCCGGTTTCCTCCAACACTCCAAAGACATGCTGGTAGGCTAATTGGATCCTGTCTAAATTGTCCCTAGTATGTATGAATGTGAATTAGGGACCTTAGATTGTAAGCTCCTTATGGGTAGGGACTGATGTGAATGTACAACGTATATGTAAAAAAAAGCGCTGCGTGAATTGACGGCGCTATTTAATTACCTAAAATAAATTTTTATGTAATTTTATTTATATATAGTGTGTGTAGTTCTGAGTAATTTTCTAGCAAAAAAATTATGATTTTTACATGTACGAGAGGAGTGCCAGAATAGTCCTGGGCTTGAATTGGTTAAAGCTTAACACAATGTGGTTGTAAAGCCTAAACATTATTTTACCTTAATGCATTCCTTTAACTAATTGCCGCCCACCGTCAAATGATGGCTGGGCGGTGCGGCTCTCGTTCTGAGTGGACGTCATATGATGGCCTCCCAGAACAACCGCTCTCGCGTGCCAGCTGCGCCCGAGTTGCTAGGACACGGCATGGCCCTGATCTGTGTAAAGAGCCGCGGCTCTTTAACCATTTGATCAGCTGTGTCCAATTGCAGCCAGTCACATGTCAACACGGAGATGCCAGTAATCGGCGTTCCTTGTCTCACACCGTCAGTGTGAGGAGAGGAGAGCTGATCAGCGGCATCTCCTCACAGGGGATAGCTAGGTATGTAATCGGGGCACTGATCATCATTGCCAGCAAGTGCTGGCTATCGGTGCTGCCCATCTGTGCCCATCAGTGAAGGAGAAAACTTATTTACAAAATTTACTGACAAACTAAAACTTTTAAAAAAAATTTTTGGTCTTTGTTTCCTAAAACAACAAAACCCAGGAGTGAGTAAATACCACCAAAAGAAAGCTCTATTTGTGTTTGAATTGTCATTCAAAGTGTGACAGCTCTGAAATCTGAAAAATGGCCTGGGCAGGAAGGGGGTGTAAGTGCCCTGTATTCAGGTGGTTAAGCATCAGAATTCCCCCGCCCCCCTTGAGGCCTCATTCGATCCAGCGCTGTGTTTTCTCTCCCCTTGCTTCCAGGTCTCGCAGGCTCTGCTGGGGTACTGGGAGCTATTGGATCCCAGTGCTGTCAATCAAAGCCAGTGACGAGGGAGCGGGGGGCTTTGATTGAGTCATATTTATTTGAGGTACTAGGAAGCAGGAAAAGATTATATATGTATCTCTATATATCTATATCTATCTCTCCTATTTCACTGGTAAAACTTTAATGCATTACCACACTAGTGAGAGTTTAAACATTCTTGTCTGCTTATAAAAAATGGTAAGTATTGGTCTACTAAAACCTTAATGTGTCCTAAGTGTGAAAATATTTTCTTGTATACTGGACATACCAAAACTGCAACTTTTTTTTTTACAGTTAATGAGTTACAATTCCTGCTGAACATTAAGGGGTTGGTTCAGTTTTGTTCTGGGTAATAGGACCCTGTGCTAGGACATTTTTTCATTGCTAAAATTTTCTATAAAATCTGTGACCACAACACAGCTGTATAGAAGGAATTATCTGTCACTTCTAATGATTAAAGCACTTGCCATCACCCTTGTGTTAAAACCCACCCAAAAAATAGTACAGTATTTCTCAATTCTATAAGTAAATCATGGGACACAGAGATCCCTCCCCTCTTTTTTGAGGATTCGGTGCTTGCCTTTAAAACTGAAGTGCTTCCTGTATGGGAGGGATTATATAGGGGATCACTCCTGTCTAAAGACCTTTGGTCTACCGGTGTCCATTCACCTGGAGATGAAGTATAACCCAGCAGATAAGAATCTTAGCCTAACTCTGTGTCCCATGATCTACTCAAAGAAAAGTTTTTTTTCAGGTAAGTATGATGGAAAAAATCCTGTTTTTGGTCATGGGACCAAAAACCCCTATCCCCCAGTGCAGTGCTAATTTTCTTAGGGCTGCATCACCAGGCCAAGGTTCTGTTACACAAGGGGCATATCTAGCTCTATTGAGATGCCGACTTTTGCATACAAATTTAATTTTTTTTTACCTCCTATTATGATTTTGGTAAATCTAAAGGAAGATTGCGTATAATGTATGGCCAGCCTAAGTCTATATTTGTATACAATCTTTGAGGAGCTCTAGTGGCAACACAGGGTGCTTCTTTGTGCAGCTGTGCTACTTTCATATCTTAAAACGGGATACAAGTTTTAGTTTCATTATTGGCCTGATAAATATAGATAGTTTGTACATTTTTAAAAAAAATATTTAGCCTATGACTGTGTTCATATTATAAAAGTCTGTAACCTGTTCAGGCAATAAGAATGTGGTGACCAGAGAGCACCTAGATCGTATGAAGAATGGCTGCATTGTCTGCAATATGGGACATTCCAACACTGAAATAGATGTGGTAAGTAGGACTCATTATTGTATTAGAGAAACCATGCCTAATATGTGCACAAACGCCATCCATTTTTTCAGTTAGTTAAAAAATACCTGGCAGATGGGACTAAGATGTTTGGTTGTTTTTGACAAGTTGTCAAAAATGCAATAGATTTTTTGTACAGAGGGCAGCAAACAATGATGTGTTGGGCATTCTTTTCTGTGAGCAAATATGGCCCTGGTCTTGTTCCCCTAATTCCCCATTACACACTAGAGGTGGGTAAGAATCAGAGGTCTCCTGGCTCCACAGGCCAGAGCCTGAACATTTTTTTTTCACTGCTACAGCTGGTATTTATTATACAACCCCAATTCCCCAAAAAAGTTGGGATGCTATTTAACTTCTACATAAAAACAGAATGCAATGATTTTAAAATCTCAAAGGCTAAGTTCACCTTTTTTTAAAAAAAATAATGCACATCTTTTTGCGGGTAAAAAAATGTGCGTTTATTTAAAAAAAAAATTTGTTAGAAACCTGTAAAGCATTGCATCTGCGATCAGCAGGTAGCTGGTACTATGCAAGACTCCACAGACTTTCAATGTAGTTGTCTGCCTGTACCTTGTACAGGCAGTCAGTTACTAAATGACAGGAGGAATCCATGAACTACCAAGAGCACTAATCAGCTCCCTGGTAGTTCATTAAGAACTACAAGGCGTTGTCCAAAATGGCTTACAGTAGTTGTAGTTCTCCCATTTACAGAACTCTGTGAATGAATGACGTAACCGGGTGGGCGGAGCCCCGCACTGCTTAATTTTCTAATTGTGACAGTGTGTGCGAAGGGAAGATCCCCGACCTGCTGTCACAGTGGGGGCTGCTTGTTTAGTTACATATTACACCCTGGATACGGGTTTAACATGTCATGTCATGATCTGATCTTGGCCTTTAAACCCATATTTTATTAACATATATAAAAAAGAAAATGCATCAAATGTTTAAGCTCAGAAATTGTACAATTTTTTGAAAAAAAAAAATGGTGTTTTTTTTTTCGCTGGCTGCATCTCTGTTTACTATATTTAACCGCCTTTTGTACAGAATATTCCACCCAGGTATTCCGCAGTATACTTGATGTTAAAACTGATCTTTTTTTTTTTTCTAGGCAAGCCTACGCACTCCTGAGTTGACATGGGAGCGAGTTAGGTCTCAGGTTGATCATGTTATTTGGCCTGATGGCAAAAGGATTGTTCTTTTGGCAGAGGTATGATATTTTTAGTACAGACCACAGTGAAGATATTTAATGTGCTAAAGGTGCTTTTTTTTTTAGTTAGTTATTTATTTTTTTTCTGTCTAGCACTACAAACCAAATAAAAATAGGAACAACTTTCATTTTATTATAACCACTGTTTTCTGAGGTCATACAGCGCTCTTGGTACACAGAGCAACAAGGCAGGACTCCTATAGATTACACTGGGACAGCTGGTCTGCTGATGCTCTGTGCCACGGATCCCTGCAGGTGTCAACAGTCTATGCCACTTTTGTGGTGTACTCTGTGGAAACACTTTCCCCCTTCGTGTTTTTTTTTTTTATCTACTTTCATTATTTTGTTTGAAAACCCACCATATACATTTTAATGTGCCAGACTAATTTGGTAATATATGTTAAATGTTATCAATCTAATAGTCTCTTTAAATTGTGTAACAGGGACGCCTCCTCAACCTGAGCTGTTCCACTGTCCCAACCTTTGTTCTGTCTATTACTGCGACCACACAGGTAGGTATCTTTATCAGAAATATATGCATACATTGGTTTGAGGATTTGTACAAAGTCTTCATGTAAACCAGTTTTTTGTTTAACATTCCTCATGCCACGGTTTGTAGAAAGAAAATGCCTTGGCATCCTGGCCCAACATGGCCAAAGTATTTGATATATGCAGCCTTCCCCTCTGCTCCTTTTATTTTTCAGGATCTAGTCTACTATTAATAAATATTTTGTATTTGCTGATACATTCACAGGGCTCTAAACAATTCTGGGCTATTGGTTGAAGGAATGGAGAGGTTTAAAGTGATTTAGCTGCTTACAATGCAGGCATTTGCTTTTTTCAATGAACATAGATGCAGTGGCTGTGTATGCTGCCTAAGTTGTATGTAGCCTTAGCTACATACAGTATACAGCGCTGTGTTCTGACCTTTGGAAGGGAACTTACCATACCGCTCTCAGATCAAAATAAAGTCTGGCTGAGCACTGCTCAGCCATTCACAGGAAGCCTAGCATTTTCTGAATGAATACAAAGCTTCCTCTGTTTCACTGAGGGGGAGAAGCCGACGGAAGACGTCACGATCTCTGCCTCAGCCAGAGGAAGCCTTGTATTCATTTAGAAAATACAAAGCTTCCTGTGAATTGCTGAGCAGCGCCCAGCCCAACTTGGTTTTGTTCCAGAAGCAGGACAGGAAGTTCCCGTACCCCAACCAGGAACACAGTGCTGTTTACTGTATATTGCTGAAGCTACATACATTTTATACACAGCAAATAGCCACTGCATCTCTCAATGAAGTAAAAAGTTTGGACCAGCTTGGTCCAAAAAAACCATATAAATGTCACTAAAAGCTGAAGATGAGCTTTAAAAAAAAAAAAAAAATGCTGCAGCTTAAGTACCTTAATTGGCATAATACCGTCATGTTTTTCTCCAGAAAAGCAACTCCAAGACTTGGGGGATGACAACAGGGATTAGAACTAGGAACCCTTCTTTCTCTTGTGCATTAAAAAATATATATGTGGGCGGATGGGTGACCCCTCCAGTCGCTTCTATGTGCTACTATAAAGCCCATTATAGAAGGGTTTAGAGAGATGTCGTGCTATAAGTCACATTGAGTTGAAACCCTTCCCTATTCCACCAGAGTTAGTATAGTTGTTTGTACGGGTTCACTGTTGCACTGATTTTTTGCTTGTGAGTGTTTGAGTTTACTTTGGGTGCTCTTGCTTCTTCCCACAATCCAGAAACATGCTTGTAGCCAAACTGACATGTCCAGCCCAATAGTATGAAGGCCCATGCTTGAATGACAGGGGTAGACATTTGCAAGCTGTCCTTTTAACGGACCTGATTTTAATGCTATTTTTTAAGTGTTATAGATGAGTTGCTTGTGTATAGGTGCAGAAAATAAATCTGTCTTTCTCAGGCACTGGCTCTGATTGAACTCTACAATGCCCCTGAGGGTCGCTATAAACAGGATGTCTACCTGTTGCCTAAGAAGATGGGTAAGTGTCTTGATAAAATGTTTATTAAAACTTAGGATTTGTAATTTTTATGTCTTTTTCTAAATGGATGGAATCTCTATCCTGTAGATGAATATGTGGCCAGCCTTCATCTTCCCACTTTTGATGCCCACCTTACTGAGCTATCAGATGAGCAGGCCAAGTACCTGGGTCTGAACAAGAATGGACCTTTTAAACCAAATTACTACAGGTATGTGCTGAGTGTTTAAATCAAAGCTTACATATAAAATATTGAACAGCTGATGTTATTGATGTGCTTTGGTGTTAATGAGCCTCATTTTTACTAAAATTGAAAATCTTGTTAAAGCATTGTATGACTGTTTATTGGTTACTAAACAGATTCCATATTCACTGCAATATGCTAATCAATATTTCTCTTTTGTTCATCGACTGAAACAGCACCCCCTTGATCTTGACCATTGGGTTATATCGCCTTCGCAGGAGTAGGACTAGGCAGAACAAAAAACATCTGGCTACGCCCATGGGCTGTCCTTAGTCAGTATATAACCCCCCTCCCTGCTCCTAGGTATTCAGTTTTTCTGTCTAGTCAGGAGTAAGGACCTAGTTGTTGGGATCTTTTGGTCCTAGCAAATTTTGCTTTTTGTCTGTCTTCCATACATTTTCTCCTCGAAGATCTACAATCAACTGCCGGGCTGGATAATATATATCCAGTAGTATCCCCTAGTCCAGCCAGCGAGCACGTGCAGACCGCAACTACGTGCTAGGTCGGCCGCGACATAGCTTTAACGGACGGAGCCTGGCCTGCGAGTTAAACTTCTCGGAGGGTCGCATACGAATGGGCTCTGCTCCGAGTCCCTTGACCGACAGCCCCCCACTTCGGTGGCGAGAAGTTCTGTCTGGAGGGTCACCTGCATCGGGATCAGTAAGTACAGACTCCCTCTCCTCCTTTGTGTGCTTTGGGGCAGACGCGGGTACCGTCCAGGGATGGTCGGACCTGCCTGCAGAATCCCTCCTCCCATCCTAAAGTCCCTTAGTTAAGCTGGGCTTCCCCCTACCCCCACGGATTGGTGCGAGTCCCAGGGCAGGCAGCAGGGACCCCTTGGGGTCTTCCCCGCCATTCCCCTTCTGCAGTGGTGTGTGTTCTGCCCTGACGGTATTGGGGGGGGGGGGGGTTACCAGTGCAGAGGATGCAGCGGAGACCCCTAGGTGCATGCCTTGCTGTGTGTGCAGTGTGAGGTAGTGTGCAGTTTGTGGGTCCCAGCGTTGAGAGTGCATAGTGGTGTCCCCTTAAATGTTCACCCAGCCTGGTGGAGTATAGTACCTTCTTGGAGGGGGGTCCCCTTGCAGAAGGTGCAGCGATGTTGAAGGCACAGAGGATCCTGGCAGCATGATTTAGCATGTCAAACGACTGGCGCCCATGTTTGGGAGTATCGGCCCTTTTCCCTTGGTTTGGCTGGTCTCTGGCAGCGGCCATGTTTGTGTAGCCGATGACATCATGGCGGCCATTTTTCCTTATTCTAAGGAGACGGCTGGAGTCTGGTGGAGATGCTAGGGCTCCTCCCTCCTCCTTCCTCTTCTCCTCTTCCTGCTCGGGATGGATGAAAAATAGATGCCGACCATTGGTGTTTGCTGGGTCCCAATTACGGCGCTCTTCCAGCTGGGAGGGCGAGTCTTTTGGGGGACCTTGTGTATCTCCCTCTCTGCTGATGGGTACCCTGGCTATTGGGGGTGTCCCTTGGTGCCAAAGATTCCTTTGTACTACAGGGTCTTCTTTCCTATGGAGCTTCAGGGTCACATCTCACCCACTGATCCCCTCATGGAGGTGGCAGGTTCCTCGAAACCCCAGCTTCCCATGGTTGCGCTGACGGCGGTCCTTGAGTCATTGGTAGCCCGGGTGGAAGTAGCGTGTGGGCAAAGACCCAGGAGGAAGCGCCCCCTGCCTTCCCCTGCTCAATCATCTGATTCTAAGCCTGATGCCACCGGGGACGTGGCCCGTCTAAGTGGGTTTAATACCTCGCCCCCTGACCCGTCCGATAGTGAGGATGAGTCCTCCTCCGGTCTCAGCAGCGAGTAAAAAAGTGCTGGTGGACGCACTTGTTACCGCGGTGTGGGAGATGCTAATGATGGAGGATGTGGCTGTGTCCTTTGGTACGCATAAGTCATCACGCACACCAAAGGTTTCCTTATCTGCCTTATTTTGATGGGTTGTTCCCATTCCTTACAGATAAACCTAAGTTACCCTTTGTGGTTCCCAAATGTTTCTCAGTACGCTACCCCTTTTGAAGAATCACTTTTAAAAAAATGGACTACCCCACCAGAGGTGGACCCTCCTATTTCCAGGTTGAATAAAGCAACCATTATCCCAGAGGAATCCCCATCTCCTTTAAGGACCCAACTGACAGGAAAGCAGAGACTGTGGCACACAGCATGTTTTACTATGGCTGGTTCGGCATTACGACCCATTCTGGCCTCAGTCGCAGACCCTAACTAAACGGGCCAGGCTTTTGTGGCCTGGACTGGGTAATGAGCAGGTTCCCGCCGCTTATGTTTTAGCGGACCAGTTGGTCCATGGGCCGCAGTATATTTGTGATGCAGCTCCTGTGCTGTCCAAGCTTTCTGTTTCAGTGGTGGTGATTGGATGTGTGCTGTTGCTTAAGAATTGGTCGACCAATCCTCTAAGAAAGCTCTCATTGATCTGTCCTTTCAAGGTGACCGCCTGTTTAGGGCTACCCTGGATGACATCATTAAGGGCGTCACGGGGGGGGGGAGAGTACCTTCCTGCCTCAATCGAGGAAAGGGAAGGAGCCTCGTCGCAGACAGAGGCCTTCCTTCTCAGCCCATAGGAAATTTTTCCGGGCTCCCAGGAAACGGATCTCTCAAGTCTTCCCCGGGAAGTTCCAAGCAATCTTGGTCTGGTAAGCCTAGAGCAGGCTTCTCTGGATCCACTGACAAGACTTCTTCAGCATGAAGGTCTGTCTGTCCCCCCACCCCATTGCTGGGGTGGGAGGACATCTTCACTGGTTTCCAGATTCATGGACCTCCTTCGTGAGCATCAAGGGGGTCCACGAATTGAACTTTTTGGGGATACCAAAGGACGACAGAGTTTGTCCACCTCGGGGGGGGCCCTGTGTCTCCTAGTGCGGGTATAATTCCTGTAAAGTTTCGGGTGACTTCTGGACTACCCAAGGTCCCCTCTAGCCCCTTCCAGGAAATTGGGTTACCTGGGTCTGACTCTGGAGTGAATGCTGACCAGGTTAGTAGTTTTTCTTAAACGTCGGCCCCTTCAGCAGGTTCAGCTCAACAGGAAGTAACTGAGGCTTGTGGCAATTTTGCGGGTTCCTCTGGTAGATGCTGCAGTCCTAGTGACAGTGTGGGGCTAACACCTTGCTCTTCTGTGGTGCCTGCAAAGGACCAAGGGTGAAAGTCTTCTGGTCAGTCTGGTGGCCGTAAACATCCCTTGAAAGCTACCTCTCAAAAGGGACCAGTTGTACCGAGGGCTGAGCTTCCATCCTGCTGTACAGTAACTGGTTTTAATGGCCTAGCCATTGAAAGTCAGGTACTGAGAGATAGAGGTCTGTCAGGATCAGTGATCCCTACTATGGTGAAGGCAAGGAAGTCGACTTCTAGTAAGAGATATACTATCTTACGTGGAAAGCGCACCTTTCTTAATGTGAGTCGATTGGCATTCATGCTCGATTCTTTTCTGTGGCTCGGATCTTAGCTTTTCTTCAACGGGGCATTAAGCAGAAGTTTGCCTTGAGTACCAAGAAGGGCCAGGTGTCTGCCTTAGCAGTCTTCCTTCAGTGACCCCTAGCCACTCACTCTTTTTAGTTCGTACCTTCATTCAAGAAGTCCGGCATGTGGCTCCACTGGTACGGTCTCTTTTGCCTCCATCGGATTTATACTTGGTACTAGCTGTTCTCCAGAAACCTCCTTTGGAGAATTTTCAGGAAATTCCCTTACTTACTTTGTCCCAGAAGGTGGCATTCTTGGTGGCTATTACCTCGGACCGCAGGGTATCAGAGTTGGCGGCATTATCCTGTCATAGTCCCTGATTAGTAATCCATAGGGATAAAGTGGTTCTTTGTCCCTGTCCGTCATTTCTGCCTAGGGTTGTCTGACTTACATTTGAATGAGGACATTGTGGTGTCTGTGTCCCAAGCCAGCTCATCCCAAGGAATTTGCTTTGTGTACCTTGGATGTGGTTCGTGCAATACGAGTGTATCTGGCAGCCACTGAGTCCTTCCGGAGGTCAAACTCATTTTTTTTTTGTTACACAGGGACCGAGGAAAAGGGCTGCCGCTTCCTTGGCTACCATCTCCAGATGAATCAGACAGACTGACTCGGGCCTATTCTGTTAACGGTCAGCATCCTCCTTTCCCTGTCACGGTGCATTCTACTTGGACACTTAGTATTTCTTGGGCCTTCTGTCATCAAGCATCAATATCACAGCTTTGCAAGGTGGCCCCTTGGTCGTCAGTGCATACCTTCACTAAATTCTATAAAGTAGATATTTTGGCATGTGCAGATGCTTCCTTTGGTCGCAAGGTTTTGCAGGCTGCTGTTTATAGAGTGGGGTCTTGAGGGGTGTTTTTTCTTCAAAATTTTAATTTTGAAAGACCGTCTTGACAAACTGGAGTCATTATTAAAAGCTTCCTTTTCTTTGGCCAGTTCAGCTATTCAGCCAGCTGTTGCAGCAATTGGTATCTGCCAGTATGTAAAGGATCAGGTCAGACGGCCTGACAGGCCTAACCAGGATGATGATCTTGCTGAAAATAAGACAGATATTCCTTGAGCACTGTGTTTTTTGCTGTTGATGCCTTAAAGGATTCAATACAGCAG
Source organism: Aquarana catesbeiana (assembly GCF_042186555.1). NCBI lineage: Eukaryota > Metazoa > Chordata > Amphibia > Anura > Ranidae > Aquarana > Aquarana catesbeiana. The sequence goes on from NC_133326.1 coordinate 141,814,561, forward strand.
GTTTCTAGTTTGGCTCTGTCTGTACATATGCACAGACATTTGTGGCTGAAGAACTGGCAGGTTTCCCCTTTCATGGGGAACGTTTGATTTGGACAAATATTTCCAAAAGATTTCTGGAGGGAAGAGCTCTTAACTTCCTGTTAAGAGAAGCACCAGGCGTCCCCCACTTAAAACCTCAGGGATTACTTCCTCAGTTGTCTCAGTGCTAAGGTGGTTCCGCCAACAGGGCGTTAGATCCAGGGGCTAGGCCAGGGCCAGAAAAAGCCCTGTGTCCAAAGCTCTTCTAAACCCCATACCAAGCCCTCCTTTTGAGGGGATGCCCCCACTCTATCAGGTGGGGGGAAGGCTGCTGCACTTTGCGAACATTTGGAGAACAGTGGTTCAGGACAAGTGGGTCACCTCGACGATATCCCGCGGTTACGAGCTGGAGTTACGGGGGGTTCCCCCCTCAGGTTTCTAAGATCCAGCGTTCCCTCGGATCCTCCAAAAAAACCTTGCTTTTTCAGGCACTGCATCATTAAATGCATCAAGGAGTGATTGTAGAGGTTCCTGTATCCGAAAGGGGCACGCGGGTTTCATGCAAACTTGTTGTTAAAAAACCAAACAGGGACACAAGACCCATTTTGGATCTAAGATCCCTGAACCAGTATCTACGAATCCAGTCTTTTTGGATGGAGTCTGTCCGCTCAGTTGTAGCCTTGCTCCAGATGGGAGACTTTCTAGCTTCCATCAATATAAAGGTATTTACACATACCTATCTTTCAGCCTCATCAGAGGTTCCTGCGATTTGCAGTAGGGGAATGTCCTTTTCAGTTTGTGGCTCTACCCTTTGGGCTTGCCACAGCTCCCCCGGGTGTTCACAAAGGTCGTAGCACCAGTACTGGGTCTTTCAAGGGCCCAAGCGATCTTTGTGCTCGGGTATCTGGATGACCTCCTGCTCAGATCACTCACTACAGGCGCTAGAACAGCAATAACCTGCACAGCGCGGCATTTGGAAAGCTTAGGCTGGGTCGTTGAATACCGAAATGTCAGCCTTGAGACCAGCTCAGTCTGAAGTATTTAGGTCTGATCCTAGATACAGTCCAAGCAAGGTCAGATAAGGGGCACAAGACAACCTTCCATTCGGCTCTGTATGAGTTCTCTTCGATGGATGGGGTCCTTCAGTGCCCTATACCCAGTTCCATTCCAGACCTATACAACAAGACATCTTGTTGGCTTGGAACAGAAGAGGACAGGCCCTGGATTATCCAATGTTCTTATCTCCTCGGGCAGGCTTAAGCCTGAACTGGTTGTTGCAGGATCAGGACCTGCGAAAAGGAAGAGCCTTCCTCCCGGTAACTTGGAGAGCACTGATAACAGATGCCAGTCTCTCAGGCTGGGGAGCGACCCTAGAGGGGCTCACAGCTCAGGGGCAAGGACAGAACAGATCCTGCCCATCAACTTCCTGGAGTTACGGGCAGCACAGCTGGCCATACGGTCCTGGACGGTGGAGCTTCAGGACTGCCCTATCGGGGTTCAGTCCGACAATGCCACTGCAGTGGCCTATATAAACCACCAAGGCAGTACCAGGAGTCGTTCAGCTCTGAAGGAGGTGAACCACATACTAGCCTGGGCAGAAGGACATGTGCAGATTCTATCGGCAGGCCATATCCTGGGAGTAGAGAACTGGAAGACAGATTATCTCAGCCGCCAGCAGATCTGCACAGGGGAATGGTCCCTACAACCAGGGGTGTTCCAGGAAATTTGCCAGCGTTGGGGATGGCCAGAGGTCGACCTATTCGCATCCAGGTTCAACAAGCTACAGCGGTTTTGTGTCCCGAACAAGGGATCCTCCAGCAATCGAAGCAGATGCTCTGGTAGTTCCATGAAGCCAGTACTTCCTGGTTTATGCTTTTCCCCCCAGTCCCGCTCCTTCCACATTTGTTGGGCAGGATTTAGAGAGGGGGTTCCAGTCAGGCTGGTGCCACCAGCCTAGCACACAGGGCCTGGTTCCCGGAGATTGTGAGACCGACAAAGATGGGCCATGGACTTTTCCACGCCGCTCCGATCTACTGTCCTGAGGGCCTTTATTCCGACCCAATTTACAGTCTCTAAATTTGACGACATGGCTATTGAAGCCATAGTGTCGAAGGACCATGGCATTTCGGGACCAGTGGTGTCTACCCTAGTGAATGCTAGAAAAGCTGTCACTAGAAAGATCTATCATAAGGTCTGGAAGACTTGTATTGCTTGGTGTGAAGCCAGAAAATGTCATCCTCGGAAATATGTGATTGGGAGAATTTCTTTTTTCTACAGTCAGCTGTGGAAATCAGATTGGCTTTGAGTACAATCAGAGATCAGATTTCGGCCCTATCAGTATTCTTCCAAAGGCCTTTAGCCTCCCATTCACTGGTCCGAACCTTTATGCAGGGGGCAACTCTCTTGCTTCCCCCCATTAGGTCACCTATGTGTCCTTGGGACTTGAACTTGGTGCTGTCCTTGTTACAGAAACAACCACTTGAGGCCATAAAGGAAATTCCATCAGACTTGCTTTCACGCAAGCTAGCCTTCCTGATGGCCCTCACCTTGGCTAGAGCGGTGTCGGATTTGGTGGCCCTTTCATGCAGGGAACCATACTTGATCCTTCACCACGACAGGGTCGTGTTACGACCTGTGTCAGTTTTTCCTTTGAATCGGGACATTATTTTGCCTTCTTTTTTCTCTCAGCCTCATTCGGCGGAATGGAGACGTCTGCATTCAATCGTTGTTGTCTGGGCAGTCAAGGTTATTTGTCTAGATCTGTGGAGATCCGAGGATCAGACTACTTTTTTGTTTAGCAAGAGGACCCAAGAAGGGGTAGGCAACTTCCATTGCCAATTGGGTCCGTCAATTGGTCATTCAGACCTATGGTCTGAAATGTAAAGCTCCTCCCTTTAGGGTGAGAGCTCATTCTACCAGGGGAATTGGAACCTCCTGGGCTTTTTGCCATCATTGCTATTGTTTGGCAGGGTGTCTCCCTCCCATCAAGGCTATTGCTTTGGGACATCCCAGTAGGTTATGAAAATTAGCCTAACTCTGTGTCCCATGATGTATAAAAAAGAAAACAGGATTTTTTTTGTCATACTTGCCTGTAAAATCCTTTTCTTTGAGTACATCATGGGACACAGAGATCCCTCCCCTCTTTTTTGAGGATTCAGTGCTTGCTACAAAAATGATGTACTTCTTGTATGAGAGGGGTTATATAGGGGATCACTTCCTGTCTAAGACTTTGTCTACCAGTGTCCATTCACCTAGAAATGGCGTATAACCCAGTAGGTAATTAATATTAGCCCAACTCTGTGTTCCACGATGTATGAAAAAAAGAATTTTTCAGGTAAGTATAACGAAAAATCGTATTTAAAAAAAAAAAAAAAAAAAAAATTGCCTTTGATAGACCACTGCGCAAATACCATGTGACATAAAATATTGCAACAACCGCCATTTTATTTTCTAGGGTCTCTGCTAAAACAAAAATATATAATGTTTGGGGGTTCTAATTGATTTTCTGTTTTACAGCTTCCTATAAATCTTTATTGAACATCAAATGTTTTGTTTTTTTTTTTCTTATGCACTATGGTGGTGTAGGCAGTCAAATATGATTTAACTTTAGCTTGCACTTTGTTCAGATGGCATTATTTGCAATTACATTAGATTTATCTAATTTATATTAAACCGAGGGTTCTGAGTTTTAATGAATGTAATCAATCTGCATACTATTCCCCCCCCCCCTCCATAGTGTATAGCAGTAGGAGGACATGGTGGAGGCAAGTGTAATTTGCCACTCTATATACACCCACATTGTGACTCTTAGTTTTGTGGGCTGAACAGATAAAGGAGGAAATTAAGAGCTTGAAAGGGTCCTGAAATATGAGCATGCTCCGTAGAGGACACCAGCTGGTCTTGGTGGGGACAGATGAAGGCAGGCTCAACCAAGTATTTTTCACAAGATAGGGCCAAGTACCTTCGCAGTCTAGTGAACCTGATATCTGCTGCAGTTTAGCCTTATACTGTAACTCCGAGTAGTTACACTTGGTGGACTTTGATACCCCCTTCCTAATCGGTGTTCTCTTGCCTGTCCCCACTCCACCAAGTCTTTGCTGTGCTGCCTACTTGGTGGTCTGGTCTGTCTCCGCCATTGTGCGCCACAAGCACCATTCAGATCATTGAGGAGTTTATTAAAATTCATGGAGACTGAGGCACTCATGCACAGAAGAAGGCCCCAACAGTGAAGATTTAAGGAACAGTGCTATGTTGAGCAGACCACCCAGTGAAGAGTTGTCAAAACAGACACAGGGAATGAGGGTGGGCATTGGAGCTCAAATAAAACTCCATTAAAAGTGCATTTCCCCTTTGACTCAATTTTTTGTTTTTTCCTCTTTTAGGTATTGAGTTCATGCGAATTCTGCAATCAAGGAGCTATTGGAAAATGGGGAAATCTGGAATAAAAATAAGAAAATTTAAGCTTTTCACAGCCACTGTACAGCCAGCTCTTATGTCAAGAACTGGACTCTCTGCCATATTAGTAAACATTTTATTTATTACAGAAAAGCCGCCTAGAATAGACTTTACCTGCTCTCTGTGCTAGCCCACAGTTTGCTGGGTTATGGGGGGAGCTGTGCCTGTAAGACTGTAGCGGTTACCCCCCCTCATGCTGTACTTACAGGCTTATAGCAATCTCTTAACACTGCTTATCCCAGCAGCACGTGGGAAGGGGAACAAGTTAACTAGCATGAAATCTGAATTTAAAAATGAATTTATTTTGCATTAACTTGCATTTTTATTTCTCTTTTAATATTGATTTACCTGAAGGATGCAAAGCGTGGATGTCTTAATGAAACATGTAAAAGTGACCTAAATCTATTTTATTGTGGTTTTCAATAGTGATAGTTTTTGTTTTTCCCCTCTTTTGTCAAAAAATGATGATCCTATTAATCTGCTGCTGTAATAATTTCAAAACAATAGGACACTAAATAGCCGTTCACTAAACTGTGATTGCTGCTAGCAGCTATCTAAAATTGTCATCTAAAAGCTGGTTTGTCTCTGTAGCCCCACTGCATTATCTGCACACCCTAACTGCATTGCTTTTTTTTTTTTTTTTCCCAACAAAGGTTTTTGGCTTGTATTCCATTAATAAGGATGAATCGATGAGAGGTTTTATATCAAACATGCTGCTCCATTGTACTGGGTGTACCTTTATGTGCAGTGATACTTATTAATATTGAATAAAAATGTCCTGCGAAGAAATTAGTGCAGTACAAAACAGTTTTCTAATATGTGTTTGATTATGCAGAAATCGGTCTGCATTGTGTAAGGTTGGTGTCAACTGATGCTCTTTTAAGACTTTGTAAGGTATCTGTTGCTTATGGATGCAGAGAAGATCCTAAGACCTTATGCACACTGGGTGTTCGAGACTTTGATATTCAGATGTAGGCGGTAGGCACAGATGCACCATCCTTCCTTGCTCCGGGCAGCCTGTTAAACTCAGAGGCTGAAAGCTGCTGTGGCAGGGCGCTGTACTGAGTGGTACAAATGCTTGGGGGCAGTCTGCTCCCAGGGAAGAATGCTAGGAGCACAGACTTCTGGCATTCCAAGCATTAATTCCCAAGTGCTTACTGCCCCTAAACATTAGTACCACTATTTACAGCGCCTAGCTGCAGCAGCTTTCAGCCTCTGCGTTTTGTAGACTGCCTGGCAGTGAGGCTGGATGGTGTGCTGGTATGTAATGCATGGGAGCTAGATGCACAGTGTGCATGAGGCCTTAGGCTCTTGTGTCAATGTCACCAGGGAAACAAGTTAATTGTATAAAGTTTGAAATACATAGTTAAGACCTTTTATTAAGGCGTGAAGGACACCATTTTTATTTTATTTTTTTCCTCTCATTGATTCATTGTTTAGTCTGGTACTTGAACTCTACAACAGAGCAAGCCTGTTAATTCTATTGCTACCATGTAAAATAACTGTATTAGGCTAAAAGTAGGTTAACAGAAGTACAAACTACATGCTGCTGTAATTGAAAGGAAAACTGAGCACCAGTGTATTGTGGTACTTGTACGTAAAGCTGCATTTACATGCTAACTTGTCCAGTCACTTCTGTATACAGCATGGCAGTGTTTAATCTCAAGCTTCTAGTAATTGGCAAGAAGCAGTTTACATCCCACTGATTCTGTGCATTAAATCAGAGTTGTTTGGGCTCATGCACACAGGCGTTTTCTTCATTTACTCTTTATAAGTTTTCTATGAAAGCAAAAAAGGAGGACTCCAGTGTTGCAATGGGCAAAACTTTTTTTTCTGTGCCATGGCTTTTCTGATTTATATTAGAAATGCTTCATTGTGCAGTTTGCTACTGTGTTTGTCTGTCATCGCTTGTTAATGTTGTATGCACTAACATGCAAAATATAGAAGTGCACACCAGCCAGTAAAGCACTGTCACTGGGTTACTCAGTGTATATGGACACTTTAATAAAAAAGGTATGTCAATGATGGTGCACTAATGCAAAATCATTGTCTCCTGCAATGAAGTTTTAAAGTCTCTAGAAACACATGTTTCAGAGAGCCCTATAGTTGACTTTTTTTTTTTTTCTTTTCTGTACCCAGAGTCCCCTGGCTGAGTCATGCACATAGGCTATTTACATTCCCTCATTAAGCTGTGAATCCCAAATTTCTTCTCCAGGAGACACCAGTGCAAGATCCAGTAGACAGCTCTCTTTTAATAGCCATTTCACTTTAAGCTGGCCATAGACTGATTTAAAATTTGGCCTGTTCGATCAATGTTTGGCTGTCCCCTCTGGACAGAAGACAATCAATTGATTGGCTTTTGTTAGAGACATGCTGGAAAACATTTGTTGATCAATGGCTTTATCTGCTGATCGTTGTATTCTGACAGTGCAGGTGCAGGAGTCAGAATACAATGTCCTCAGAGAATCTACCCATCCTTCTCTTTGTGGGGGATAGAAGATTCTTCTTTTTTTTTCTTTTCATTAAGCTGAATGAAAACGAGTCTATGGCCAGCTTTAGACTGAAAATCCAGAGTTTTCCTTAAACTTTTAAATAACTTATTGTAACCTTTTTAATTTTCTTTCACAAAACATTTAAATACATATATTTGATTACTCCTGTTTTCTGACTACTTTTGATTTTATGTATACAGATCCAGCATTTTTTTTTTTTTTTTTACTGCATATTGCGGTTTACTGCTGCTAAATAACCACTGTATCTTGAACTGTTGTAATCTTGTGCTGTGCAGAGGAGAACATTGCCTCAGTACATGTGTGTGTGTATATACACAAACATTTACAGCATAGCTGTATATATCTGTCCTATATACGCACATAATATACTTGTAAAATTGTGCAATTTTCTTATTTAAAACCTGCTAGGAGGTCAGTCTCTAATTTTGCCATTTTTGCTAAGAGTAGAAACATTTGTGTCTAGTGCTTGTACCACAGAGGTAAAGGTTAGAGTAAATATGGATTTCTAAAACACATCAACGTCTAAACTGTGTGGGTGATTTGACATCCTGTTGGTATTCCCTTTTGAAATCAATGTTTTTCAACGGAGGTGATTTGCCAACAATACATTGGATCTCTCCCATGTTCTCTGTCACGATCACTATTCTGTAAGTGACAGTTCTTGTAAGCAACACTGACAGTGGAGACAGCTTCTGGATATATATATATATATATATATATATATATATATATATATATATATATATATATATATATATATATATATATATATATATATATATATATATTTTATAACTATTAGATGAATTTAATCCGTTAACTACCTCCATGAGTAATCACTGAGGCGTATGACATTTTTTGCCTAAAGTAGGCTTCATACTAGCGGGTTAAACAGCTTGGCCTGACTTTTTGATGTATTCTCACATTTGGCAATGCAAAGCTACACATTACCAAATCTAGATTTGATAATAAGTAAATGGCGTTAAATCTACAACTTACAAAACGAGTTAGTGTAATTTTGGTTCAGCCCAGGGAAAGCTGCTTCACTGCCATGTTTTTTCAGCAATGCAAGGAACTATGTGTAAAATACCGTAATCCTTGGCAGAATATTTGCTTTTCTAACAGTAAACTAAAATCTCGTTGCTAAATGTTACGCAATTTTACATAGTTTATTCCTTGCATTACCCTATGTAACAAGCACATATTTTATAAGCTGGCTCACCAACCCCTAAGCCAGCCTGTATTGTGGACAAACACTCCCAAATTTTCATTAGAAAATTGCAGTCTGTTAACAGCTCCAGCTTTTCTTAATCAGCAATGTCTTGTTTCAGTAATTTACATTTCTTTGTATAGTTAAGAATGAACGCTATCCTTCCAGACTAGCTGGATATAAGATACCAGCAAAACTATATACATTTAAAGTAAAATTTAACCCATTACTCACTGATAGTATACAACTTATGCTGTTGGTCAAGCCTGCAATGCACAATCCACTGTAGACTTTATCACCAGCATCTGAAGTGTTGGACAGTATGTATTTATTGACCTGTACTGCAGTATGAAAATGCAGTGTTCAGAAAGGCAGTCTCCAAGAGTCTTTTACATTTTTTAACGTATGAGTGATTGTATTAGATCAGCAATAAGGAATCTGTAATCTTAAACATGAATAAAATGCTATCAAATAAATCTGTTAAGTGTATTGTTTCTTTAAGCGCAACTGGCAAAATAAAAAAATTAAATGATGCAGTCTATTAGTGTGTCTTGAGAAAACATTTTTAAGTTGTGGAGAGTGAGGAAGGGTTAGACCCTCTGTCAAGTTTACGGTTTGTGACCCATTTTGGGAGTGTCACCCTTGTTTGTCCTGGTGACAAATAGAAAGGTGAAAGACAACATTTTTGTTGTGAGGAAACAGATTCCAGCTAAATCTGAGGAACATTTCCTATTCCTGGTGTCTGACAGGAAGTGAAGGGGAAAAAACTGGCAGGGGTTTAAACCCTATTCTTTCCAAAATTGAAAAAATGGCTATACATACACTTTAAAGCATAACTCCACTTTTGTTGAAAATGAACATTCCCCTCTGGGTGATCTATGAATATTGCAAGGATTTTAACAAACTTTATTGCAGTTTGCACCCTTTTTGTATTGAAGAAATCACTGTTTCTCTGTGTCTATTTGGGAAAGTAAGTAATGGGAGTGCTTTCATAATTCGCTGCAGGGCACTAATGAGGAAAGCTGCTGGGCCTGCATCCCTTTTAGATGTGTTCCTATTTGGAGTATCTCACCAAAAATTACATTTTTGTTACAGGGGATGCCTGAAATCTGACTTTTATCTTGGTGCAGACTTCTGGAAAAATATGTGAGCCAATCACACAAGCGTGAAATGTTTCTGGGGGCGTTCTATAGACCTGTGTACAGAACACCTCCAGGTAGCCATTGCATTGCATTTTTAGAAATTACACGTTAGTTTTTGTCTAACAACTTACAAAATTAGACATGTTCCTAATGGGAATATCTCACCAAAAATTACATTTTTGTTACAGTGGATGCCTGTCACACAAGCGGGAAATGATGTTTCTGGGGGTGTACTGTACACATTTTGTGTACACCCCTCCAGGTAGCCATATTGTATTGCATATTTATAAAATTACAGTGGCTGCAGATTGAAAAAAGGTCACTTTTAATAACATTCAATTACAATATGACTTGTGTCGCAATTGTATACACTATTTATTTTTTTTATTTCCTATCCCCCCCTCACGAAAATTGAGTTACCATTTAAGCACCTTTTAGCATTAACACAGCATTTATTTTTTCTGAGTGCCCCTCTGTAATATTTTATCTATTACTTGGTGGTCTTGTCAGTTGAATGGTTTAACAGGTAATGTATCAGGCCAAGCTGTTGAGCAAAGGTGGCAGTTAGAGGTTGGGACAGATCATTTTGCACTGGCAGGGATACCTACTGCTTCATAGGAGTGTTCTGTAGTATGGACTAGGTACACAATGCAATACCATGTTTCAACAATGAGGCTCACAAAAAAAAGAGTTAAAGCTGAACTCCAGGGGTGCGTGTAAAAAATAAAAAAAAAAACCTTGTTTCCTCCCTTTGCACTGCAAGAGTCTGAGTAGAGAAATAGGCTGTAATTGCCATTCATTGTGAGATACTTAATTCTGAATCAAGGAATATACTACTGCCTCTCAGAGGAGTAGACCCTAGCAGACAATGCTGTTGGCCAGATATAATTCCTCCCACTCCCGTCAGGCTTCAGTTTTATGTTGGTGTCTTGGGAGAATGGACATCTACTCTAAGAGAAGCAAATCCCTTTCCACGTGACCTTTTTCTGCTTTTATTAAAAAAACCTTTTACTTTGCAGGTCACAGGGAAGTTCATATTCATGACTACTTGGGTTATGCTGTCGCATTCAGGTGAATTGTCACTGGCCAAAAAAATGCAGGAATCCCCTCCCAGCTCAGCTAAGCCTCAGTTTTTAGCTAGTGTCTCAAGTTCTTTCATGGGCTTTGCTTCAAATATATCCTATTCTGGCCTTATCTGTTCAGGTACTATGGGCCACAGGCTAAGAGACTGGACCTGGGCTTTACAGGGATGGTCTTTTTGCTATCTCTGGTGTACAGTTTATCTGGTGAACTCGCTGGCAGGGTGTTCTACAGGTCCCTCTACACCGCACCCCACACACACACACACACTCCCCGCCATGGTGTTCCCTGTGCTTTGCAACTTTTTTCTGGGCAGTTTTTACTTGGGACGCAATTTAGCAATGGCAGAACACATAAAGGAGGTGGCCCTGCTTGGCACGCATTTGATCACGTACAGTATATCTGGAAAGTTATTACAGCACTCTTTCCACATTTTGTTATGTTAAGCCTTATTCCAAAATTGATTAAATTCATTATTTTCCTCAATTCTTTCAACAATTCCCCATAATAACTTGAAAGAAGTTTGTTTGAAATCGTTGCAAATTTATTAAAAATAAAAAAAAAACACGTACATAAGTATTCAGCCATTGCGCAATACTTTGTTGAAGCATCTTTGGCACCAATTAGAGCCTCAAGTCTTGAGTATGATGCTACAAGCTTGGCACATCTGTTTTTGGGCAGTTTCTCCCATTCTTCTTTGCAGGACCTCTGAAGCCCCATCAGGTTGGATGGGGAGTGTTGGTGCACAGCCGTTTTCAGATCCCTCCAGAGATGTTCAATCAGGTTCAAGTCTGGGCTCTGGCTGTGGGCCACTCAAGGACATTCAAAGAGTTGTCCTGTAGTCACTCCTTTGTTATCTTGGCTGTGTGCTTGGGGTTGTTGTCCTGTTGGAAGACGAACCTTCGCCCCAGTCTGAGGTCCAAAGCTCTCTGGAGCAGGTTTTCATCAAGGATGTCTGTACATTGCGGCATTCATCTTTCCCTCGATCCTGACTAGTCTCCCAGTTCCTGCTGCTGATAAACATCACCAAAGCATGCTTCACTGAATGGATGATATTGGCCCGGTGATGAGCGGTGCCTGGTTTCTTCCAGACACGACGCATGCCATTCAGGCCAAAGAATAAAATCTTTGTTTCATCAAACCAGAGAATTTTGTTTCTCTTTGTCAGTCCTTCAGGTGCCTTTTTGCAAACTCCAGACGGGCTGTCATGTGCCTTTTACTGAGGAGTGGCTTCCGTCTGACCACTCTACCATAAAGGCCTGATTGGTAGAGTGTTGCAGAGATGGTGGTTCTTCTGGTAGGTTCTCCTCTCTCCACAGAGAAATACTGGAGCTCTGTCAGAGTGACAATCTGGTTCTTGGTCACCTCCCTGGCTAAGGCCCCTCTCCCCTGATCAGTGGCCCGCTACAGGAAGATTCCTGGTGGTTCCAAACGTCTTCCATTTACGGATGATGGTGACCACTGTGCTCATTGAGACCTTCAATGCTGCAAAAAAAATTTCTTTACCCTTCCCCAGATCTGTGCCTCAATACAATCCTATCTCGGAGCTCTACAGACAATTCCTTGGACTTCATGGCTTGGTTTGTGCTCTGACATGCACTGTTAAAGTGTTACTAAACCCACAACGGTAAAATCAGTCTGTATAGGCAGAATAGCATACTTGTAATACTCACTGTAGAACTTAAGGGGTTAATCTTCTGTATTGTGTAAAAAGGCTTTTTGATCCTCTATGCACAGATCCTCCTTCTCCTGCAGGGTCTCTTTTGGCAAGGCCAGATAAGACAGTGAGGGGGTAGTAAAGCTGCACATGCTCAGTTTGGTCTCTATTGCTGGAGAGAACAGTTTCATGCTGAGCTTTTCAGGTCACATGATATTGACATCGCCTATTTCGATGTGTATACAGATCGATCCTAAATGACAGCCCAGTCCCTCCCTCCTCCTCCTTGCCCAGTAACTAAAAAAACAATGTGTGGGATGTCGCATCTTGATTCATGGATGATCCGCGACCCATAACAGCATGGGGACACAGGCTGTAGTGGAAATCTACCTGAACACTCAGCACTTGGGCAAACCCTGCAGTTTATCACGTGACCAAGGTATACAGATCAGCCAAAAAGGTATATAGTGGCAGTATTTTAATGTGAAAAGATGATTAGTAACACTTTTTTTCATTGTGGGACCTTATAAAGACAGGTGTGTGTCTTTCCAAATCATGCCCAATCAACTGAATTTGCCACAGGTGGACTCAAAGTTGTAGAAACATCTCAGTGATGATCAATGGAAACGGAATGCTTTAGAGCTAAATTTTGAGTGTCATGGCAAAGGCTGTGAGTACTTAAGTACATGTGGTGGTCTTCTTTTTTTTTTTTTATTTATAAATTTGCAAATATTTCAAACCTTCACATTGTTGTTATGGGACATTTGTAGAATTTTGAGTAAAATTAGTTTAATCCATTTTAGAATAAAGGCTGTTACATAAAATGTGGAAAAAGTGAAGCGCTGTGAATACTTTCTGGATGCACTGTACATCTACTATTTTTAGCCACGCCCTGGGCACAGTACACATGCATTGCAGCTTCTAAGCCTACACAACATGGATACCACTGGCACACTGCTCTGAAAGCTTGCTCTTTCTGCCTCTGGCTCTGTAGAGCAGTTTTCACAGCTTCCCTATTTCAGGCACAGCAAGTATTGGGACTTTACTAGGTATAACTGCAACATAGGTGTTCTGGATTAGGCTGAAACCCCTCTCTGCTTGGGGGCTGCTTTCCTCTGGTTCACGGGCTGTTTTTAACTCTCAGCAAACCATGGCTTCAAGCAGGTAGAGAGGTTTGGAGACAGACATTGGCATGGGCTTTCAAATCCCTGTATTAGGGAGGAGCCACTGGAAAGTTTGACGTGTGATGGCTCCAAAGGGTTTCCTTGGTTCTGAATCCCTACCCTTTTCTGTTATTTTCACTGTTTCAGGGGTAGAATCCTTTACTTTGGGTCAAGGGAGGAATTTTCTGCAACCATATTTGGACCCAGCTCTTAAGGTTCTTGCTGGCATGGAATGCAAATGTGGGTGCTCTGTTCTACTTTTTAGTGAGGGTGAGAAGTTGGAGGAAATTCATCAGAATGAGGAAGAAATATAAGCTGCTGAGGATCAGCAATCCTCTGTAGACGAGTCCTCCCTGAAGAAATCATAGGGTCCAGGGCTTTCTCAGACGTAGATGACCATGGTGGGCATTCTGGCAGATATGGTACGCACTAACCTTAAGCTACCACTGCCGAAAGTCCTTTGCAGTACACAAACACAAGAAGTGATGCATGCAGATCAGGTTCACCTAGAGATGTTTTCACCTCTAAAGCATTTTGCACACCAGTACCCCATGGAGGAGGAATTCTACAAGAAATATGGCTCTTCAGCTGTTGACCTGGCTATTTCCTACTTGAACAAGAAAGTGTTGGTCGGTGGAACGTCCTTTCAAAAACCAGTTGAGAGGCTACCCTTTGAGGGCAAACTCCTTGTTTAGACCATCTTTGGGTGCCTGCATTCAGGAAGTCTCTGCAGTTTCCTGAAGGTAGAAAAATTCAGAATGAAGTCCACCCAGTTTGTGATTGCTTCACTTCATCATAGGCTTTTGGCATCAGTGGATATCAAGGATGCTTACCTACACATCCTGATTTGCAGACCTCACTGATGGTTTCTGGGGAGATTTGGCTGGGTACTGAGCCTTCATAAGTTGGCCTTGGTTCCAACACAATGTCTTGAGTACTTAGATTTAGTACTGAACATGGCATGGGCGAAAGTACTGCTTTTGCAGGGGAAATGCCTGTCTCTTCAAGCTTAGGTGGAGTCCCTGAGGTTATTGGAAAGTCCCTGAATTTGCACCTGCATGAAGGTTCTGGAGAAGAAGGTAGCTGCTTTCTAATGTGGTCTCCTATTCTCAATTTCACTCCAAAGCATTGCAGCTCAATAGCCTGTCTCTATAGGACAAACATCAAGAGTCCTTAGTGCTGCCAGTGCATCTGACCCCCAAGACCAGGTCAGCTCTGGATTATAATGATGGCTATCCATGTGACATCAATTCTGATTAATTGGAAGGCCTTGGTGACAAATGCCAGGTTGTTGAGCTGGGGAGGTGTTCTAGAGAACCCCTCAATTCGGGGAATGTGGTAGTATGGCATACGTCTACTATGAAGGAGGAACAAGAAGTTGTAATCCTCAGGAGGAAACAGACCTGATACTGTCTTGGGCAGAACTGCACATTTCAGACCTTTTTGCCACGTGCATTCCCAACATGGCAAATTGTCAGGTGGGCTTTCTCAGCCATCAGCAGTAGAGATGGGCTCGGGTGTGTTCGGGATACCACCTGCCCGATCACGAAATGTCTCACTGCCTGTGATTAGCCGTGTGCGGGGTCTGCTTCCTAATGGGATCCCGAACATGCCCGAGCCCATTCCTAGTCAGCAGTTATGAATGGTCCATTCTCCCAGTTTTATGTATTTGCAGAAATTTGTCTGGAGGATGCCAAATGCAGATCTCTTGGCTTCCAGATTCAACAACAAACTGGACAGATTAATGTATCAAACCAGGGATCCTCAAGCATTTGTGATGTTCTCGGACCACTTTTTCCTGATCTATATCTTCCCTCCACTGCAGCTTCTTCCTTGTCTGTTCTGCAAGATAAGTGAAGGGTGTTCAGTGATTCTGACTTTACCTGCTTGGCTAAGAACATAGTATGCAGACATTGTAAATCTCTTGGCAGACGAGCCTCAAGCTTTTGGACGTCCAAGGCTAACTGAAGTTTATAGCTTCATTATTTATTTATTTTTTTTGTCAACAAAAAAGGTTTTTATTAATGAGAACACAAGGCATTACATGGTACATATTGCATCCGTATGACATATAAAGACATAAAAATAAAATAGCAGTCTTAATTCTCACATCAACATAAGAGTGGCGTTAACTGTAAAGCCAATACTGCTAACATACAACCAAAAAACATTGCCTAGTGCCCACTCAATAAAGAAACAAAATTAAAAGTAAAGTGTTAGACCAATCATTGATATACCATTAGGGGTTTAAATCTGTCAATCATGCAAATCATTAGTACTAGTATTAGTACGTCACATCTTTCCATACAGTATAAGGCTCCAGGAACAGCACCACAGACCCAGTTATCCCATCAGCAGCCTATCCAGGGCCAATTGTGGTGGTGCCACCTCTTGGGAACTTGACCAGCTCTGCTAGATGTTGGTACATTTTTTTGGCGATTTTCTATTATATGTATTTTTTTTTTTTCCCGGGGTGCGTGTCAATAGCCATAAAGGGGCAATCGGCTTCCTGGCTAAGTATAGGAGTCTTGTGAGGGCAATGTGTATACCAAGGGGAGATATAGGTCTTCATCTAGGCTACCTAGTAAACAATTTTGAGGTTCCACTGCTAGCTGAACTTGGTAAACACTGTTTATTCTGGTGACAACGCAATTCCAGTACCTCACTAGCTTGGGGCATCGCCAGAGCATATAAGTGAGATCACCGGGGTGGGCATGGCATTTGGGACATATAGAGGAATCGCGCCTACCCCATTTATGTAGCTGCACAGGAGTGCGGTATACCCTGTGCAGTATGAACAGGTGGGACAGTCTTTTTTTGCCGCTGATACTGATACCAAGGGGCCACTGCCTGGATTTGACTCCACTGCTCACCATCGATGGGGCCAACATCTCGCTCCCACTCCTCCCTATATGGTAACAAGTCAGGGGCCTGTATGTGTGATAATAGGTGGATATAGATTTTAGAGATGATTCCCTTCTTCTCTGGGTCAGTATATGGACTCAAGGAACGTGGCTTCTTCTAGTTGCAAATTAGATTGTCTACTCCGATATCTAATGGCATGTTGTAGTTGTATATATTGAAAGCGGTGGCCTTTGAGTGCAGGGAATTCGCTCAGTAATTGGGTAAACGGCTTTAAGACAGGTCCATCAAGTATTTGGGTGAGGAATCTAACCCCCGCCTATTCCCAGATGGACCGGTTGGGTACCCTGGTCAAGTCTGTGTAAAATGTTTAACAGCTGTGGTGCCCAGATCATTTTTATGAGATTTACGTGACCAGTCACCGACAGTGGTAGTCTACTCCAACTGGCCTGCTTCTGTTGGAACTTTTGTAGTATGGGTTTAGAGCTATGTAGTCCCATGTGGCTCCAGTCACCACTATTCCCAAGTACTTAAATGAGGAAACCACTTGTATGTGAGATACGTCCTCCGTCAAAGGTGCCGTAATGGATCCAGTGGCAACAGAGCCAACCTTTGCCAGTTAATGGTATCCCCCAAGTACAGCAGGGTGTCATCTGCATACAAGGAAATCTTTTCCATTCCCTGTCTTCTGCGGAAGCCCACGATGCCAGGGGAGGCCTGTACCATAGCCGCCAGAGGCTCCAGTGCAAGGGCAAAGAGCAGGGATGACACCCCTGCCGTGTACCACAAAACAAAGGGAAGGGCTCTGATAGGGTGTCATTAATCCTCACCCTGGCTATCGGGGCAGCATACAAAAGCTGTACCCAGGAGATAAATTTATCGCCCAGACCAAAGCGCTGCAAAACCTCCCATAAATATTTCCACTCCACTCTGTCGAAGGCTTTGGCAGCGTCGAGAGAAAAGATGGCTCTATTGCCAGGGCTATCTACTGGGCTTTGAGTGTTAAGGAACAATCTTTGAATGTTCAATGCCGTAGATCTAGTAGGAATGAAGCTGGACTAGTCAGTGGACCAGCCCTGCCACAACTCCCGAAAGTCTGGTGGCTAATACTCGTGCCAATAATTTGACATCTGCATTGAGCAGAGAGGCCTATAGGAGTCCGGTTGTAATGGGTCCTTTCCCGGCTTTGAAATCACTATAAAAATAGCCTCATTTATGGAGGCGGGTAAACTACCTTCCTGAAGGGCATTGTTTAGGGTTTTTAATAGATTAAGAGAGTGTCCCCGTATTTCCCGTACGTTTCTGTGGGTAGGCTGTCGGCTCCCAGGGTTTTTTTAATAGCCATCTGTGCTACCGCCAATGACAATTCCTCCAGCTTCAGTGGTGCATTAAGGGCAGCAAGTCCCTGTTGTGACAGCTGGGGGAGCGAGCACTGGTCCAGAAAGTGGGCCAGTTCCTCGTGTGTGGTATGTACCTTAGATGTGTAAAGGTCCTTGAAGAGTGAAAACATGTCAGGTATGTGGGTCTGGTCAGTAACTGTCACCCCGTCTGCATTTTGGATGGCCTCTATATGAGTCGTGCTCTGCTGGGCTTTAGCTATCATAGCCAGTAGGTGACCTGTGTTTTCCCCTTCGTTAAAATATTTTTGCTGCAAGAAGAACCTCTTGTTCCCCGCTGCAGTGGTGGAAGCTTGTTGATATAGGGCTTGTGCTTCCTGCCATCTATGCTCCGACTCTGAAGGGGGGGCAGCAATGTACCTCTCCTCCGCCCTGATTCTCCCACTCTTTAGTTTTAAGGGTGTTAATCTGCTTGATGAGCAGGCCCCTAAGGTGAGCTTTCAGGGTGTCCCAGACCACCGCATGCCCGGCCGTGTTATGGTTAAAACGCACAAACTCTGCCAGAGCCCAGGGAATGGGATCAGAGCTCGGAAAGATTGTGAACCAGAAGGGGTTTACCTTCCAGAGCTTACATTGTGGATTTGTTGAGATTATTATACTAGCACTTACAAGGGAGTGATCCGATATGTTACGTGGAGCATATTTCACAGAGTGCATGTGCCAAATCATTAGTTAGACCTAAATCTATGCAGGATAGGCATTTGTATGATGCTGAGTAACACTGCAAAGTAGGATTCTGGTCCCTCCACACATCTCGCAGACTAATTTCAGTTAGAAATTTAGCAAAGGGGGTGGGGCGCACTACCAGGTCTGGATGGGAATTTATCTATTTGTTTTATCCATTACATAATTATAATCTCCCAACATCCAGACAGGGACGTTGGGGTATGAGGCCATGAATTGGGCCAAATGTGTCAGACTGTCAAAGGAGAAGGGTGGAGGGACATAAATATTTGCAACTATACATGTCAACCCTGTCAGTTTGCAAAGTAAAGAGATATGCTGTCCCTGATCGTCAATCAGGGAGTGCAGTAGTTGAAAGTTGACCGTCCGTGAAATAAATATGCTGACGCCTCTCGAGTAAGCTGTGTGGATGGAGTGGAACTGGGTAGGGTAACCACGGCTTTTGAGTGTAGATATGGAGTTGTCCTGCAGGCGAGTTTCCTGCAGGCATACCACTGAGGGCTTGTGAGCCTTAACCGTGGAGAAAAATGCCACCCATTTCACTCCATCTCCCAGCCCCCTCACATTCCATGAGACTATAGTGCAAACATTAGACATAACAATGCATATTGGTAATCATTGAAAGGAAGCCATGCCAGGTGCAGAGGTTCACCAAGGGGCACTCCAGGTTTCCACCTGGCAGCTTTAAAAAAAACCTGGTGTTCCAGGTAGAGTACAGGTGAGTGACGGCATCTGCCACATAGATACATCTCCGGTTAGTAAATCAGAAAAATATATTAAACTATTCACTCTGCCAACAGCAGAGGTCAGTGTGAACAAAAAAACACCACACAGTGTGAAACCAAAAAAAAAAAATAGGGGTAGGAAAAAAGTTTGCGCATCCTGTAAACAGTAAGGAAGCTTGGTAGAAAAAAACATGTCCACGCAGGCCACGCAGGCAACATCTCAGTTCAACTCCGATTCAAAGGGACTTGCGAATCCAAATCATCACTAAAAAGACATGCATGTAACATTCGTCTTCCTCTCTGCCTGTCAGGAATGTTGAAGAGAAGGGTTAGTATGTCCAAATCTCCTTACATGGCATCCACTTCACCCAGTAGAAAGAGGGAAAAAGGCAAATCGCCATCAGGCCATAGGTGCTGGTGCTCTCTTGAAGGTGTGCTCCACATGATGCACCCACATAAATGCATTGGCAGGGTTATCAAAAAACTGCGTTTCGCGTTTGGCAGGGTACAACATGGCATATGCGACCTCATATTTGCAGAGACTCTTCTTAACTTCAGTGAACTTGGCTCTGCGACTCTGTAGATCAGCAGAGAAATCCGGGTAGAAAGATATGCGAGCATTATCTATTCTTATAAGGGCACCTCTGGTTCTGGCTTGGTACAGTATGGCATCGCGGTCTTTAAAGTTCAGCATTTTGAACAGGGACGGCCTGGAGGTTCACCAGGTTTAGGCAGCCTAGGTGGGACTCTGTGAGCACGCTCCACCGCAAACATGGAAGAAAAAGAATCTTTGCTGAAAGTGTTCGTCAGCCAGTTCTCAATAAATGCCCCAGGATTTTTGCCCTCAGCCCTCACTGGTATGCCTACCGCGCGGACATTATTGCGTCTGTCTATTTTCCATGTCTTCTAAATGGGCTGTGTGGCCAGTAAGAATAGATTGCATATGGTGGACTTCCCTCTGCAGGGGGGGCAACATCAGCCTCTACATTGCTCACTCTGTCTTCC
The DNA here is from genome assembly GCF_042186555.1 of Aquarana catesbeiana. Classification (NCBI taxonomy): domain Eukaryota; kingdom Metazoa; phylum Chordata; class Amphibia; order Anura; family Ranidae; genus Aquarana; species Aquarana catesbeiana. The sequence goes on from NC_133326.1 coordinate 141,834,472, forward strand.
AGTGCAGCCGTGCGATCACGCAGCTTCTGCATGTCCTGTCTAACCATATTCAAATCCAGTTTCACTCCTTCAATCTCATTAGTTAGTGTATTAATAGATATGTTGCAGGAGGTTACAGCTGCAAAAATGTCCCTCAGGGTTGGTTCAGGGGTCTGTCCTGATCTGTCAGGGCCCTGGGAACAATATTAGGAGCAGGTGTACTTACTGCATCCCATGAGGAGGTCTGTTCTGCATCCTCCGGCCATGCCTCTTCCAGGGCCTCTGCAGGGGAGTCCAGATCAGAGGTATGCATGAGCTATGAGGGTATTTTAGGTAGGCCACCCTTCCCTAGAGTGCTGCAGAACATCCGCATGGCTGCCTCCTTGGCCGAACGCTGGGTCCATGCGCCATCTTGGCCTCCATGCTCTGTGGCTTGCAGAGTATCCTTGCCGCCTTTACGGGACATGTCCGCTGCCGGTTTGTGGAGAAAACTGCACTGCAGGTACGGGGATGAGGAGTGGGACTCTCTGGTGTAGATGGGGGGGGGTCATGTAGGCACGTCAGGATAGTGTTAGCAGGGTAAATGCTTGGGTTTTCGGCTATTCCATCAGCCGCAAGCCACGCCCCCCCCACAACTTAATTTAGACACTCTGATTCCCTGTATGTTCTGCCTTAGGGTTCTCATAAGGGTTAGGCTGCTTCTCGATCCACTATTGCTACATCCGTGGCCAAAAGTTTTGGAAATGACACATTAATTTTCACAAAGTTTGCTGCCTCAGTTTTTATTATGGCAATTTGCATATACTCCAAAATGTTATGAAGAGTGATTAGATGAATTGCAAAGTCCCTCTTCACCATGAAAATTAATTTAATCCCATAAACACCTGCATTTGTGAAGACGGCTTCAGGGTGCCTAAAAAAGTCCAGCAAGCGCCAGGACCGTCTCCTACAGTTGATTCAGCTGCCGGATTAGGGCACCACCAGGCTAGAGCTTGCTCAGAAATGGCAGCAGGCAGGTGTGAGTGCATCTGCACGCACAGTGAGGAGAAGACTTTTGGAGGATGGCCTTGTGTCAAGAAGGGAAGCAAGGAAGCCACTTCTCTTCAGGAAAAACATCAGGAGCAAAATGTACAGGGATTGGACTGCTGAAGACTGGGGTAAAGTCATTTTCTCTGATGAATCCCCTTGACTGTTTGGGGCATCTGGGGCAAAAAAACTTGTTCAGAGAAGAAAAGGTGAGTGCTACCATGAGTCCTGTCATGCCAACAGTAAAGCATTCTGAGACCATGTGTCGGTTTGCTTCTCAGCCAAGGGAGTGGGCTCACTCACATTTTTGCCTAAGAACACAGCTATGAATAAAGAATGGTGCAATAACATCCTCCGAGAGCAACTTCTCCCAACCTTCCAAGAACAGTTTGGTGACAAACAATGCTCTTTGCAGCATGATGGAGCACCTTGCCACAAGGCAAAAGTGAAAACGAATTGGCTTGGGGAACAAAACATCAATGTTTCAGGTCCATGGCCAGGATAGTCATCAGCTGGATCGAGAAGGAGGCTTGGTTAACAGTACAGGAAGGGCTCCATGTAAGGGCTGAAATACACTCTGTGGACTCAGAAAACAATGCCTAAGATGGTGCTGCCTTACCCCTGGAAACAAGATTTTTTTTTTTTAAAGTTTCTTTAAAAAGTAATATGTGATTTGGGCTGGATTACAGTGGCTATAGTTTGATAATTACCTATTATAATGGACTAAATGAAAAGAAGCATCACTGTGTGACAGTATACTTCCTCTTTAAATAAATCAAGGGGTTGACCAATTGGATCCATTTGAAAAACAGCCTTTATGCTTAAATGGAACCCGAGCCTCGAAAAGAAGCAAGGATCCTGCAAGGTTTTGCCTGGACCCTGCGTAGTGGAATCATGGACACCACAGAGCTAAGGCATTCCTGCAGGGAGCTGTACAGGTCCAAGGGAGTGGACCCTAAAACATGAAAGGGTACCCAGTCCTTGAAGGTCCCAAAGTGACGGAACCATCCGTGATGGGTGAAGATTGGGCTCTTAGTTTCTAAGGCTGCCCTGCGTCTGGACGAGTAAGTGAAACACCCTTATTTACTTATTGTGGGGTGCCCCAGTGGTTGTAACAACCACTGGGGCACCCCACAATAAGTAAATAAGGGTACCCCACTGGGGCACCCTTATTTACTTATTGTGGGGTGCCCCAGTGGTTGTTACAACCAGTCAAGCTAGTTAGAGGCATGATATCTGTGTGCGGTGACCCCAGGGGAGAGTTTGGGCTAGCTGTGGGTGTTTGCAAAGAGTAGCTTTTTTTTTTTTCCCCTGTTGGCTATTTTTTCTTATGGTTCGCGCACGAGTGTGCGCCATTTCGCATTTGGTTCGCCATGGTGCACGTCCATTTGGCAAAGCGCACGAGTGTTCTCGGCCATGGGGCACGTGGCTTCGCCACAAGCGTGCGTACATGGAGCCGCACCGGTCCTGGTGCCTGATCTTGGCACGCAAAGATTTGCATCATATGTAAATACAGCCGCGCCCATTCGGGACTGCACATGTGCATGTGCACGCATGCGTGGAACATCCCGGCGCACAGACAGCTTATTTAAGCTGAGTATGGCAGACATGCTGTGGGACACATCCAGGGGACAGCTGTGGGACACAGAGCAGGCTCTGAACCAGTCATTTTCAGCGGTTCATTTCTCCTTACCCAAGTCATGTGAGTCTCCAAGTGTTGTTTGGCAGACTAAGGTGCTTAGCAGGATTGTTGCAAAAGGGCTTGGTGAGCTCTTTTAAAGGGTCTTCCTTCTGGGGTATGTAAACTCAGGTACTCCCTTTTTGTGACCTGCAATGTCTTCAAAAAAGAGGAGCGGGGCTAACACTACAGCAAAGGGCACATCTATGTTGTCAGCTCCTGAGGAGCCTAGTCAAAAACCTAGTGTTGTATCCCCTGGAAGACCAGCGACTTCTGGGCAGTCTGAGCCGCTGCGCCTGTTTGCTATTGTGCCTACGGTCAATGCTGCTGCTTCTGCCTTTATCTACAGGGATGATCTGTCCTCAGCCATAGCCGGGTTAGAGAACAGGATTGCTGGCATGATTGTCTCTGTCTCACAGGGTGGTAAGAAGCGTGACAGATCCCCCTCCCCTGAGCCTCCTATCTTGGAGCAGGAATGGGTTGATGCTGGGGAAGAGCTAAATGCCAAGAATTCTGTGGAGGACCTGGCAGATGAGTCTGCTTCTGAGCAATCTGGGCCAGATGATGTCCAGTTGGTATTGGCCTCTCAGTCGCAGAGACTTTTGATCCAGACCCTTACCAAGATGGTTCGTTTTGCCTTTAAGTTGCCTCCTGCAGAGGTTTCTGAGCCCCCCCTGGTCCTCTTTGGGGTCCCTGAGGCCGCACAGGCTTTCCCCTTGCACCCACTGTTGGAACAAGTGGTGTATGCCAATTGGGAACATCCTGACAAGATATTTGTTCCTCCTTAAAGGTTTTCCCTTTTATATCCCATGGAGGAAAGTTTAAGAAGTGGAGCACCCAGCTGTAGATGCGGCAGTCTCTTCCTTAAATAAGAACTTGTCCAGTGGATAACACACAGGGCTTGAAGGACCCTGTTGCCAAGAAACTAGAGTCACTATTAAGGGCTTCCTTTTCCTTGGCCAGTTCAGCTATTCAGTCGGCTGTTGCAGCAATTGGAGTTGGACAGTCCTTAAAGCAGGGGTAGGCAACCTCGGCCTTCCAGCTGTGGTTAAACTACAAGTTCCATGCAAGACCCTGACAATCGCAGGTATGACTCCTAGAGGCAGAGACATGATGGGATTTGTAGTTTCACCACAGTTGGAGTGCCGAGGTTGCCTACCCCTGCCTTAAAGGATTAGGTCAGTCTGCTTGACATGCCTAATCAAGAGGATGATCTTGCTGAAAGCAGAGCAGATATACCTTGAGCGCTGTGTTTTTTGCTGTTGATGCCTTGGAGGATTCAATACAGCAGCTTTCTTATTGGGCTCTCCTGTCTGTACACATGCGCAGAATTTTGTGGCCTAAGAACTGGTCAGCTGAGCTTCCTTGTACGAAGTTATTGGCAGGGTTCCCCTTTCATGGGGAACGTTTGGAAATCTCTTTGATATATTTGTCCAAATCATCACCAGAGGGAGGAGCTCTCTACTTCCTGTGAAGAGAAGGACCAGGCATCCCTCGTTTAAAATCTCAGGGAACGCTTAATCAGGTGTCTCGGCGCCAAGCCAGTTTGGCCGCCAACAGGGCGTTAGAGCCAGGGGCAAGCGCCAGGGCTAGAAGAAACCCTGGGTCCAAAACTTCTAAACTCTGCACCAAGCCCTCCTTTTGAGGGGACACCCCCACTCTATCGGGTGGAGGGAGGGCTGCTGCACTTTGCGGACATTTGGAGAACAGTGGTTCAGGACAAGTGTGTCACCTCAACAGTATCCTGCGGTTACAAGCTGGAATTGCGAGGGGGTCTCCCTCAGAGGTTTCTAAGATCCAGTGTTCCCTCGGATCCTCCAAAGATAAACTTATTGTTTCAGGCACTAGATCATTTTATTGCATCAGGGAGTGATTATACAGGTTCCTGTGTCCAAAAGGGGCGCAGGGTTTTATTCAAACCTGTTCACAGTTCAAAAACCAAACTGGGACACAAGGCACATTTTGGATCCAAGATCCCTGAACCAGCATCTATTAATCCAGTCCTTCAGATGGAGTCTGTCCGCTCAGTAGTAGCCTCGCTCCAGATGGGAGACTTCTTAGTCTCCATTGATATCAAGGACGCGTATTTACATGTACCAATCTTTCAACATCATCGGAGGTTCCTGCAATTTGCAGTAGAGGAATGGCATTCCAATATGTGGCTTTGCCCTTCGGGCTTGCCACAGCACCCAGGGTGTTCACAAAGGTCCTAGCACCAGTACTGGGTCTTTTAAAGGGCCCAGGGAATCTTGGTGCTTGGGTACCTGGACGACCTCCTGCTAAGAGATCACTCACTACAGGCTCTAAAACAGCATAGCCTGCACAGTGCGGTATTTAGAAAGCTTGGGCTGGGTCATAAAAACTGAAAAGTCAGCCTTAAGACCAGCTCAGAGTCTGAAGTATTTAGGGCTGATCCTAAAAACGGTCCAGGCAAGGGTTTTTTTTTTTTTTGCCACCCGTAAGGATCTCTACCCTGAGGGATTAGGTGCATCAGATAAGGGGCACCAGACAACCCTTCATTCGGCTCTGTATGAGTCTTCTAGGAAGGATGGTGTCCTCCTTCGAGGCAGTGCCCTATGCCCAGTTATATTCCAGGCCTATACAACAAGACATCTTGTTGGCTAACAGGAGAGGGCAAGCCCTGCATTAACCCATGTTCTGATCTCCTCGGCTGCGCTTAAGCCTAACCTGGTGGTTGCAGGATCAGAACCTGCGAAAGCGAAGATCCTTCCTCCCGCTGTCTTGGAGAGTACTGACCACAGACGCCAGTCTCTTGGGCTGGGGAGCAACCCTAGAGGGGCCCAGGGGAGATGGTCAAGGGCAGAACATCAACATCCTGGAGTTGCGGGCAGTACCTTTGGCCCTACGGTCCTGGACTGTGGAGCTATCAGGGTTCAGTCTGACAATGCCATTGCAGTAGCTTATATAAACGACCAGGGCGGTACCAGGAGTCGTTCAGCTCAGGAAGAGTTGAACCACATATTGTCCAGGGCAGAGGGACATGTGCTGGTTCTATCGACAGTTCATATCCCAAGGGTAGAGCACTGGAAGGCAGATGATCTCAGCTGCCAGCAGATCTGCCTGGGGGAATGGTTCCTACACTACCACCAAAACTTTTATTTAAGGATAGCAATCACATGAAGCCATTTATTTTTTTTTATCCTTTTTAAATCATAATGATAACAGAAATCACCCAAATGGTCCTGATAAAAACTTTACATATACTGAAATGTTTGGTCTTTGTACAGACACAGAAGGTGGTACACACAGGTTAAAATGGCAATTAGAGGTTAATTTGCCACATATGTGGCTCTTTCAATCACAATTGGTGTTTGTAGAAGAATACATATCGGCCTAAACTGAGGGAAAAAAATGTGTATATATATATGTGTATATATATATGTGTATATATATAATATTTTGGGGATATTTATTATAGCAAAAAGTAAAAAATATTGCTTTTTTTTCAAAATTGTTGCACTTTTTTGTTTATAGCCCAAAAAATAAAAACCACAGAGGTGATCAAATACCACCAAAAGAAAGCTCTATTTGTGGGAAAAATGGGCATCAATTTTGTTTGGATGCAACGTCGCACGACCGCGCAATTGTCAGTTAACCACTTGACGACCGCCTCACGCCGATTTACGTCAGCAAGGTGGCACGGACAGGCAAAATCACGTACATATACGTGATTTGCCTTCCGCGGGTGGGGGGTCCGATCGGACCCCCCCCGGTGCCCGAGGCGGTCGTCTTTTCTCCCACGGCGATCGGAGATGAGGGGGAGGCCATCCGTTCGTGCCCCCCCCTCGCGATCGCCGCCGGCCAATGAGAACATTCCTTTGCTGATGTATGCTAAACAGCAGCAAAGGAAATGATGTCATCTCTCCTCGGCTCGGTAATTTCCGTTCCGGCCCGAGGAGAGAAGACAGGTATGTGAGTGCACAAACACTACACACACAGTAGAACATGCCAGGCACACAAAACACCCCGATCCCCCCCCCAATCACCCCCCCCCCTGTCACAAACTGACACCAGCAGTTTTTTTGTTTTTTTTTTGTGTTTTTCTGATTACTGCATTGGTGTCAGTTTGTGACAGTTACAGTGTTGGGACAGTTAGTATTACCCCCCTTTAGGTCTAGGATACCCCCCTAACCCCCCCTAATAAAGTTTTAACCCCTTGATCACCCCCTGTCACCAGTGTCACTAAGCGATCATTTTTCTGATCGCTGTATTAGTGTCGCTGGTGACGCTAGTTAGTGAGGTAAATATTTAGGTTCGCCGTCAGCGTTTTATAGCGACAGGGACCCCCATATACTATCTAATAAATGTTTTAACCCCTTGATTGCCCCCTAGTTAACCCTTTCACCACTGATCACCGTATAACTGTTACGGGTGACGCTGGTTAGTTTGTTTATTTTTTATAGTGTCAGGGCACCCGCCGTTTATTACCGAATAAAGGTTTAGCCCCCTGATCGCCCGGCGGTGATATGAGTCGCCCCAGGTAGCGTCAGATTAGCGCCAGTACCGCTAACACCCACGCCCTTAGTGGTATAGTATCTGATCGGATCAATATCTGATCCGATCAGATCTATACTAGCGTCCCCAGCAGTTTAGGGTTCCCAAAAACACAGTGTTAGCGGGATCAGCCCAGATACCTGCTAGCACCTGCGTTTTGCCCCTCCGCCCGGCCCAGCCCAAGTGCAGTATCGATCGATCACTGTCACTTACAAAACACTAAGCGCATAACTGCAGCGTTCGCAGAGTCAGGCCTGATCCCTGCGATCGCTAACAGTTTTTTTGGTAGTATTTTGGTGAACTGGCAAGCACCAGCCCCAGGCAGCGTCAGGTTAGCGCCAGTAGCGCTAACACCCACGCACGCACCGTACACCTCCCTTAGTGGTATAGTATCTGAACTGATCAATATCTGATCCGATCAGATCTATACTGGCGTCCCCAGCAGTTTAGGGTTCCCAAAAACGCAGTGTTAGCGGGATCAGCCCAGATACCTGCTAGCACCTGCATTCCGCCCCTCCGCCCAGCCCACCCAAGTGCAGTATCGATCGATCACTGTCACTTACAAAACACTAAACGCATAACTGCAGCGTTCGCAGAGTCAGGCCTGATCCCTGCGATCGCTAACAGTTTTTTTGGTAGCTTTTTATTGAACTGGCAAGCGCCAGCGGCCTAGTACACCCCGGTCGTAGTCAAACCAGCACTGCAGTAACACTTGGTGACGTGGCGAGTCCTATAAGTGCAGTTCAAGCTGGTGAGGTGGCAAGCACAAGTAGTGTCCCGCTGCCACCAAGAAGACAAACACAGGCCCGTCGTGCCCATAATGCCCTTCCTGCTGCATTCGCCAATCCTAATTGGGAACCCACCGCTTCTGCAGCGCCCGTACTTCCCCCATTCACATCCCCAACCAAATGCAGTCGGCTGCATGAGAGGCATTTTCTTTATGTCCTCCCGAGTACCCCTACCCAACGAACCCCCCCAAAAAAGATGTCGTGTCTGCAGCAAGCGCGGATATAGGCGTGACACCCGCTATTATTGTCCCTCCCTGTCCTGACAATCCTGGTCTTTGCATTGGTGAATGTTTTGAACGCTACCATTCACTAGTTGAGTATTAGCGTAGGGTACAGCATTGCACAGACTAGGCACACTTTCACAGGGTCTCCCAAGATGCCATCGCATTTTGAGAGACCCGAACCTGGAACCGGTTACCGTTATAAAAGTTACAGTTACAAAAAAAGTGTAAAAAAAAAAATGAAAGGAACAGTTTAAAAATAAGATAAAGCAAAAAAATAATAAAGAAAAAAGAAAAAAAAAAAAAGCACCCCTGTCGCCCCCTGCTCTCGCGCTAAGGCGAACGCAAACGGCGGTCTGTCGTCAAACGTAAACAGCAATTGCACCATGCATGTGAGGTATCGCCGCGAAGGTCAGATCGAGGGCAGTTATTTTTGCAGTAGACCTCCTCTGTAAATCTAAAGTGGTAACCTGTAAAGGCTTTTAAAGGCTTTTAAAAATGCATTTATTTTGTTGCCACTGCACGTTTGTGCGCAATTTTAAAGCATGTCATGTTTGGTATCCATGTACTCGGCCTAAGATCATCTTTTTTATTTCATCAAACATTTGGGCAATATAGTGTGTTTTAGTGCATTAAAATTTAAAAAAGTGTGTTTTTTCCCCAAAAAATGCGTTTGAAAAATCGCTGCGCAAATACTGTGTGAAAAAAAAAAAAATGAAACACCCACCATTTTAATCTGTAGGGCATTTGCTTTAAAAAAATATATAATGTTTGGGGGTTCAAAGTAATTTTTTTGCAAAAAAAAATAACTTTTTCATGTAAACAATGAGTGTCAGAAAGGGCTTTGTCTTTAAGTGGTTAGAAGAGTGGGTGATGTGTGACATAAGCTTCTAAATGTTGTGCATAAAATGCCAGGACAGTTCATAACCCCCCCAAATGACCCCATTTTGGAAAGTAGACACCCCAAGCTATTTGCTGAGAGGTATGTCGAGTCCATGGAATATTTTATATTGCAACACAAGTTGCGGGAAAGAGACAAATTTTTTTTTTTTTTTTTTTTTTTTTTTTTTTTTTTTTTTTTGCACAAAGTTGTCACTAAATGATATATTGCTCAAACATGCCATGGGAATATGTGAAATTACACCCTAAAATACATTCTGCTGCTTCTCCTGAGTATGGGGATACCACATGTGTGGGACTTTTTGGGAGCCTAGCCGCGTACGGGACCCCGAAAACCAAGCACCGCCTTCAGGCTTTCTAAGGGCGTGAATTTTTTATTTCACTCTTCACTGCCTATCACAGTTTCGGAGGCCATGGAAAGCCCAGGTGGCACAACCCCCCCCCCCCCCAAATGACCCCATTTTGGAAAGTAGACACCCAAAGCTATTTGCTGAGAGGTATAGTGAGTATTTTGCAGACCTCACTTTTTGTCACAAAGTTTTGAAAATTGAAAAAAAAAAAAAAAAAAAAGTTTTTTCTTGTCTTTCTTCATTTTCAAAAACAAATGAGAGCTGCAAAATACTCACCATGCCTCTCAGCAAATAGCTTGGGGTGTCTACTTTCCAAAATGGGGTCATTTGGGGGGGTTTTGTGCCACCTGGGCATTCCATGGCCTCCGAAACTGTGATAGGCAGTGAAGAGTGAAATCAAAAATTTTCACCCTTGGAAATCCTGAAGGCGGTGCTTGGTTTTCGGGGCCCCGTACGCGGCTAGGCTCCCAAAAAGTCCCACACGTGGTATCCCCATACTCAGGAGAAGCAGCTAAATGTATTTTGGGGTGCAATTCCACATATGCCCATGCCCTGTGTGAGCAATATATCATTTAGTGACAACTTTGTGCAAAAAAAAAAAAAAAAGTGTCACTTTCCCGCAACTTGTGTCAAAATATAAAATATTCCATGGACTCAATATGCCTCTCAGCAAATAGCTTGGGGTGTCTACTTTCCAAAATGGGGTCATTTGGGGGGATTTTGTGCCACCTGGGCATTCCATGGCCTCTGAAACTGTGATAGGCAGTGAAGAGTGAAATCAAAAATTTACACCCTTAGAAATCCTGAAGGCGGTGCTTGGTTTTCGGGGCCCCGTACGCGGCTAAGCTCCCAAAAAGTCCCACACATGTGGTATCCCCATACTCAGGAGAAGCAGCTGAATGTATTTTGGGGTGCAATTCCACATAGGCCCTTGGCCTGTGTGAGCAATATATCATTTAGTGACAACTTTTTGTAAATATTTTTTTTTTTTTTTTTTTGTCATTATTCAATCACTTGGGACAAAAAAAATAAATATTCAATGGGTTCAACATGCCTCTCAGCAATTTCCTTGGGGTGTCTACTTTCCAAAATGGGGTCATTTGGGGGGGGTTTGTACTGCCCTGCCATTTTAGCACCTCAAGAAATGACATAGGCAGTCATAAACTAAAAGCTGTGTAAATTACAGAAAATGTACTCTAGTTTGTAGACGCTACAACTTTTGCGCAAACCAATAAATATACACTTATTGACATTTTTTTTACCAAAGACATGTGGCCGAATACATTTTGGCTTAAATGTATGACTAAAATTTAGTTTATTGGATTTTTTTATAACAAAAAGTAGAAAATATCATTTTTTTTCAAAATTTTCGGTCTTTTTCCGTTTATAGCGCAAAAAATAAAAACTGCAGAGGTGATCAAATACCATCAAAAGAAAGCTCTATTTGTGGGAAGAAAAGGATGCAAATTTTGTTTGGGTACAGCATTGCATGACCGCGCAATTAGCAGTTAAAGCGACGCAGTGCCAAATTGGAAAAAGACCTCTGGTCCTTAGGCAGCATAATGGTCCGGGGCTCAAGTGGTTAAAGCAACGCAGTGCCGTATTGCAAAAAGTGCTCTGGTCAGGAAGGGGGTAAATTCTTCCGGGGCTGAAGTTGTCAAGGAGCACAATTCAATGATCCTTGAACAAAAAAGAGCTGCATGGTTGAGCTGCCAGAAGGAAGCCTTTACTGCGCCAATGCCACAAAAAAGCCAATGAAGCATGTCAAGGCGTTGTTGGGCATATTGTAACCAGGCTTTTTTGTGGAACTTTTACAGTAAAGGCTTCTTTCTGGCAACTTGACCATGCAGCTCTTTTTTGTTCAAGTATTATCGTATTGTGCTCCTTTAAAAACAACTACGCTGTCTTTTTGGAGAGCAGCCTGTATTTCTCCTGCGGTTACCTGTGGGTTTTTCTTTGTATCCTGAGCAATTCTTCTGCCAGTTGTGGCTGCAATCTTTCTTGGCCCACCTGACCTTGGCCCCTAATTTTCTTCTTAAGTCATTGAACAGTATTAACTGGCATATTCAAGGCTTTGGATATCTTTATATAAAAACGTGAGCAGCGCTGTGAAGAGTGAATACAATATATGGATAAATATAAGCCGAGGATCTGTGATGGATCCAAAGAATGAACAATATGAGTGCCAAAAAACATAAAAGGGTGGTAAAAATTAGTCCCAACAGTGAAAAATAGAAATAATGAAGACTCAGTGAATGGAATCATCCAAACAGTGTTCAGACCAAATGAAAGTGAGGTTAATCGATCACACAGACAGCTACTTGTGAGAAGATCCACCACCGTTTGTGCTCAACGCTTACCAGATGGTCTGACACTCAATGGTAAGTAACGACACACCACGGCTTCTCAGTGAAGGGCCAGAAACACACAGGGTTGCTCCATCCAATAGGGCGATCAGTTGGCAGGACCCAAAAAAATAATAATACAACGGCTCTCCATAGTGTAAATCGATAAAATCCACATTTAATAGAGATTAAAAGTTACACTTACATGCGGAATGCAGGTAAAAGCATGAAAACAAACAATAGCAGCAGCCGGCCGGCTTACAGATACCCGTTCGGGACGAGGTAGTCAGCGATGACGTCAGCACGTCAACCTTCCAACGTACGTTTCGTCTCACGAAGACATCGTCATGGGAATGGGCGGCGTGCTGAGTCATCGCATATTTATAGGCAAACAGACCCACGCCTTGTTGTGAAACATCAGCGGCGGAGCCTGATCTCCAAGATGAAACCAGAAAATGATAGGAGACATAATGATATGTTAAATTATGTTTTGGACCGAATTGTAATAAAACAATCTGTGCCAGACACCTGACATAAAGGGGAAAATATATGTCGGCCATAATATATAAAACCTGACATACTAAAACCCACTACGCCATCTAGTGGGGGAAAAAGGGGAGAAGGATGTCTGCATGAGTGACCACAAAGGGAAATTAATTTGAATATGTACAAATAAAAATAAAATAAAGGAAAAAATTAAATATAAAAAGTAAATGTACATATTATATGAATCCATGCAGGATGAACTAACATGGAAACTAAAAAAGGCTGAAAAATCTAATGATCTAATGAAAAGTGTATTAATGTGCATAAAAATCTATTGATCTGATGAAAAATGAATTAATGTGAATAAAATGGAGAAAAAGATGGATATAAAAAAATGAATGTACATATTATATGGATCCATGCAGAATGAACTAACATGGACACTAAAAAGGCTAATGAATAACTAAATAATCTATTAATCTAATAAGAAATGTGAATGATTGGATAAATTATGAATAAATGGGACCTTAGATGAAATCCAATAACATACCCAATATAGGCATGGCCACCGAGGGTTCACAACAAGTGCACATAATGGGCAGATGGCAAGTAGGAGTTGTCAATGAATGCATTAAGATCTACTTCTACATTGAGTCCAAAGGGTGTATAGCTTCTCAATTTATGTATCCATGCCATTTCTAGCCTTGAGATCCCACATATCAAAGACCCACCCCTCCAATGGGGGGTGTACTTGTCAACCCTCCAGAAAATCGTCTTGGCAGGATTTTGATTGTGGGCCTCAAGGTAATTTCTAGAGACTGGATGCTTAGGAAAATCAGTCAGAATGTTTGTCACATGCTTGTTCAACCTGACAGAGAGGGGGCGTTTGGTCCTCCCAACGTACTGTAGCCCACATGGACACTGAAGTAGGTAAACCACCCTCTCTGTCGAGCATGTAATGAACGGTTTGATCTCAAACTCCACTGAGGTGCTGGTAGAAACAAACCTATGTGTTCTTCTATGTGTGCATCATCTAAGGGAACATACCCTACACTTCCTACATTGATAGAACCCTGTCAAATTCTCAAAGAATCCTTTCTTAATAGAGGGAGGGTCAAGGATATTAGGAGCCACTCTCCCTCTAAGGGAAGAGGCCCCCTTGTAAATCACTTGTGGTCTGGCAGGAAGAACACTGTCAGAGAATGTAGGAAGTGGTGGATGGTGGAAAATGTAAGTTGAAAGTGACTTGTTTCATTGCTCAGTGACTGGATTGAGGGCCACCGATTTCCCTCTAGAAAATGAGAGACATGGTCCCTGTCTGCCTGGATAAGCATATCATATTCAGAGAGTTCAGGTCCCGGCGGAAATGCTGGGTTGCCCAGTACAGGCACCAGAGGTGACTCCCTAGTAGTAAGAGAAGCTTTGAATACAGTCAATACCCCAAGTTGGGGGGTGGCACCTATTACGGGGTGTGATTTCAGTATCTGAGGCAGTCAGTCATAACACCATAAGGCTGCTCTCAGCGTGACCCTAGTTTGTCCCTGTTCTAGTTGCACCCAGAGCTTAGTCTTATAGTGTCTGTTCCAATCGATAATTCTCCCAAGGTGTACAGCCAAGTAATACTTATGCAGGTCTGGGAGAGCTAGGCCTCAGTATTGTTTGGGTAAGGTGAGATATCTTCTGGCCAAACGAGGTTTTGAGTGTGCCCAGATAAATTTAACGAACAGCGAGTGCATCAGTTTAAGGTAGCCTGATAGGATTTTTATCGGTAGGGCCTGGAACAAGAACAGAAACTTTGGTAGTATACACATTTTAAGAAGATTACACCTTCCGAACCAAGAGTGGAATCCATTATTCCAGCCTTTCAACAATATTTGAATCTTGGTCAGAAGAGGTGGAAAGTTCGATGGTGCGGGTCAGATCCCCGGGGATGAAGGTCCCCAAATATTGAAGAGCGCAGTCCGACCACTTAAGAGTTAAACTTCATTTGTAAAGCACTTAATGTGGTCTGGGCTACGTTGATACCCATCGCTGACGATTTATCAAAGTTGATCTTTAGATTAGAGATTGCTCCATATTTATCAAACTCTTTGAGAAGGTTTGGGAGGGACAATACTGGGTTAGTCAGGAAGAAGAGGAGGTCATCTGCATAGGCCGAAATCTTGTATTAGGAGTTGCCCATGGTTATCCCCGAAATAACGGGATTCACGCGAACTGTGAGGAAGGGTTCCAACGATAAGGCAAAGAGAAGTGGGGACAGAGGGCATCCCCGCCTGGTGCCATTAGATATGGGGAAGAGATCCGAGAGGATTCCGTTAGCTTTAACTTGAGCTGTTGGCTTGGAGTATATTTGCGAAATCCACTGCAGCATATTGCCTCCTAGACCAATATGTTTAAATACTGTGGACATAAACACCCAATTGACCCTGTCGAATGCCTTCTCAGCGTCAGTGCTGAGAAAGACACAGGGTGTCTTGGTCACAGAGGCAAAATGCACCAGGTTAAGAACTTTGGTGTTGTCCCTTGCCTCACTGGAGGGGACAAAACCCACCTGATCTAGATGGACTATTTCCTGTAGATGTTGGGCCAGGCGAATTGCCAGGATTTTCATGTAGAGCTTAAGATCGATATTCAGAAGGGAGATGGGCCTGTAGCTGCCACAGGAGGATGGATCTTTGACCTCTTTGGGTATAATGGAAATGTGGGCCTTTAGAGTATCTCTAGGAAAATTTACTCCCGAGGGAAGGGCATTGAACAACTTCACCAAGTGGGGGCCGAGAAGTGGCAGGAGGGCTTGGTAGTATTGTAGCATGAACCCATCAGGGCCCGGGGCCTTACCTGGTTTCATCCCTCCCATTGCTTCTTGCAATTCTTCTAGGGCAGTGATGGTAAACCTTGGCACCCCAGATGTTTTAGAACTACATTTCCTATGATGCTCAACTACACTGCAGAGTGTATGAGCATCATGGGAAATGTAGTTCCAAATCATCTGGGGTGCCAAGGTTCGCCATCACTGTTCTAGGGTGATGGGAGCTTCCAGCTCTTCCCTAGTTTCTGCTCTAAGTTGGGGAAGTCGGGACATAGCAATGTACTCCTCTACTGCCTCTATGTTTGGCGACCCCCACTGGGAGGTTATAAAGAGCCGAGTATTTTCTCTGACCAGAGGAGGTTACAATCTGAGGTATGTAAGTCTTGAACCTGTGGTCTCTTACTGACTTTGCTAGCATTTTCCCACATTTGTTGCCTGACTTGTATGTGAGTGCCGCCTTACCCTGTAGTGCAGTAAGTCTACTACTTGCCGTCTAAGAGATAGCAGTTCCTTTTCTAAAGGGGCTGTCAGTGTCCGTTTATGCTGTGTTTCCGCGTCATATATCTTTTTAAGGAGTGAAAGTAGTTGTTTCCTTTCTCGTTTGATACGTGCACAGTGTTTAATTAGAATTGCTCTAATAACTGTCTTATGGGCTTCCCATAGGATGCCCGGGTCACATTCTGGGCTGTCATTGGTTTGGAAGTAGTGCTTCAGTTCGCTTGTAACGTCTGTCAGTAACGCAGGGTTTTGTAGTAGGCTTTCGTTCAGCCTCCAGAACCAGGTTCTGGTGTTTGACATTAACCACTTGCCGACCACCTCACGCAGATATACTGCGGCAGAATGGCACGGGCAGGCAAAGTAACATATGGGTGCCCGAGGCGGTCGGCATCGCTACAGGAGCGATCCATGCTGAGGGGGAGGCCACTGATTCATGCCCACCCCCTCACGATCGCTCTTGGCGAATGGAATGCTTCTTCTGCTTCTAAACTGTAAACAGAAGCAGAGGAAGTGATGTCATCTCTCCTCATTGTCGGTCTTTTCGGTCCGGCGCGTGAGGAGAGAAGACTTCCAAGTGCACCAACACTACACATACAGTAGAACACGTAGGCACACTAATCACCCCCCCGATCATCCCCCCTGCACCCCCTGTCACAGTGACACCAATAGCAGTTTTTATTTTTGTACTGATTACTGCATTGGTGTCATTTGTGACTGTTATAAGTGGTAGGGCAGTTAGTGGTAGGCCCCTTTAGGTCTAGGGTACCCCCCTAACCCCCCCTAATAAATGTTTAAACCCTTGATCACCCCCCAGTTAACCCCTGTCGCCAGTGTCACTAAGCAATCTTTTTTCTGATCGCCGTATTAGTGTCACTGGTGATGCTAGGTAGCCAGGTAAGTATTTAGGTTCACCGTCAGCTTTTTATAGCGTCAGGTACCCCCATATACTACCTAATAAAGGTTTTAACCCACTGACTGCCCCCTAGTTAACCCTTTCACCAGTGATCACCATATAACTGTTACGGGTGACGCTGGTTAGTTAATTTGTTTTTTATAGTGTCAGGGCACCCGCTGTTTATTACCTAATAAAGGCTTAACCCCCTGATCGCCCGACGGGTGATATCAGTTAGGTTTTAGGGTCAGATAGGGTCTGCTTCGCCCCAGGCAGCGTCAAATTAGTGCCAGTACCGCTAACACCCACGCACGCAGCATACACCTCCCTTAGTGGTATAGTATCTGAACAGATCAATATCTGATCTGATCAGATCTATACTAGCGTCCCCAGCAGTTTAGGGTTTCCAAAAAGGCAGTGAGGTCAGCCCAGATACCTGCTAGCACTTGCGTTTTGCCCCTCTGCCCAGCCCAGCCCACCCAAGTGCAGTATCGATCGATCACTGTCACTTACAAAACACTAAACACACATAACTGCAGCATTCGCAAAGTTAGGCCTGATCCCTGCGATCGCTAACAGTTTTTTTGGTAGCGTTTTGATACAGTCGCTAACAGTCAGGAGCTTTTTTACCTGTAAGCCTAACTACTGTACCAGTAAATTTAGAGACCAAAATGTCAAATCGAAGGTACAGTAGTGAAGAGGCCTACATGTTTCTGAGCATGACAGATAGTGAAGAGGAAGTCACTCATCTGTCAGATTCAGGCTCAGAATACGAACCTGTAGACGACAGCGGCTCCATGACAGATAGCTCTGACGACAGAGTTGTGGTCCCTGCCAAGGTCAGGCGTACCATGATCATACAAGAACCGCAGGTCCCTCGTATGGAGCAGAGAAGTACTAGTACCGCTCATCCTTCTGGTGAACTGACAAGCACCAGCGGCCTAGTACACCCTGGTCTTAGTCAAACCAGCACTGCAGTAACACTTGGTGACATGGCAAGTCCCATAAGTGCAGTTCAAGCTGGTGAGGTGGCAAGCACAAGTAGTGTCCCGCTGCCACCAAGAAGTGAACTTCCTGCTGCATTTGCCAATCCTAATTGGGAACCCACCACTTCTGCAGCACCCGTACTTCCCCCATTCACTGGCCAACCGGGCATTCAGGTGGAAACAGTTAATTTTATGTCACTTGATTTTTATTCGCTGTTTTTCACCAAAGATCTCAATAGATCTATTATGGATCAAAGCAATTTGTATGCTGGTCAATACATCGCCGCTATTCCCCAGTCCTCCCTTGCCAGAGATTGGAAACCAATTACGGTTTCCGAATTTAAGCTCTTTCTGGGCCCATCCCTCAACATGGGCATAACTAAAAAGAGTGAGTTGCGGTCATATTGGTCCACTGACCCAATTCACTATATACCCTTGTTCTCTGCCTCCATGACCAGGGCACGATACGAGCAGATCTTGCGGTTCATGCATTTCAACAACAATTAACTCTGTCGTCCTCGTGGAGACCCTGGATACGATCGGCTCTACAAAATTCGGCCCCTCGTAAACCACTTCAACCAACGTTTTGCAGACTTGTTTACTCCCTATCAAGTTGTCTGCATTGATGAGTCCCTGATTAAGTTTTCTGGTCGCTTGTCATTCAAACGGTACCTTCCCAGCAAGCGTGCCAGATATGGGGTCAAGATGTATAAGCTCTGTGACAGGGCCACAGGATATACATGTAGTTTTATGGTTTACGAGAGCAAAGATAGTCACGTAGAGCTGACAAACTGCCCTGACTTCATAGGAAGCGCTGGCAAGATTGTGTGGGACTTGGTGTCACCCTTATTCGGAAAGGGGTACCACTTGTACATGGACAATTATTACACGAGCGTGCCACTTTTCAGTCACTTGTTTGATCATCAGATTGCAGTATGTGGCACCGTGCGACCTAATCGCCGGGGCTTTCCCCAGCAGCTTGTAGATTCCCGTCTTAGGCTGGGGGAGAGAGCCTGCTTCAAGTGTAATAATTTGCTCGCTGTGAAGTGGAGGGATAATAAGAATGTTTTCGTTCTTACCTCCTTCATGCAGACAGAAAGGTCCAAATTACTACGGCGAGCTGGTGTTGTGGAGAAACCCCTCTGTGTCCATGAATATAACCAAAATATGGGATGGGTGGACCTCAACGACCAATTTTTGGCGCCGTACCTAGTTGCCCCTAAGGCCAGACGCTGGTACAAGAAAGTGTCTGTTTATTTATTTCGATTGGCTTTGCTGAACGCTCATGTGCTATACAGAGCTTCAGGACAGACTGGATCCTTCCTTAAATTCCAGGAAGAGATCGTCAGAGCCCTTCTGTTTCCAGACGGTGCTCCACCTCACCTTCCCAATCCTAAGTGCAGTGCAGTAAGCCGGCTGCATGAGAATCATTTTCCATATGTCCTCCTGAGTACCCCTACCCCACAAGCCCCCCAAAGAAGATGTCATGTCTGCAGCAAGCGCGGATATAGGCGTGACACCCGGTGTTATTGTCCCTCCTGTCCTGACAATCCTGGTCTTTGCATTGGTGAATGTTTTGAACGCTACCATACACTAGTTGAGTATTAGCGTAGGGTATAGCATTGCACAGACTAGGCACACTTTCAAAGGGTCTCCCAAGATGCCATCGCATTTTGAGAGACCCGAACCTGGAACCGTTACAGTTACAACATTACAGTTACAAAAAAAAAAAAAAAAAAGCACAAAAAAATATATAAAATAAAAAAAAACAAAAATAGTTGTTTTATTGTTCTCTCTCTCTCTATTCTCTGTCTATTGTTCTGCTCTTTTTACTGTATTCTATTCTGCAATGTATTATTGTGATTATGTTTTATCATGTTTGCTTTTCAGGTATGCAATTTTTTTTATACTTTACTGTTTACTGTGTTTTATTGTTAACCATTTTTTTGTTTTCAGGTACGCCATTCAGCAGCATCGCGGATTTATTTATCTTGACAGCAACAGCGTTTGCTCCCACGGTACATAAAGCCATGTATCCAGCGCTGTCGGAGGTGATTTCACCACCACAGTTAAAAAAGAGCATATATGCCGAAGCATGGGGGCAGCAGGGGCGGAGGAGCGATTTGCTCCTAACTTTTGCGGGCGGATGCCCCCATGCTTCAGCATATATATATTTTAGGCACAGATTGCGTTAAAAAATGCTTTATTTTTTACTATGTTTTTTGTATTTGCTTTGCAGGTATTGTATGTCTTACTGTTATACTGTAATGTTACTTTGTTTTATTGTTAACCATCATTTGCTTAGCAGGTACGCCATTGAGTTGCAGCTTAGATTTATTTATTTTGTCAGCAACAGCGTTTGCTCCCACGATACATAAAGCCGTGACTCCAGCGCTGTAGGAGGTGATTTTACCACCACAGTTAAACAAAAGAGCATATATGCCAAAGCATGGGGGCAGCAGGGGTGGAGGAGCGATTTGCTCCTAACTTTTGGGGCGGATGCCCCCATGCTTCGCCATATATAAATGGTGCATGTATGCCCATCATTAGAAGTGGGTGGATGAAGGGAGGTATTTTAATGGTGGGCATACCCACCGATCAATCTCTTTTTTTCGTCAGCCCACAGGCTGCATGAAAAAAACTATTTTAATATATGCCCAACAAGGACCAGCAACGTACTGGTATGTTGCTGGACTTTGAGTGGTTATACCATCATGATGCCTGCAGGTTTAGGTATCATCTTGGTATCATTCTTTTCAGCCAGCAGTCAGCTTTCATGTAAAAGCAATCCTAGCGGCTAATTAGCCTCTAGACTGCTTTTACAAGCAGTGGGAGGGAATGCCCCCCCCCCCACCATCTTCCATGTTTTTCTCTGGCTCTCCTGTCCCAACAGGGAACCTGAGAATGCAGCCGGTGGTTCTGCCAGCTGACCATAGAGCTGATCAGAGACCAGAATGGCTCCAATCATCTCTATGGCCCAAGAAACCGGAAGCTATGAGCATTTCATGACTTAGATTTCGCCGGATGTAAACAGCGCCATCGGGAAATTGGGAAAGCATTTTATCACACCGATCTTGGTGTGGTCAGATGCTTTGAGGGAAGAGGAGAGATCTAGGGTCTAATAGACCCCATTTTTTTCAAAAAAGAGTACCTGTCACTACCTATTGCTATCATAGGGGATATTTACATTCCCTGAGATAACAATAAAAATTATCAAAAAAAAAAAAAAAAATGTAAGGAACAGTTTAAAAATAAGATAAAAAAGCAAAAAAATAATAAAGAAAAAAAAAAAGAACCCCTGTCCCCCCCTGCTTTCGCGTAAAGGCAAACGCAAGCGTCAGTCTGGCGTCAAATGTAAACAGCAATTGCACCATGCATGTGAGGTAGGTCAGATCGAGGGCAGTAGACCTCATCTGTAAATCTAAAGTGGTAACCTGTAAAGGCTTTTAAAAATGTATGTAGTTTGTCGCCACTGCACGTTTGTGCACAATTTTAAAGCATGTTGTGTTTGGTATCCATGTACTCGGCCTAAGATCATCTTTTTTATTTCATCAAACATTTGGGCAATATAGTGTGTTTTAGTGCATTAAAATGAAAAGAGTGTGTTTTTTCCCAAAAAAATGCGTTTGAAAAATCACTGCGCAAATACTGTGTAAAAAAAAAAGAAGCAACACCCACCATTTTAATCTGTAGGACCTTTGCTTTAAAAAAATATATAATGTTTGGGGTTCAAAGTAATTTCCTAGCAAAAAAAAAAAATGTTTTTTCATATAAACAAAAAGTGTCAGAAAGGGCTTTGTCTTCAAGTGGTTAGAAGAGTGGGTGATGTGTGACATAAGCTTCTAAATGTTGTGCATAAAATGCCAGGACAGTTCAAAACCCCCTAAATGACCCCATTTTGGAAAGTAGACACCCCAAGCTATTTGCTGAGAGGCATGTCGAGTCCATGAAATATTTTATATTTTGCCTCAAGTTTAGGGAAAATGACAAACTTTTTTTTTTTTTGCCCAAAGTTGTCACTAAATGATATATTGCTCACACATGCCATGGGCATATGTGAAATTACAAACCAAAATACATTTTGTTGCTTCTCCTGAGTACGGGGATACCACATGTGTGAGACTTTTTGAGAGCCTAGCCGCGTACGGGACCCCGAAAACCAAGCACCGCGTTCAGGCTTTCTAAGGGTGTACATTTTTTATTTCACTCCTCACTGCCTATCACAGTTTCGGAAGCCATGGAATGTCCAGATGGCACAACTGGCCCCATTTTGGAAAGTAGACACCCCAAGCTATTTGCTGAGAGGTATGGTGAGTATTTTGCAGACCTCGCTTTTTGTCACTAAGTTTTGAAAATTGACAAAAGAAAAAAAATACATTTTTCTTTTCTTTCTTCATTTTCAAAAACAAATGAGAGCTGCAAAATACTCACCATGCCTCTCAGCAAATAGCTTGGGGTGTCTACTTTCCAAAATGGGGTCATTTGGGGGGATTGTGCTATCTTGGCATTTTATGGCCCTCGAAACTGTGATAGGTAGTGAGGAGTGATTGGTTTTCGGGGCCCCGTACGCAGCTAGGCTCCCAAAAAGTCCCACACTTGTGGTATCCCCGTACTCAGGAGAAGCAGCAGAATGTATTTTGGGGTGTAATTCCACATATGCCTATGGCATGTTTGAGCAATATATCATCTAGTGTCAGCTTTGTGCAAGAAAAAAAAAAGTTTGTAATTTTCCCGCAACTTATGGAAAAATATAAAATATTCCATGAACTCAACATGCCTCTCAGCAAATAGCTTGGGGTGTCTACTTTCCAAAATGGGGTCATTTGGGGTGGGGGGGTGGCATGTGGGCTTTTTATGGCCTTCAAAACTGTGATAGGTAGTGAGGAGTGCAATCAAAAATTTACGCCCTTAGAAATCCTGAAGGCGGTGCTTGGTTTTCGGGGCCCCGTACGCAGCTAGGCTCCCAAAAAGTCCCACACATGTGGTATCCCCATACTCAGGAGAAGCAGCAGAATGTATTTTGGGGTGCAATTCCACATATGCCCATGGCATGTGTGAGCAATATATAATTTAGTGACAACTTTGTGCAAAAAAACAAAAAAGTTTGTCATTTTCCTGAAACTTGAGGCAAAATATAAAATATTCCATGGACTCAACATGCCTTTCAGCAAATAGCTTGGGGTGTCTGCTTTCCAAAATGGGGTCATTTGGGGGGTTTTGTGCCATCTTAGCATTTTATGGCCTTCAAAACTGTGATAGGTAGTGAGGAGTGAAATCAAAAATTTACGCCCTTAGAAATCCTGAAGACGGTGCTTGGTTTTCAGAGCACCATATGCGGCTAGGCTCCCAAAAAGTCCCACACATGTGGTATCCCCATACTCAGGAGAAGCAGCAAAATGTATTTTGGGGTGCAATTCCACATAGGCCCATGGCCTGTGTGAGCAATATATCATTTAGTTACAACTTTTTGTAAACAAATGTTAGGCTACAATGATGGACACAGTAATGCTGCAATGAGGGCACAGTAAGGCAGCAATGATGGGCATGGTGAAGCTGCAATGATGGGAATGTGAGGCTGCAATGATGGGAATGTGAGGCTGCAATGATGGGAATGTGAGGCTGCAATGATGGGCACAGTAAGGCTGCAATGAGGGCACGGTAAGGCAGCAATGATGGGCACATTAAGGCTGCAATGAGGGCACAGTAAGGCGGCAATGATGGGCACAGTAAGGCTGCAATGAGGGCACAGTAAGGCGGCAATGAGATAGGCACAGTAAGGCGGCAATGAGGGCACAGTAAGGCGGCAATGATGGGCATGGTGAGGCTGCAATGAGGGCACAGTATGGCAGCAATGATGAGCACGGTGAAGCTGCAATGATGGGCATGTGAAGCTGCAATGATGGGCACAGTAAGGCTGCAACGATAGTGAGGCTGCAATGAGGGCACGGTAAGGCGGTAATGATGGGCATGGTGAGGTGGCAATGATGGGCACAGTGAGGCGGCAATGATGGGCACAGTGAGGCAGCAATGATGGGCACTGTGAGGCGGCAACGATGGGCACTGTGAGGCGGCAACGATTGGCATGTGAGGCTGCAATGATGGGCACGCTGAGAATGCAATGATGGGAACAGTGAGGCGGCAATGATGGGCACAGTGAGGCTGCATTGACTGGCACAGAGGCTGCACTGATGGGCACAGTGAGGCTGCATTTGATGGGCACTGGTGAGGCTGCATTGATCTCTTGTATCATGTCCGCAGTCTCTGACCATCTCTTGTACCATGTCTGCAGTCTCTGACCATCTCCTGTATCATGTCTACATTCTCTTAACATCTTTAGTATCATGTCCTCAGTCTCTAACCATCTCCTCTACCATGCCCGCAGCCTGACATCTTGACATCTCCTGTACCATGCTGCCCACAGCCTCTGACCATCTCCTGTAATATGCCCGCAGCCTCTGACCATCTCCTGTAATATGCCCGCAGCCTCTGACATCTCCTGTAATCTCCTGGTTTTGTGCCATCTTGGCATTTTATGGCCTTCAAAACTGTGATAGGTAGTGAGGAGTGAAATCAACAATTTACGCCCTTAGAAATCCTGAAGACGGTGCTTGGTTTTTGGAGCCCCATACGCGGCTAGGCTCCCAAAAAGTCCCACACATGTGGTATCCCCATACTCAGAAGAAGCAGCAAAATGTATTTTGGGGTGCAATTCCACATATAACCATGGCATGTGTGAGCAATATATCATTTAGTGACAACTTTTTGAAAAAAATTTTTAGGCTGCAATGAGGGCACGGTAAGGTGGCAATGATGGACACAGTAAGGCTGCCATGAGGGCACGGTGAGGCTGCAATGATGGGCATGGTAAGGCGGCAATGATGGGCACGGTAAGGCAGTAATGATGGGCACAGTAAGGCTGCAATGAGGGCACAGTGAGACTGCAATTAGGGCACAGTAAGGCGGCAATGATGGCATGGTGAGGCTGCAATGAGGACACAGTAAGGTGGCAATGAGATAGGCACAGTAAGGTGGCAATGAGGGCATGGTGAGGCTGCAATGAGGGCACAGTATGGTGGCAATGATGGGCATGGTTAGGCTGCAATGAGGGCACAGTAAGGCAGCATTGATGAGCAGGTTGAAGCTGCAATGATGGGCATGTGAAGCTGCAATGATGGGCACAGTAAGGCTGCAACGATGGTGAGGCTGCAATGAGGGCATGGTAAGGCAGCAATGATGGGCATGGTGAGGCGGCAATGATGGGCACAGTGAGGCGGCAATGATGGGCACTGTGCGGTGGCAATGATGGGCACAGTGAGGCGACAATGATGGGCATTGTGAGGCGGCAATGATGGGCATGTGAGGCTGCAATGATGGGCACGGTGAGGCTGCAATGATGGGCACGGTGAGGCTGCAATGATGGGAACAGCAAGGCGGCAATGATGGGCATAGTGAGGCTGCATGAACTGGCACAGAGGCTGCACTGTTGGGCACAGTGAGGCTGCATTTGATGGGCACTGGTGAGGCTTCATTGATCTCTTGTATCATGCCGCAGTCTCTGACCATCTCTTGTACCATGTCTGCCGTCTCTGACCATCTCCTGTATCATGTCTACATTCTCTTAACATCTTTAGTATCATGTCCTCAGTCTCTAACCATCTCCTGTAATATGCCTGCAGCCTCTGACATCTTGACATCGCCTGTACCATGCTGCCCACAGCCTCTGACCATCTCCTGTAAAATGCCTGCAGCATCTGACCATCTCCTGTAATATGCCCGCAGCCTCTGACCATCTCCTGTAATATGCCCGCAGCCTCTGACAACTCCTGTAATATGCCCACAGCCTCTGACCATCTCCTGTACCATGCCCACAGCCTCTGACTATCTCCTGTACCATGCCCACAGCCTCTGAACATCTCCTGTACCATGCCCACAGCCTCTGACCATCTCCTGTAATATGCCCGCAGCCTCTGAAATGTGCTTTCATATCTGTCTTATCTATATATAATACGCTCTTTAAATGTGCTTTAAAATGCCTGGTTTTCCTTTTCATGAACAAGAAAATAATGACATTGGGCTGGTATAATAATGCTTTGGGGCTGGTATGAAATTATTTCCAGTTGCTGGTTTTTATTCCCAGTCCAGCCCTGGACATTGTGAAAAAAATGTGCAAAAAGGGTGGTATCCTATGACACCAATAGCGCACATCATAGATGCTGTTGGTAAGCGTGCATTTTGTATACTTTGTGGTGGAGCAGTTATATGAGGAGTATCTGAGGCATCTTTAAGACCAGGAGCACGGTGATTGGAGCTTTCTATAGCAAGATTTAGTACAAAAAATGTTTGGACTGGGCAATATTTATTAATTCTTATAAATACATTTTTTTTTCAACTTTGGACTCTCAAGTATATTTGAATTGTTTTTTTTTTTTATCCTTTGTTCACATGCAATTATCACATATGTGTTAGCACCTTACTTTTCATTGGTTCGCTATGGTAACGCTTTGCAAACGCTCTGGCAGGCATTTTCGGCGCGGTTCTGGTGCGGTTGCGGCGTGTTAAAATTTGTTTATTTCTGTCACTTTCCATTGTGGAGCAGTTTTAACGCGCCCTAACACTCATCAAACGCTATGAAACCATGCATAGGGCATTTAGGGAGCGTTTTTAACGCTTGTAAAACACCCCATTCTAACGCTCATTGATGCCTGTCTGACACCTATACTTTCAGTCAAGTGTGAACAAGCCCTAATAGAAATGTCAGAATTGGCCTGGATGGCAAGCTCTTAAAGCATAACTGTAGCACTAACTCACGGTGGAGCTGCTGGTTTAAGCGGGTCTGTTACCCTCACTTTGCTTCCCTTGGTTTCACCGGCACCGGGTCTAGGGGTTCCATTGAGTTTACTGCTAGACAACACACGCACCAACACTGGAGTATGTTTTCAATGCTTTATTGAACAAACTTTAGGAAGTAGCAGGAAAGAGGTGGAAAAGGAAACTTTCAGGAGAAACTCAAATATCTTCTTATAGAATCTTAGCGACAAATGTCCTAGTAGAATTCAGATAATTAGGTGGAATGCGTTCCCCTTGTGGGACACACTCCTTGCTCGTCTGGATAGGCCTCTCTCACCGGCCTAGCAGCCAGTACGCAGCACAAATCTAAAGTCTCTGCCACAGACTTGTTTGGGGGGTAAATCTGTACGATCCTCTACCACAGGATGTATCAGATTTTCTGGAATGAAAGTCAGTCACAGTGCTTGAACCTTTAAGCCAAGCTGGCAACACTATGCTGTATGGTTACTTCTTTTGGATACGTCCTCCAACCGAGTCACCAGGCCCCTCTATAGACCAGCTCACCGCGTGATCTCTCCAGGACGGGTCCTCCCCTGGGATCTCCTCGGTTGTCCAGCTTCGTCACACAGGACCGACAGCTCAGGACCATTCCTTGGCCGCGGTGGTAGGCCCCAGAAAAGCCTCTGGACTCACCCCTGCGCCATAGCATCATGGGCCTCCCGATCGGAGCACCACTAGGTAGCTCCTTAACGTATACCTGTCAGCCAGGAGGGCCAGCAGGTGGCTGTAAAACGAACTCTAGAACATGGCGTCTGTTCCATAAATACCCCCTTCCCAGAATGCAACTCGGAGGACCACCTCCACCGAGCTTGTCCCCGAGACAGAGGAGCATCTATACACTTCGACACGTTGCCTTTCCAACACTGACCAGTGGTAACAGCGACACCCACCGGTCAGCACACACAACGTCAGCCAAGCTGGAACAGAGGCGAACTTTTAACCTTCCTAACACACAATTTACTAAATTTACCTAATCTGTGGTAGATTGCAAATCTACCAGCGCTACATAACTAAAGGCAAAACTTTTTTTTTTTTTGGATAGAGTGGAGAGGGATTAGAACACCTGTCAGATTTTTATTGCTGTCTGTGCCCCCTGAGATTCACCCTCTCTATCTGTCCTGTTTACCATTATCCCTGAGAGTAAAAGAAAATCCCAAATTTTGGGTTGTCACCAAAACAGTAATAGAGGGGAAATCTTCCAATGGAGACACTAGCTCTGGTGACCTGAGAGGGGCCTAAGAAATTCCCTTTATTTTGCAGGGATTTCCTCTCACTTCCTGTTTGGCTATTGGACAGGAAGTGAAGGTAAATCTCCCCAATGGGACAAAGAGAGTGAAAATAAATAAATAAATAAATCGGACAGGGGTTATAACCCTCCCTTACTCTATCCAATGAATAGAAAAAAACAAATTTTGCCTATAGTTCTAATTTAACCACTTGATCACAATACATATGTATACATTGCTGTTTGCAAGTGGTTTACCTGGATTATGGCTGAAGATGTCCCGGTATAGTTTTTTTTACAAGCGGCAGGTGGCTTTCTCATGAAACATGTCCAAGTGGCTCATGAGCCGCTGGAGTGGTTTCTAAAGCAGAGGGCCACTCGCTGGTGTTTCCTGGATTTATCGTTTCTGCCGGTTCGCCCAAAAAATGATCCGGTGCAGCTGGCTGTTCCCATAGGCAATAAAAAAATGAATACTCTTTGATCAACTCTATGGCCTTGGAGGACCGGAGCAACATCATGACATCACTTCTGGTCCAGGCTGGAAGTAATTTTTTTTTTTTTTTTTTTAAAGCAAAAGATCAAAAAAATATATATTTGTTGATCTTTTGCTTTTAAAGGTAAAGAAGAGATTTGGGGTCTTTTTGACCCCAGATCTCACCATAAAGAGGACCTGTCATCCTTATTTCGATTGCAAGGGATGTTAACAAGTGTTATTTAAAGGAATAAAAGTGTTTAAAAAAATAAATAAAGGGAAAGTGTAAAAATAAAAGGTAAAATAAATAATAATAATAAAAAAAAAATGTAAGTGCCCCCATCCCTCCATGCTTTTGCGCAGAAGCGAAGGCATACGTAAGTCATGCATGTGTATGTAAACAGTATTCGCACCACACATGTGAGGTATTGCTGCAAACGTTAGAGCGAGAGAAATAATTCTAGCCTAGACCTCCTCTGTAACTCTAAACTGGTGACCTGTAAAGGTGTTTAAAGCATCGTCTTTGGGGATTTTTAAGTACCGTAGTTTGTCACCATTCCACAAGCGTTACCAATTTTAAAGTGTGACATGTTAGGTATCCATTTATTCAGCATAACATTATACAAAAAAATTTGGGTAAATGTTTTTTTTTTTTTAAATTCATTAACCGGTTCCCGACCGACTCACGCACATATACTGCGTTACAATGGCACCACTGCGCGAAACCCCCTTTAAGAGCTGCCAGAGGGTGTGACATTTATACAATAATCAGTGCATATTTATAGCACTGATCACTGTATAAATGTCAATGCTCCCAAAAAATGTGTCAAAAATGTCCGATCTGTCCGTCACAATGTCGCAGTACCGCTAAAAATTGCAGATCACCGCCATTACTAGTTAAAAAAAATAATAATAAAAATGCCATAAATATATCCCCTAATTTGTAGACGCTATAACTTTTGAGCAAACCAATCAATATACGCTTATTGCGATTTTTTTTTTTTTAACCAAAAATATGTAGAAGAATATATATTGGCCCAAACTGATGAATCAATTTGTTTTTGTTTTTTTAAATATTGTTTTTTTTTTCAAAATTTCGCTCTTTTTTTTGTTTACGACTGCGCAAAAAATAAAATCCGCAGAGGTGATAAAATACCACCAAATGAAAGCTCTATTTGTGGGAAAAAACGGGTGCAAACTATGCGCCGCATGATTGCGCAATCGTCAGTTAAAGCTACGCAGTGCCAAATTGTAAAGAGTGCTCTGGTCAGGAAGGGGGTAAAATCTTCCAGGGCTGAAGTGGTTAAAGTGTTTGTTTTTTTTAAATGATTGAGTTTGCAAAATACCCTGTGACATAAAAAAAATTGCAGTAACCGCCATTTTATTTCTTAGGGTCTTTGCTAAAAAAAAAAATAATGTATAGTGTTTGGGGGGTTATAAGTAATTTTCTAGCAAAAAATACTGATTTAAACTTGTAAACAGAAAAAGCCTGGTCAGCAAGTGGTTAAAAGCAGAGTTTACTTGTTTCTGCCTAGTATATAATTGTGGTGACTGTATAGGAGATTGTATGGTGTACAGCCGAGAGATCGGCCCATCTACAAGCAGAGTAATAAAGCTGAGAGTCATATCACAGCCCAGTGTGATAAAGGTAGAGAAGTGTTTCTACCTGTCACCGCCCCTCCCCCCTTCCCTCCTAACCCCCCCTCAGCTCAACTATCAGAACAGCGTCCTATCACACAAACCCGCCCTCTTCTCACTTTTGCCCAATGAGGGTGAAGAAAAACAAGTTTTCTCCCCGCCCCACCGCAGCTAACCATTCAGCTAATTAGAAATGCAGGGGGTGGTGCCTAGGCCCGCCTCTACTCAGCACGTGTGTGTTACCGAGCTGGGAGTGACAGCTGCGGAATCGGCATGGAAGGGAACAGCAAGGGCAGGAAGAGGGAGACCGAGGTGAGGGATGGGTATGACCGACATGGGGGAGAGTGCCCCCTTCTGGGGA
This sequence comes from Aquarana catesbeiana, assembly GCF_042186555.1. NCBI lineage: Eukaryota > Metazoa > Chordata > Amphibia > Anura > Ranidae > Aquarana > Aquarana catesbeiana. The sequence goes on from NC_133326.1 coordinate 141,864,488, forward strand.
GGGAATGGCAGCACTGAGTGCCTAGGAAGGGCTGGGTGTGCCAGGCGTGGGGCTGATCAGAGGAGCCGGGTGTTCACAGCCGACTGAACAGTCACTCTGTAGTCACAGGAGGAGGGCGGGGTGAGCAGAGGGCAGCAGGGGTGTTCTATGGAGCAGAGAGTGGAGGTGTCCTCTATGGCACCCAATCACTGTATAGAACGAAAGAGGGGATGTGATTGGTTGATGGATTGCTCCTTTGGTGAATCCATCTCCCCATCTATAGAGCCCACAGGACTTACCGTCCCCCATCATCACCACCCATCTATAGAGCCCACAGGACTTCCCGTCCCCCCATCATCATCTATAGAGCCCTCAGGACTTACCGTCCCCCATCATCATCTATAGAGCCCTCAGGACTTACCGTCCCCCATCATCATCTATAGAGCCCTCAGGACTTACCGTCCCCCATCATCATCACCCATCTATAGAGCCCTCAGGACTTACCGTCCCCCATCATCATCCCCCATCTATAGAGCCCACAGGACTTCCCGTCCCCCCATCATCATCTATAGAGCCCTCAGGACTTGCTGTCTCCCATCATCATCACCCATCTATAGAGCCCTCAGGACTTACCGTCTCCCATCATCATCACCCATCTATAGAGCCCTCAGGACTTACCGTCCCCCATCATCATCTATAGAGCCCTCAGGACTTACCGTCCCCCATCATCATCTATAGAGCCCTCAGGACTTACCGTCCCCATCATCATCTATAGAGCCCTCAGGACTTACCGTCCCCCATCATCATCTATAGAGCCCTCAGGACTTACCGTCCCCCATCATCATCTATAGAGCCCTCAGGACTTACCGTCCCCCATCATCATCACCCATCTATAGAGCCCTCAGGACTTACCGTCCCCCATCATCATCCCCCATCTATAGAGCCCACAGGACTTCCCGTCCCCCCATCATCATCTATAGAGCCCTCAGGACTTGCTGTCTCCCATCATCATCACCCATCTATAGAGCCCTCAGGACTTACCGTCTCCCATCATCATCACCCATCTATAGAGCCCTCAGGACTTACCGTCCCCCATCATCATCTATAGAGCCCTCAGGACTTACCGTCCCCCATCATCATCTATAGAGCCCTCAGGACTTACCGTCCCCCATCATCATCTATAGAGCCCTCAGGACTTACCGTCCCCCATCATCATCTATAGAGCCCTCAGGACTTACCGTCCCCCATCATCATCTATAGAGCCCTCAGGACTTACCGTCCCCCATCATCATCTATAGAGCCCTCAGGACTTACCGTCCCCCATCATCATCTATAGAGCCCTCAGGACTTACCGTCCCCCATCATCATCTATAGAGCCCTCAGGACTTACCGTCCCCCATCATCATCACCCATCTATAGAGCCCTCAGGACTTACCGTCCCCCATCATCATCCCCCATCTATAGAGCCCACAGGACTTCCCGTCCCCCCATCATCATCTATAGAGCCCTCAGGACTTACCGTCCCCCATCATCATCTATAGAGCCCTCAGGACTTACTGTCTCCCATCATCATCACCCATCTATAGAGCCCTCAGGACTTACCGTCTCCCATCATCATCACCCATCTATAGAGCCCTCAGGACTTACCGTCTCCCATCATCATCACCCATCTATAGAGCCCTCAGGACTTACCGTCCCCCATCATCATCTATAGAGCCCTCAGGACTTACCGTCCCCCATCATCATCTATAGAGCCCTCAGGACTTACCGTCCCCCATCATCATCTATAGAGCCCTCAGGACTTACCGTCCCCCATCATCATCTATAGAGCCCACAGGACTTCCCGTCCCCCCATCATCATCTATAGAGCCCTCAGGACTTACCGTCCCCCATCATCATCTATAGAGCCCTCAGGACTTACCGTCTCCCATCATCATCACCCATCTATAGAGCCCTCAGGACTTACCGTCTCCCATCATCATCACCCATCTATAGAGCCCTCAGGACTTACCGTCTCCCATCATCATCACCCATCTATAGAGCCCTCAGGACTTACCGTCCCCCATCATCATCTATAGAGCCCTCAGGACTTACCGTCCCCCATCATCATCTATAGAGCCCTCAGGACTTACCGTCCCCCATCATCATCTATAGAGTCCTCAGGACTTACCGTCCCCCATCATCATCTATAGAGCCCTCAGGACTTACCGTCTCCCATCATCATCACCCATCTATAGAGCCCTCAGGACTTACCGTCTCCCATCATCATCACCCATCTATAGAGCCCTCAGGACTTACCGTCTCCCATCATCATCACCCATCTATAGAGCCCTCAGGACTTGCCGTCCCCCATCATCATCTATAGAGCCCTCAGGACTTACCGTCCCCCATCATCATCTATAGAGCCCTCAGGACTTACCGTCCCCCATCATCATCTATAGAGCCCTCAGGACTTACCGTCCCCCATCATCATCTATAGAGCCCCCAGGACTTCCTGTCCCCCCATCATCATCTATAGAGCCCTCAGGACTTACCGTCCCCCATCATCATCTATAGAGCCCTCAGGACTTACCGTCTCCCATCATCATCACCCATCTATAGAGCCCTCAGGACTTACCGTCTCCCATCATCATCACCCATCTATAGAGCCCTCAGGACTTACCGTCCCCCATCATCTATAGAGCCCTCAGGACTTACCGTCCCCCATCATCATCTATAGAGCCCTCAGGACTTACCATCCCCCATCATCATCTATAGAGCCCTCAGGACTTACCGTCCCCCATCATCATCTATAGAGCCCTCAGGACTTACCGTCCCCCATCATCATCACCCATCTATAGAGCTCTCAGGACTTACCGTCCCCCATCATCATCCCCCATCTATAGATCCCACAGGACTTCCCGTCCCCCCATCATCATCTATAGAGCCCTCAGGACTTACCGTCCCCCATCATCATCTATAGAGCCCTCAGGATTTACCGTCTCCCATCATCATCACCCATCTATAGAGCCCTCAGGACTTACCGTCTCCCATCATCATCACCCATCTATAGAGCCCTCAGGACTTGCCGTCCCCCATCATCATCTATAGAGCCCTCAGGACTTGCCGTCCCCCATCATCATCTATAGAGCCCTCAGGACTTGCCGTCCCCCATCATCATCTATAGAGCCCTCAGGACTTACCGTCCCCCATCATCATCTATAGAGCCCTCAGGACTTACCGTCCCCCATCATCATCTATAGAGCCCTCAGGACTTACCATCCCCCATCATCATCTATAGAGCCCTCAGGACTTACCGTCCCCCATCATCATCACCCATCTATAGAGCCCTCAGGACTTACCGTCTCCCATCATCATCACCCATCTATAGAGCCCTCAGGACTTGCCGTCCCCCATCATCATCTATAGAGCCCTCAGGACTTACCGTCCCCCATCATCATCTATAGAGCCCTCAGGACTTACCGTCCCCCATCATCATCTATAGAGCCCTCAGGATTTACCGTCCCCCATCATCATCTATAGAGCCCTCAGGACTTACCGTCCCCCATCATCATCTATAGAGCCCTCAGGACTTACCGTCCCCCATCATCATCTATAGAGCCCTCAGGACTTACCGTCCCCCATCATCATCTATAGAGCCCTCAGGACTTACCGTCCCCCATCATCATCACCCATCTATAGAGCCCTCAGGACTTGCTGTCCCCCATCATCATCACCCATCTATAGAGCCCTCAGGACTTACCGTCCCCCATCATCATCTATAGAGCCCTCAGGACTTACCATCCCCCATCATCATCTATAGAGCCCTCAGGACTTACCATCCCCCATCATCATCTATAGAGCCCTCAGGACTTACCGTCCCCCATCATCATCTATAGAGCCCTCAGGACTTGCATTCCCCTATCATCATCCCCCATCTATAGAGCCCTCAGGACTTGCCGTCTCCCATCATCATCTATAGAGCCCTCAGGACTTGCCGCCCTCCATCATCACCCATCTATAGAGCCCTCGGGACTTGCCGCCCTCCATCATCATCACCCATCTATAGAGCCCTCAGGACTTGCCGCCCTCCATCATCATCACCCATCTATAGAGCCCTCAGGACTTGCATTCCCCTATCATCATCCCCCATCTATAGAGCCCTCAGGACTTACCGTCCCCCCCTGTGATCAGAACACTCCAAACACTGATGATTGAGTTGTCACCAACTGGCTGTGTTTGGAATAGCGGGTGTTAAGACAAAGGCCTTAAGCTGCAATGTCAGACAACAGGGATGTTCACATGCAGCAGCAATGCTTCGGTGGCAAAAATTACCCAACAAATTATAACTGGCAGGCAGCAAGCCCACTGAATGCAATACCTTCAAGAGAAATCTTTAAAGTTGCTGCCACCACATTTGTTTGGCAAAAATGGGGTGAAAACGGGCAGCAAGGAGGGCCTCACATTACCTCCTTACTGCTTGTCGGTCACCTCTGAAAAGTGATCCGAATGCAAAATGCTTTTCAGAGGATTGAAGTTTTTTTTAGACTTGTGTCTAAACCTAGCTTTATTTACAGTGAGGGGGGAAAAAGTATTTGATCCCCTGCTGATTTTGTACGTTTGCTCACTGACAAAGAAATAATCAGTCTATAATTATTTTAAACAGTTTATTTTAAAAGTGGTAGACAGATCAACAACAAAAATATCCAGAAAAATGCATTTCAAAGAAGTTCTAAATTGATTTGCATTTTAATGTGTGAAATAAGTATTTGATCCCCTATTAATTGGTAAGATTTCTGGCTCCCAGGTGTCTTCTATACAGGTAATGAGTGGAGGTTAGGAGCACTCTCTTATAGGCAGTGCTCCTAATCTCAACTTGTTACCTGTATAGAAGACACCTGTCCAGAGGCAATCAGTCAGATTCCAATCTCTCCATCATGGCCAAGACTAAAGAGCTGTCCAAGGATGTCAGGGACAAGATTGTAGAATTACACAAGGCTGGAATGGGCTACAAGACCATCGCTAAGCAGTTTGGTGAGAGGGTGACAACAGATGGTGCGATTATTCACAAATGGAAGAAACACAAAATAACTGTCAATCTCCCTCGGTCTGGGTCTCCATGCAGGATCTCACCCTGTGGAGTTTCAATTATCATGAGAATGGTGAGGAATCGGCCCAGAACTACACAGGAGAATCTTATGACCTCAAGGCAGCTGGGATCATATTCACAAGGACAACAATTGGTAACACACTACACCGTGAAGGACTGAAATCTTGCAGTGCTCGTAAGGTCCCCCTGCTCAAGACAGCACATGTACAGGACCGTCTGAAGTTTGTTAATGAACATCTGAATGATTCAAAGGAGATCTGTGTGAAAGTGTTGTGGTCAGATGAGACCAAAATCTAGCTCTTTGGCATCAACTCAATTCGCCCTGTTTGGAGGAGGAGGAATGCTGCCTATGACCCCAAGAACACTGTCACCACTGTCAAACATGGAGGTGGAAACATTATGCTTTGGGGGTGTTTTTCTGCTAAGGGGACAGGACAACTTCGCCACATCAGAGGGGCAATGGAAAGGGCCAATTATCGTCATATCTTGGGTGAGAACCTCCTTCTCAGCCAGGGCATTGAAAATGGGTCATGGATGGGTATTCCAGCATGACAATGACCCAAAACACACAGCCAAGGCAACAAAGTAGTGGCTCAAGAAGAAGCACGTTAAGGTCCTGGAGTGGCCTAGCCAGTCTCCAGACCTTAATTCTATAGAAAATATGTGGCGGGAGCTGAAGGTTCGAGTTACCAAACGTCAGCCCTTAAACTCCTTAATGACTTGGAGAGGATGGAGAAAGAGGAATGGGACAAAATCCCTCCTGAGATGTGTGCAAACCTGGTGGCCAACTACAAGAAACGTCTGATCTCTGTGATTGCCAACAAGAGTTTTGCCACCAAGTATTTTTGTGAAGGGATCAAATACTTATTTCACTCAAATGCGTTTTTCTGGATATTTTTGTTCTATCTCACTGTTTAAATCAACTTAAAAATTCTAGACTGATCATTTCTTTGTCAGCGGGCAAACGTACAAAATCAGCAGGGGATTAAATACTTTTTTCCCTCACTGTACAGGCCAGTTTTATTACAGGTATTTTTATAGTTCTTTAGGGCTTGTTCACAGGTGAGGGGAGTAGGTAAAAGACCGCAAATGAGCCATGCTTTTACTGTCCCCCCCTTTAGCTGCAGAGGCAGCAGTTGGGGGTGTACAAATCCCGGGCTGTAATGTTTTGGTTCGCAGCTGCAGCAGCGATTATCCTCCTGTCACTGTTTAGTAGACCCGACTACCTGCCAAATGTGACCCATTCAAGTGAATGGAGCTGCTCTGCAAGTGTGGAGTTTAGGCAGGCAGTGAGGATCTGATACAGCATCACCTCACTGTCTGTTCAATGCTCTATAAATAGCGATCTGAATGCGGATCACTCTTCAGAGAGTAACGCTAGTGTGAGCAAGCCCTTACATATTGTGTGTTCACATCAGTCCTGCACACAAGGAGCTTACAATCTAAGGTCCCTACCTCACATGCATACTAGGGCAAATTTTAGACATTATATATTAAAGCAAAGTGGGACTTTAATTGAAGCATAACTGCAAAATAAATAAGCAAGGATATGTCTGATTGGCTAATGTCTAAAATTTAGACATAGAACTGTTAACCTATCAGCATGCTATTGGGGTACCCAGAGCAAATCCACGCAAGCAAAGGGAGAATGTCCAAACTCCATGCAGGTAGTTTCCTATGTTGGGATACAAACCGAGTGACCCAGCGCTGCAAGGCAGGAGTGCTAACCACTGAGCCACTTTGCTGCCCAGGTGCGTACACACATTAGACTAGTATGCAAACCACCTATAATAGCAGGCATGTATACCTTTGATCAATTATGTTTAAAATAATAATATGCTTCCTAATTGAATGCAACACAAATTGTAATTCCCTGTAAGTTCATTTTGAACTTAAAGTGGTTCTAAAGGCAAATGTTTTTTTTTTTTTTTCTTAATACATTCACTGCATTAGGGTTGAAAAAAACTTTCAATAGCCTCTCCCCCCAGCCGCTTACACCCCTAACCCCAAAATATACATGAATCAGTTTCTTATGCAGTACAACACAGCGCACACAATAGTACGTTACCATGGGTTGCAGCACACGGCAACACGTGTGAGTCAGAGCCAAGTTGTCTTGCTAATTAAGACGGGTCTCATCGGCTAAAATGGAATTTCACACGTCACGCTACTTGGGGTCTCACGTCACAGCAGCATGAACCGAGCCTTAACGGTTTCAAAATAGTTAGATTCCTGGAATGCCGGGATTGCTAACTGTCACATTTGCTTGTGTCCTCAAGCAAACTGTCAAATCATCACTTGGCTGGTATCATAACTGTTCACATGTGCAGCATCATGGCAGTTGCTGATCAAACCGAGGCCAAGGTGGCAGCTTCCTTGGCTGAAAAGGATAGGAGTGTTTAGTTCCGCTTTAACTGTAGACGCCAGAACTTCAGAGAGGGATAATGGCTTTGTTGTGTGACAGTTGGATGACAAGGGGCAGGTTTTAGTGCTTTAGCAAGGATAGGTCTTAACCGACCACTACTGCAAAAAAAATAGTATTCTAATAACTGTATAGTGTTTTATATAACTATAGTATCCATTGTATGAATTTTAGATGCTTTTATGTATATTATTTTTTGCACTTGCACATATGGACCGTGCTGTCCAGCAGTCCATTGACAAGGCTTGGGACAAACCACAGCACTGACTACCAGTCACATAATTATTACCCTGGTTTAAATCTTCTGTCTCTGTCAAAAAAAAGGAATGCATATACTGAACTCTATCGTTATATGTATTCCTCCTTTTCAGGTATCACATTGCCATATCTTTTTGCACTTTTGATCCTTTGATCTTGATATGAAGGGAAGACATGTCCTGTCTACAGCCTCTGTCGGTCAGATCCTCTCTAATACACTCGTGGACCCATGTAAAGCTGTTTCAGGAAAACCTGTTTGGGTTATAACACCTGAACTTATTGTACAGACTATAACAAAATGATTTTTGATGCATGTTAATGATATTTTGCAATTTTTGTGAAGAAAGGGGAGCACTTAAAGTGATTTGTAAAGGTTCGTTTTATATGTATATATTATACAGTGGAACCTCGGTTTGCAAGTAACGCGGTTAACAAGCGTTTCGCAAACCGAGTACTGTATTTCTAAAATTCCTAACTTTGTGAATGTTGTCTCGCAAAACGAGGAGGATTCAGGCCAAAAGCGCTGTGCAGTACCGCTTTTGGCCTGAGGTGGGGGGAGCCGAGCAGAGCCAAAAGTCGCTGTTCGGAAATGCACAGAAAGGCCCGAGGACAGTTTGGCTGACCTTGGAAAGGCTTGTGAACAGAGTCTTTCCGAGGTTTGCCGAGGTCCGCTGAAGTGTTCCTCGGGCCATTTCGCCCATTTCCGAGGCTCACCGGCGCCCCCCCCCCCCCTGCTGCACGCGGTATTGCATCCCACTGAAGTCAATGCGGAACTAATTATTGTCGTTTCCATTGACTTCAATGGGAAAACTCGCTTTGATTTGTGAGTACATTGGATTACGAGCATAGTCCTGGAACGGATTATGCTTGTAATCAGAGGTTCCACTAATATATATCTCTCTATCTCTCTATTTCTCTCCACACACACTCCTCCTAATCCTGGTCCGCCATTTTCCAACTGCAAGCCACATATCCAATACCCCTCCCCCTCTGGCAACCACCTCAATCCACTCAGTTTAATTTCTATCCCCCTGCTTCCTCAAAGCAGCCCATCAATCTCATGCGTCCTTTGGAACGCCTGCTCCATCTTTAACAAGCTAACATCTGTACATGACCGCTTTATCATACTCGCCATAACAGAAAGCTGGCTTCAAAATTTTGACTCAGCTTCTCCTGCTGCCCTCTCCCATGGTGGTCTCCATTGAACTCATTCCCCCAGACCCAACAGACAGAAAGGAGGTGGAGTTGGCTTCCTTCTATTCCCACTAAGCACCTTCCAGTCCCTCCCTCTCTTCTTTCAAGATGCACTGTATTCGTCTGTTTTCTCCTATTTCTCTGAGGATTGCAGCAATTTATCGGCCTCTTTGACCGGTGTTGCGCTTTCTTGATAACTTTGCTACCCTACTTTCTCTCCTCTGAAATACCCACTATCATTCTTAGTGACTTCAACATTCCTGTCAATGTTAACAGCCCAACTACAGCTAAATTTCTCGACACCCTCATCTTTTGACCTAACCCAATGGACACATACTTCCACTCACTCTAATGGTAATACCCTTGTCCTTGTATTCTCCCATCTCTGCAACCCTGGCAACCTCACCAGCACCCCCATTCCTCTCTCTGTTCACAACCTCATTACTTCTCAAGAGACATTGCTGTGCTCTTGAACGACTGTGGCGTAAAACCAAATGCCTGCAAGACTTCACCCTATATAAATCTGCCCTCCTAAAATACAATTCCTGCCTCCATGCTGCCAAACAAGCCTACTTTGTCTCTCTTATTAATTTCTTGTCATCCAGTCCCCATCGGCTCTTCTCAAACTTCAACTCTCTGCTTCATCCCCCACCCACTAACTCACTCACTGCTCGAGATATCCAATCACTTCAGTGACAAGATTGATGCAATTTGTGAGGACACCTCCACTGTGCATACATCTTCCCCACCCAACATACCTTGCCTAACAGCACATTCAACACTTTCCTCTTTTGAATTGGCTACTACTGAAGAGGTTACAAAACTTTTCTCAGATGCCCACCTAACCAATTGTCCCTTGGATCCTGTTCCCTTACAACTACTACGGTCACTCTCTTCTTCTATCCTATGCTCCCTCACTCACATCTTCAATCTCTCCCTCCTCTAGTGGCACCTTCACCTCCCCTCTAAAACATGCGCAGATCACTCCCATTCTTAAAAAGCCCGCACTGGACCCTACCAACCTGAACAACTTAAGACCCATCTCATTGCTCCCATTCACCTCTAAACTTATAGAAAGCTTAGTGTACAACCGTCTTAGCTCCTTCCTCAGTGAAAATAACATTCTTGACCCCTTTACAGTCTGGTTTTTGCTCTCAGCACTCCATGGAAACTGCCTTACTAAATCTCACTAACGATTTACTAACTGCTATAACCAACAGCTAGTACTCCATAATCCTACTACTTGACCTCTCTGCGGCCTTGGATACTGTTGACCACCCGCTCCTTCTCAATGAACTACATTCTCTTGGCCTCTGAGATTCTGCTCTGTCCTGGTTCTCTGCCTATTTATCACAGCGCTCCTTCAGTGTCACCTACAACTCTGTCTCCTCCTCTCCATTGCCCCTTTCTGTGGGGGTCCCCCAAGGCTCTGTTCTTGGACCCCTTCTCTTCCCTATCTACACCTTCTCCATTGGTCACTTGATAACCGCCCATGGCTTCCAATACCACTTATACGCTGATGACACCCAAATCTATCTGTCTACTCCTCACCTCACTCCTTAAGTCTCCTCTCACATTACTAACTGACATATCAGCATGGATGTCGCACCACCTCCTTAAACTAAATCTCTCTAAAACTGAGCTAATAATAGTGCCCCCCTACATGACATTTCCATTAAAATCAACAATGCAACCATCCCTCCCGCCAGGGTACTAGGTGTAATCCTAGACTCTGACTTGTCATTTCAGCCTCAAATCCAATCGTTGTCAAAGGTTTGTAGATTTCACCCCCGTAACATCCCTAAAATTCGCCCCTTTTTAACAAATGAAACCACCAAGCGCCTCATTCACTCCCTTATTATCTCTCGCCTTGACTATTGCAACTCCCTTCTCATTGGCCTGACTCTCCATAGGCTATCCCCTCTTCAGTCTATCATGAATGCTGCTGCCAGACTTGTACACCTTACCAACCGCTCAGTGTCTGCCGACCCTCTCCTCCAATCCCTACACTGGCTCCCAATCACCCAGCGAATTAAATTCAAAATACTAACCACAACATACAAAGCCATTCACAACTCTGCCCCGAGCTACATCACCAATCTTGTCTCCAAATATCACCCAAATTGTCCCCTCTGCTCTTCTCAAGACCTCCTGTTCTCAAGCTCTCTCGTCTCCTCCTCTCATGCTCATCTCCAGGATTTCTCCAGAGCCTCTCCCATCCTCTGGAACTCGCTACCTCCACCTGTCCAACTATCCCCTACTCTTGCTACCTTCAGGCATCCCTGAAAACTCATCTCTTCAGGAAAGCATATCACGTCTCTAACTAATCTTTTACCACTTCCATCAGCTCATTCCCCACAGTTACAACCTTTTGTACCACCTGATTGTAAGCTCTTCTGAGCAGGGCCCTCTTAATCCTCCTGTATTTCATTGTATTATAACTGTATTGTGTGTATGTATATACATACATACATACCTGATCCTCCTTTTCTGCAGCGCTCCTGGCCCCTCCCCTGAGTGCCCCCACGGAAAGCCACTTTCCATGGGGACACCCATGCGGGCGCGCTTCTGAGTACTGCTTCTGCGTCCATTGACAGACAGCAGGACTTGGCCCCACCCCCAGTTCCCATGTTACTGTATTTGATTGAGAGCAGCAGGAGCCAATGGCTATCAATTTATCCAATTATGACCCGAGACAGTGGCTGGAGCTGCTGGGTTCCTGCTCCTCGCTGGAACGATCGGGTTCAGGTAAGAAAAAGGGGGGGCTCTGGGGGCGTTTTACCTTTAATGCATTGGGGTGAAAAACCTAGAGACTTTACAACTCCTTTAATTGGATCTCTTTATATGGTTGTACAGACTAAGGCCACACACGGCTGTTTGACCTGTCCTTTCCACTTTCAGTAGATTTTTATTTTATTGAAAAAAATGTAAGGTACAAAACATAGTATACAAGAACTTTTTGAAATTGCCTAGGAAATAGACAGCTTGAATTGAATGTGGCTGTTGGGAATGTAAAAACATCCAACAGTATAAATGGCATAATAAACAAAACTAGTAGCCTGTAAGTTAGAGTAGGTATCAATGAGCCATGTAATTTTTCCACAGGCCACGAAACGATAAGCAGATCAAGACATCAAGTCTGAATAAACAACGTGATCTGCAGTAATTAAATAAGAGGGAAAGAGAAAGGAAGGATGTCCACAGTAGGAAGGTGGGAGAGAGAAGTGGGGTAAAAGGAAGGGGAGTGAGCATCGGGAATGCCCAAAGCCAGCACCCCAATGCTGGACTACTATGAGTTATAGCTCTCCATGGACAGTTATGGATGGGCATATTGTATACATGGAGTCCATATATGGGAGAATTATTATTTTGCATATCTAGCAGGATGCTGGTCAGTTTCTCATTGAGTAAGAACCTGTCGATTTGCTGACGAACTTCCTCAAAGGCAGCAAATTGTTTGTTTATTCCAGGCTTTGGCAATGGTTTGTTTTGCCGCTAAGAAAATGTAGGTCACCAATTTGAATTGGGCTTTAGTAAAATCGGGGGGATTTAAGGTGTAATAAGACATGCCAAGGGTCTGTGGGGAAAAGACGGTTGCTCAAAGAATAAATGAGCTTTAAAACCTTGGTCCAAAACAGGCCTGTCCTTTCCATGTGAAGAGTTGGGGAGGACATTAGCCACACAGTCACATGCTACTGACTTTAGTGATTGGGGCAGGATTTCTAATCTGTTCAGTCGGGTTTTCTTCCAGGCTACTTGCCCAGTAGATTCCGGGCTACTGATAGATGTGATTGTGTCTAGTGTGCATGGATGCTTTAAAGCTGATATGGTCCCTTGGATGGAAGTGGACCATCTCTGACCAGTAACAGAAAATATGGATTATCTTCAAAATCAGAAATTCATTTTACTCATGGTGTAATTTCTAAGAAATGCTTTACTGCTTGAGAATGACATGCAGCTCAGTCCAGATTTTGTTGGTTGGTCCCATACAGTGCTTGGTAGTAGTGTGTCCTGGCCTTAGACTTATTCATAACAGGCCCAACACACACAGGCCGGGCCTTTTGTCTAGTGATAGGCCCAGTTTTTACATGAGCCATACACCGAGTTAGTGGTAGTTCAAGATGAAATGCCATTCTACCAGTATAGAAACCGACCTATGTGTTTGAAAATCATCCAGACATCTTGAGGGTGACTCGGTGTTAAAGGCAGTATGCAACAGGGAACAAAGAAGGAGCTTTTTCTCTCCTTTCAGATCATTCAACATGGTTTCCTATGGGACATGGTCATATCTATGCTTTTTTTTTTTTTTTTTCCAGCCGCTGTGCTTTTGGAAAGGGTCAGGGACTTTTTTAAAACTCAGAACAGTGCTTTTGTTTGGTTCAATGGAGAAGCTGCAGAAAAGCAATGTAGCGTGATTTTTGCATTGATTTTGCGTTTTTTAATCTGCCCATCAACAAATTGACCTAAAAAAAAAAAACATAAAAAAGATGAAAAATGCAAATTGTGGTAAAATCGTGTGTGCAAAAACACACAGCCAAAAGCAAACTGTGGAGGTGTGAACCGAGCCTAAGGTTCATATACTGTTCAGGCATCACAGCTTTACACAGAGAGGTTTAGTCAGCTGAAGCTTCATGAAAGAACTTATTTTTAGCCTTTGCACTTCTGTCTGTTCCAAGCCCTCAGCTGACACTCTCTCTACTTCAGGAAATGGGGTTATTAGAGGTCTACAAACATAATGCTGACATCCATGACTATTTACACTTACAAAAAAATATGAGCACTGTGCCAAAACCAGCTTCCATTCTTCAAAACAATCCTATTTGGTTTAATGACATATGTCTCCTAATGTTCTGTATGTGTTAGTATATAAATGCTTTTGAGATGGGTCATGAAGTGAGAATGTAGTGTGTATTGTAAGCGGGGGGGGGGGGGGGCGGCATGTCTTCTCCATCCAGCTGTCTCCGATCTTTCAAAATGTCCTCATGCTGTTTTCCTGTCATGTCATGTTGCCTTTCTCATGCTAATTGATTTCCTGTATTATCAGATCTTGATGGATAGTAGTCCCACTCTGGAGTTTGAATACGACGATTCCGACCAGTTGTCTGCAGAGTTGGCAGGTGAGGCATGAACACATAACCAGGGGCAACGTTGCTTCAGTTTCTATATAATCATGTCATCGTCAGTCTGGAATCTTGCACCATTTTACCCTTTTTAACTACACTGCATCTGAGCACCAAAAACTATCATTTTTAATGATCAAATCACTTTGAAAAACACACCCCCCCCTTAGCATTTCTGGCTGTGGCCATCTTAAGTAAAGGCAGATTATTCATGTAACATTTACTTCCTGGAATCCATCTGCCCTTAGCTTAGGCATGCAGGCCGTAGGATGTGCTTAGCCGAGAAAACCCCTCCTAAAGACTCCTGGGATGTATGACCTAATTTGCCTAGGCCCGGAAACCATA